>NC_022032.1:11963817-11966820 GCF_000317375.1 Microtus ochrogaster
TTTTTTAGCAGAATAATAATAGTTGAGCCTCATCTTTTAACTCTCTGCTTAGTTCCGTGCCCCACCTTTAAATTGTAATGTTTGATTCCTTGATTTTTTAATTACAAAAGGTAATTAAAAGAGAGGGGGAACCATGGTTGGAATAAATTGTATGAAAAAATTATTTTCAATAAAAAGGTATAATATGAAGTAGGATATACTGGGGTAAAAGAATCACTTAAAGCAAGCAGAGACGAACACAGAGATTCCCATCAATAGTTCTTTATATGGGGAACCCCTGGTGGCCTGCCTCTACAATGGCACCTGCATCTCTGGCCTATGCTTGTCCTTCCCAGATCATTTTGGGTCTGGTCAGTGTGAACAATGGAATTCTTCACAAGTCCTACTAGTGATCCCAGCGGTTTGATTGAGTAGGACTCTGTTCTTCCATACCATGTTTCTAAGATGGTTTGCCCTCTCTGGAGGAAGCCAGCAAAATCACATCATGAAGAAACACAGTCCCTGTAGGGGTTCAGATTGGAACCGAGGTCCTCTGTCCTCCTGTGAGAGGTGGCAGCTTTTTTCCTATACCCTGATGTCTTAGTCAGTGTTCTATTGCTGTGAGGGGATGCCACGAGACCATGGATACTCTTCTTAATAAAAGCATTTAATTAGGGCTTTCTTACAGTTTCAGCGTTTTAGCCCATTATCCTCATGATGGGGAGCATGATGGCACACAGGAAGACATGGTGCTGGAGAAGGTGAGAGTTGTACATCTGGTTCTGCAGGCAGCAGGAAAGAGAGAGCGAGTCACTGGGCCTGGCTTGGGCTTCTGAAACCCCAAAGCCCACGTTGAGTAACATAATCCCTCTTTAACAAGGCCATACCTAGTCTAACAAGACCATACCTCCTAACATCTGCCAAATAGTATTATTGCATAAGCATTCAAACATATACATCCATGGGGGTTACATTCTTATCCAAACCACCACACCTTCATGTGTACATCATCTTGGAAGCAGATTCTACAGTCCAGTCAAGCTTCAGACACTTGCAGACTTGGCAAACACTTTGATGACAGCCCCCTCTAGCTGATCTTGGATGTCTGAACCTTAAAAACGGAATGAGATGGCCTGACTCGGTGGCTACACTTGTCACCATGATGCCTTGTTACTCCTTCTTTTTCTTAAAATTTTAAATATTTAATTATGGATATTTATGTGCATATATTCAGGTAAGGGCAAGTGTCCGTCAAACTCAGATGAGGTCCTTGGGTCACCCTGGAGCTGAAATTACAGGCAATTGAGTGTGCTGGGAACCCAACTTGAATTTCGCAAAAGAACAGTACACATTTTTTTCACTCCTGCTTCCTTCAGCAAATTCTACTGGCATGTGCCACCACAACTGGCTAGAACACACGCTTAACCACTGAGCCATTACCACTCCAACCCCTACCACTTAGTCTTCTAATCTAGATCAGTCTTATTCAAACTAAGACTATATCTTATAAAAATCATAAGAAGCCAGCATGCATGATTTTCTCTAGGTCCCATTCTTGGTTAGAGATGGAGGACTTTGGCATCCTTAATCACTATAGGGATGGAAGAAGGCTGAGTCAAAACTTTCTGTAGAGAAGGCCAGACAGTGGTGATGGTGGTGGTGGCTGTGCACACTCGGGAGACAGTGCCAGCCAGATTTCCGTGAGTTTGAGGTCAGCCTGGTCTACAGAGTAAGTTCCAGGACAGCCAGGACTACACAGAGAAATCCTGTCTGGAAAAACAGACGTTCAAATTTGCTGTGTGTTTTTGTTGTATTTTATTGAGAGAGATAAAGATAATTATTACGTACAAAAAAATTACAAGTTCGTGTAAGATGAGTAGGGGATCGAAAAGGAGAGTTTGGAAACATTAAAGCAAAGGTTGGTGTCTTCACCACTCTCTACCTTGGGAGAAAGGGATCGCTTTCCTTGACTCCCCATAGACACTTCCTCAGACCCTCTGTTTCAGAGTTGTTTAAATCATTCTCCAGTGTTTTCTCTTGGCACCAAATAAGTTTACATAACTCAAACCTCCAATCTGTTCCGCTCTTGTTAAAACTTGCCTTTCTTCTCTAACTCCCAGGGAAGACTGTGCTTTTTGGAGTTTGCGCAGTTAGAATTAAGCTGCTTTTGATGAACTGTCTGCCCGGTATCCTCAATTTCTTGTCCGCTAGTCAACAAATTACTAAGGATAGAGTTCATTTTCTTTTTTTCTGGAATACAAACCAAACAAAGAAAATGTGTTTAGCGATGCTGGGTTCTGGCTGTCTTGGATTTACAGGAGCTCTTAGGTGGTACCTGTGGGAAGAGTCCTGATGCTGTTCAGCTGTGAACGTCAGCTGCTGGGAGTCTGGGGAGCTTGTCTCTGGCTTCATCAGATGACAATGTAGCACACACGCATTTGGTTAAGTGGTGTGAAGGACAGGCATCAGATCCCCAACCTCACTGGTCTTTTGCAGAGCCAAAGAAAATAATCAAGAGGAGCTCTAGAGTTCTCAGATTCAGGTGTGCCGGCAGCGCGATGGTGTTCGCAAGCCCCGCCTCTTCCTGCCACGCCCTCCCTTTGTGTCCCCACAGCTATTCTAAGCTGTCCTTTGTCAATGAGTTCATTTAAAAGATGTTGCTTAGATCCAGAACGACGTCAATTCTAAAAATCCAGAATAATGTAACAGGTACCTGTGGATGTAGCATCGAAATGAAGCAAATGTTAAAATTTGGGATCTGGTTTTTTTTAAAAAAAAATATTTAGTTTTACTTTTAATGATGTATGTGGAGGTTCTGCGCGCCTGTGAGCGCAGTGTCCATGGAAGCCAGAGGCATCAGATCCTCTGGAGCTGGAGCTGCAGGGAGTTGTGAGCTGCCCTACATGGGTGCTGTCAAACTCATGTCCCCTGTAAGAGTAATACCCACTCTTAGCCAGAGAGAAAATTTTCCAGCTCCTGGGTTCTGGTCTTTGGAGAGGGGAGAGGGAGGAGGAGGAGAAGGAA
>NC_022032.1:11966920-11977503 GCF_000317375.1 Microtus ochrogaster
GAAGAAGAAGAAGAAGAAGAAGAAGAAGAAGAAGAAGAAGAAGAAGAAGAAGAAGAAGAAGAAGGATAAGGAAGACACACACACACGAGAGAGAGAGAGAGAGAGAGAGAGAGAGAGAGAGAGAGAGAGAGAGACACTATCATAGTCTCTCCATGCAAGTGTCAGCTTGCCGCCAATAGAATACCAAGGGGAGGACCACTTCTATACAAGCAGTGATTGATATATATTGAGAAAATTCTTCTTGGAGGACAAACCACTGGCTTGTAGCGTGGAAGAAAGTGGGGGTGACAGAAACAGTCAGAAGCAGAGTGGAAGGAGATTTTGCCAGTGAGACAAGAAGGGGGGGGGGAGGTATTTAGAAAATAACAAATACCAACCACAACAAAGTCTGAGAACCGTGCTGAGCAGATGGGTGTGTGTGTGTGTGTGTGTGTGTGTGTGTGTGTGTGTGTGTTAGCAGGTAACATTATGGCTAAGCTGAAAAGCTACTGACTGTGGTTAAAAAAACTGGATTGTTGGAAGCTTAAAGAACATTTTTCCCTAGATGATGTCCAGCACTCTACCAAAGATGCTGCTGCCCAAGAGAGAACTGCATTGGGACAATGAAACCACAACCACATGTGTTGCACAGGGGATCACCAAGTGGGTTGTTCAGTGGTGAGAGCTGTTGCATGACAGTGACAGATATCAAGGGAAGGGATGCAGTGGGTACATGAGAAGAAGCAGGCATTGTGTCTCTGGCACTCTAACAGCCAGCCTGAAGTTGCTTGATCCCAACCACTCCAGAAATCACCAACATGAAGGGGCTTTTTTATTCGTTTTCCTTTTAGATGAAAAACAAAAACTTTAGATAAGGAAAGGTAAGGAAGGGTGTATCCTTTGCTCATACCTGTTTCTTATGCTCTAGATCAGTGGTTCTCAACCTTCCTAATACAGTTCGCATGTGGTGGTGACCCCTCCTCCGCCATAAAATTATTCATTGCTACTTTGTAACTGTACTTTTGCAACTGTTATGTATCACAATGAAAATATGGAATATGTAGAATATCTGATATACAACCCTATTCCCAGGCTGAGAACTGCTTCTTTAGATAAGAGATTCAGCACCATTTATTTATTTGTTTTTTTTTTTAAAAAAAAAAAACTAGATGAAATATGTATCTTTCAGGAGTTTTTTTGACAGACTTCGATTCTCCTATTTTCTTCTTAAATCATAACTATTCTTTTAAACACAGGATTCAGTCGTACCTAAGAAACTGGATCTATACTTATTTACATTTGCTGAGTTCTATATACAAGGTATTTTCCCAACATGATCACTGACTTCAAAGGATGTTTTGAGGCCAGTGAGATGGTTCAGTGGGTAAAGGTGCTTTTAGCTCAGTCAGACAACCTGTCCAATACCTGGACCCCCGTGGTTTAAGCAGAGAAGTGACTCCCCAACATTGTCCTCTGGCTTCCACACTCATACTGTGGCATCCACCCCTTCCAATACACCACGCAAGTGAAGTTTTTTAAATGTTAAAAGAAAAGTAAAAGCAATGTTCTGGCATTATGATATTGTTTTCCTACCAACGGAATATTCAAAACCCCTTTCTATTTATTCACAAGAGAAGTGAAAATAAAAATAACAAGATATGACTGCAGATTCATGCATCCAAATTATGAGTCTGTGCGTCAAATTAATCCTTTTCTGTAAGTGTGTGCCAGGTTTCTGCAGGAAATTATTTCTCTCAAACAGAAAGGGGTGAACAACTCCATTAGCAAAAGGAGGAATGAAACAGCGCCTTAAGACAATTCAATCTCGGGACCTCCATCTTCTCCTACTCATAGGAATCCATCCCTAAACAAAAGCTGAGCGCGCTCCCTGGAAGTCTCTATATTGCTGTCATGAATTTAAAATGACTCTTAAGGTATTGAATCACCACCCCCATAGGCACAGAGAGGGAGCTGAAGGGGTTTTTGAGGAACAGTCACATTTCCCTGATTTTTTTTTTTTAGCAGGCATTTGGAGGTTTCTGGAAGGATGGAGATAAAGGCAGGTGCATTTGCTGCGGTGGGCTTATTTTTCAGTGTGTGGCTGAAGCGGTTCAATCTTTCTTCTTATCTTAATCCAATTAGTAGAAACCTGAGGTGCCTTTTGAAACTAAGTGATTGTAATGGAAGTTTCTTTATCTGAGACTTTAAAACCAAAACAGAGCCATCAATTAGAACACTCCTTCCCTTTTAAAGCCAGGAAACAGGGGGAAAGTATAAGACTAGGAGCTGAGAGCTAGTTCTTTTTAAAGACCTTCTTCTTCTATAGAACAAAACCAAGGGGGGAAGTACAGAGGTATGCACAGACCTTCAACCCCCAAACATGCACAGCATAGCCTCTCTTTCCATCAAACGCCCACCTACAGCATGTATTGGTACTACCGAGGAACCCACACAGGCATGCCATTATCAGCCAAGTCCGTATTTTACATTAGGGCTACTGTTGGCAGTGGGCATCCTATGGGTTTTGATGTGTAGCCACTCATAACAGCATCAACAATAGGTTTTTTTTCTGTCTTAAAAGTGTGTTCTGCCTGTTCATCCCCCCTTCACTCTGATGCCTGGCAACTGCCAATCATTTTGCTTTCTCCATATATGTCTATATTTTATTTTGTCTTTTCCAGAGTGTCGCTTAGTAGGAATCACCTTTCCTCGGTGTCTTTATTTGACTTAGCAAAATGCACTTGAGGACCCCCCATGTCTTTTCATGCACGGCACCTCATTTCTTTTTAGTATTCCGCTATCTTCATGTACTTGTTTATTTTCTCATTTGCCCCACTGACAGACGTCTTGGCTACTTCCAAGTCTTAGCAACTATGAATAAAGCTGCTGTGCACACTTGTGTATAGTTTTGGTCTTTACTTTGGGTTAAGTTCCATTGAACGTGATTACCAGTTCAATGAGAGCACATTTAATTCTGTAGCAGCCGGACTATCTTCCCAAATACCATCCTGGCTCCATCTCCTTGGGTCCATATTTCTTGTGTTCTGAATTTCATGCATCCTGACAGGTGTCTAATGGCGATAGTTACTTTTTATTTCTTTTCATAGACATTTTAGCTGTTATTTTTAAATTAATATTAAAAAGCTGTCACCCCTGTCTTACCCAGATGAGTCTCTAAGAAGTTAATCTCCTTAAGCTTAATCCACCTGACGACAGTTCCAGTGTGAGAGAGCTGTCACATGATGTGATCACCTGTATTTGTCTTCCAAGTTGTGATTCTCAAACGACACTCGAAAAGCAGTTTGTATCAGAAGGCTTTTACTTTGATTGATGAATTAAGGGGAGGGGCACTTTTTAGAAGATTCCTATCCGTTTGGTGAAAATGTCCGGATGGCGAGCAGAGACCAGAAGGTGAGGTATGCAGTGTTTTTAGGTTACAACGTTGCCCCTAATAACACATTCTTCTAGATAGAAAGCATGGCCAACCTTTTCTTGCCTAATACTGTGTAATTAGCCAAGAGGTGAGCTGCCGGAAGGAAGATTCCGGTTTCCCCTATAGAATGGGGCTGTTTTTATACAGACTTTGGCGTCTGCCCAGCCTAAGCAGCAACAGCGCACATGAGCAAGCAATTTGGCCTTGTTGGTAAAGGAAACACATACACTTCTAACCAGTTTTGTTTACAATGAAGCACAGCTTACATCCCAAGCACGTTAAAGGCATCGTCTTGGAGGGGCAGTGTCTCCGGCTGAGTCACTGAGAGCTCATGACGCAGCTCCAGGTGAGACCAAACAAACATCAAGACTCCTTCCTGGGTTTAGCTTTGGTGTTATATTTTGATTTCTCTGTTTTATTCAAATTCCAAGAATTCAGTTGCATTCAGGACCCTGTTTCAATGTAAGGGACTGTTACCATGTGGCCATAGGCCTGACCCTCTTGTCATCTCCTGAGACAAGTGAAAATGAGCTGTCTGATACTATCCCACGGAAGGAAAGATGACCAAGGGTTTCTTAAGTAGCCATAGACAAGACTTCCTTGCTGGTTCTGTGTATTTGTATGTTTGTGTGTCTGTATATGTGTTTGTGTGTGTCTCTGTGTGTGTGTGATTGTTTATGTTTTGTATATGTGTTTGTGTGTGTATCTGTGTGTTTGTGTATATATCTGTGTGTATTTGTGTTGTGTATATATGTGTTTGTGTATATATGTGTGTATGTGTGTTTGTGTGTGTATTTTTTTGTGTGTGTCTGAAACTCAACAGTCTTAACACCAGTCCTTGAAGAAAAGGTAAGAGGCTTGTTTTTTTTTTTTTTACAACCCTCCAGCCTTCCCTGAGTCTCCAGTCCTTGGCCACCAGAGGCACACGCAGTTGGCAGAGGAGCCAATGACATATGGGCTGTTAATAAGCACTCCTAGAACACGACTTGGCTGTGCTTAGACCCTGTTCTTGCTTTCTCTGCTGCTTATTTTGATGGAAGTCATTGGGACTGGATTGGTTCTAACACTGGCCCGTGACCAAGCAGTGCATGGGCTGGGGGCAGACACTCTGCCTTCAAGAGTGGATAGAAACTTTAGAGCTCACCCCTCTCTCTCTCTCAACAGTGGAGAAAAACAAACTACTAAACCTCAAAGGTAGGTAACCTTACTCTCACCCTCCAAATCAATACAGCCTTTTAGACTAAGTAGTTTTGGGTGAAAACATTATTTCTGTCTCTCAGATATCCCCTCCCCACGGTAAGTCATGGACACAGCCTTTGGTGGGGAATGGGGTACTCTGACTTGGGGTCACATTTGAAGTATGAGATGCCGCCTCTGCTGGCCTCTAAGGAGATGTCACTTAACTGGTTTTGAATGCTGCTTGGCGTTAGTGAACACACAGGTTATGAGGGTGCTGTCGCGATGCTCCTAAGGTGTCATGACCCAGCTTCTCCTTGTGTCCTTCAGCCTGTTGACCCCCACAGGGCGTCTTCTCTTCCACATGGTGGCCTGGATGGATGGCCCATCCTTAGCGTCTGATGCAGGTCACTCTCCTCACCCTGGTCGTCTCCCTGGCCACTGCTCTGGGCCCCCACAGTGTCCTCGTCATGTGGGAATGGACAATGGCCTGGGGAGCTAAACTTCAAGGCTTTACTTTGCAGGATGGGGATGGACTGCCTCTTGAGCAGTGCGCAGCTTTCTAGAAGGTGTCCATTTTTGAGACGTAAATACACAGCACCGGAGTCCATGAATTCCATGCCTGTACTGTGGTGTCTGTCTGGCCACTTCACTCTCTCACGCCCCATCCTTCACAGAATTGCCTCAGGGATGTCAAAGAGAAGCTTCTTCCTATTCTCCTGCTCTCTTTGCCTCTTCTATAAAACTCTATGGTTCATCCAAGCACACTGAAGAAAACAAAAGTAGATGAATTTGGCGTGTGTGTGTGTGTGTGTGTGTGTGTGTGTGTATGTGTGTGAAAAGTCTTGCCAGAAAGGCTTTTGTTTTGCTTCATTTAAACCAGATTTCTAATGTTTCTCAAAGTTCTAAATGTTTTGCTTCACTGAAACTAAATCATGTTCTAAGCCAAGCCATAATTTAAATGGCAGAAGCTGGGCATTTGTCATTTTGTTGTTAATTTTATTTTGTGGTCCTTTTATAGAAATCTTAATCGTCCTTCCTTGGGCAGATGGATACCTTGAGTGTTCTCGGATCAAGGCCATGTATTTGTAAAGTGAGAAGTAAAAATAAAAACCACCCCCCCATATTAGTGTTCAACTAGTCTCCCCGTTTTATACTTATATCACCTCATCCTCATCACAGCAGATTAACAAAATAAATATAACTACTTTGAATAAGTGTAATTTTTAATGCTGTTCTATATAGAAGGAAATAAAGTTTTATTTAAACAGCTTTCAACTGCGTTTGCCTAGATCTACGTCTATGCTCTTTCCTGCATATAGTGATATCTCTTGGGAGACACCACAAATCAAGTCAGCTATGGACGGCAGAACAGGGTTGTCCATGACATCAGCCAACATCAGCCACAGTTTACATTGTGTTCAGATTCTTGAATGGCAGAGGAGAGAGCAGAGTTGAAATAATGTGGCTTCCGTTATGAACATACGAGGGCCATCCTGGGCTCCCCGTGGTCCTAGGACATCTTGAGCAAGACACTGCCACCCAGCAAGAAGATCCCACACACCTGAGTGCTTAATTAAAAAGAACCGACACCACAGATGGTTCTATTAAGTCGGAGCTGGCTGGAGGCTCTTTCTCTGGTTTCTTGATATCATCTAGGAAGCTCATAAAGCCATCCCACAACTGAGTGAAGAAAAGCTGAGCAGTTTCTGTCAGTCCGGTTTTTGAATCTCATGCTCTTTACCCAGCTTCCATAGCACCGGCCTCGGGGAAGTGCAGTTCGGTTTGCGTTCAGACAGCTTCAAGCTTAATGGTTTTCTTATCTTGATAAGTTAAGTAAGGAGTGCAAGCCTGCTGCATCCAAGCTGAGCTGTACCTTTCCCACGTTTTCAGCTGTAGCATCTGACTCCTCATGAATTCCCCTTTCCCTGTTAGTTTTCCTTGATCTTGATAAGGAACCCTGACAAAGGGAGAAGTCTCTTGGAAGAGGAAGCTCCCAGCCCTGCGCAGGGCGGGGATAGTTTCACGAATTCATTTGGTGGAGTCAAGGAGCCTCCAGAGCCTGGGAAGAGTCCATGAAGGGGGGGGGGGGAGGTAGGTGAATCTATGAGAATGGCTAAGGCTTGAAATAGAGACCCCAGTGTGGTAAGGAAAGCACCCTCGTACACAGTGGGGAGGCCACAGCCATCTGCCGTAACTTACGTAACTTACGTGGAGAGTTGAAGGAGACAAATAGACTTTAGGTATTTCTCAGTAGCAGAGAGGGAGAACTTTAGCGAACTAAGTAGTGATACTGGGTTGCAGTAATCGCGCTGGAGTGTGTACGTAAGGGTGTCCGCTTATGTACTATTCTCAACATCTGCAGAGCGCAGGCTTCAAGGTTCTCACTGCGCTGACTTTGAAAGCCAGAGGTACAAGTTCCTTATAAACGATGTCATAGGATTCGCCTATAATCCATGCACACCTTCCCAAAGGCTTTCTGATTTTTGTGACGTCATCCACGTGTACTTTGATCATGTTCACCCTCCCCCATCCTCCTTTCATGCCCACATCGCTCCCTATAGGACTCTTCCTTCCAACACGCTCCCATTCTCTTTGCGTCCCCGCCCCGCAAAAACCGGAGTTTAATCCGGTTTGCTAGGTCCTAGATGGTATAGGGGTATTTATTGGTCCAGTGGCCACACCCCCGAAGAAAAATGACTCTGCCTTCTTTACTTGGCATTAATTGCCAGGAGCCCCTCAAGGGTGGAACCTCATGTGCCCTTTGCCCAATCGTGCTGGAGTAGTTGATGGCGTTAATCTTGTGCAGGTCCCTAGAGCTGCTGTGAATTCAGCTGACGAACTGGCCATTTGAGGCCCAGAAGGCAGTGTTACCCATGACACCTCCAAAACCTCCGCCTCTCACGTTCTCTCTGCCCTCCCTGGGAATGGTCTCTGAGCCTCGGCCATAGAGACGGCCGTATGTGATATTCGTGTCCTGTTAAGGATGAGAACTCTACTGTCGCTCACTCTCAGCGTTTTGACCAGACGTGAGTCCCTGCACTCAGAGTTTCCACCGCTCCCACTGCAAAAGGAAGCTTCTCTGAGAGCAGCACAGGTCATGGGTATAAACATAAATATTTCAAAGGCAACTTGACAACAGGTCCATTTGGCAAAACAACAGTAATAAACTCCCTTTAGGGACACTAGTCTCTGTGGCCATGGCCTTTGGACCAGCTTAACAGGACAAGGCATGAATTTTCTTTTATGTAGCAGGCCCCCAAAACAATGTAAAAGTAGCTGGTTACTCTCCCCAACAGTGATACCACTTTGTCACCACTGGGCCCATCTTGCCTGGTGGGTCTTATAGCATGCGGGTCCAGCACAGGGTATGTCATCAGGGGTGACTCTCCCTGCCCATTGGACTGCATGGCCCTTTTAGCACTGGGACAGTAGCAGAGGTGCATGGCCCTTCTGGCACTGGGAAAGTGGGGGGGGGGGTCTAAGTTAGGTCCAGGTTGATTTCTCTATGTTCTGCAACTAAAGTACATTGCACCTTCAATAGAGTCATGCCATTTAGCTATGGTACAAGAAAGTGGCCTTTATTCTTCTGGGGACCTCTGGGACCTCCCACTCATGAGATGGTATCTCCACAACCGGCAATGAGATTTTTATTTAATAACCCATGTCTGCATGAACTGTCAGTTCATGCGAAAGTAATTCTGCTCAAAATATTTATATTTCTTAATTAGCATACAATGTAGTGAGTTTCCTTAAGACTTTTAAGTACATTTAACCTTGAAATGCCCTCAAAGACCCACCCAGAGGCATCTATCTTAGTGGATCCTAGATCCTATGACCTTGACCATCAAAATTGTCTACCATAGTGCTAATTCAAATTTTATTTTTGGCAACTTACTGGGATTTTTTTTAAAAAATAAATACTTTTGGTCTGTGTTTGGTTGAATATGTTTGAATATGTAGATGCAGGGCCCTTGGGTTTGGAGAGCTGACCATGTACAGAAGCAACAAACAAATATAAATGGACATCCTTATTTATGTGCCCTGCTCCATCCACTGAGAGTCTGGGAGAGTGGTACCCTGATATCAATGAACAAGCTCCCTGGAACCCAGATCTGGATCATATAATACTACCCTCCACGAAAGAGAACTCGTTTGTTTTTGTTTTTTTTTTTTCCCAAGGCTAGGTGATGAAGATTGTGAAATGAAAAAGAAACATCTATTGGAATGAAAACGGAAAAACAAAATACTCAAAGAAGGATGGTGGCATGCTTACAGGACTAATTTTAAAAAGCCCCTGTTGGTCACTGCTGGGACAATTTGAATTTCAGTAGCAGCGCCGGTTGGTTTGGTTAACCTGACAAACTGGAGTCCTCTGGAAAGAGGGAACTTCAATCGAAGAACCACATCCACCAGATTGGACTATGGGCACGCCTGTGGGACATTTTCTTGATTACTGATTGATGTGGGAGGGACAAACCCTCAGTAGGTTTCCTACCGCTGGACAAGCGGTCTTGAGAGGGATAAGGAGGTAACCTGAATAGGACACAGAGAATGAGTCAGTAGGCAGCACCCCTCTGGGGTCTCTGCTTCGGTTTCCATGTCTAAGTTCCTGCCTTGAGCTTCCTCCCTGGCTTCGCTGTTGACCGACTGTACCCTACCCCACGTTGTTTTTGGCCAGTGCTTTATCACTGCAAAGAGAAGCTTAACAAGGGCAGTATCCTCGGTGGATCTGAATCCACTGCCTAGAAGAGGAAGCTGTAAACCCTCGTTGATTGTAATACATAATGAATCCGATGAGGATGGAGATACCATTCCCAAAGTACCTCTACGCGGAACACTCCCTCGTTATAGAGATGCAAAGAGCACCTTTACATTGGAGATGACTGACAGATGCCAGACTTAGGTAGCTGAAGGACAACATCAATAATGGGACAAATTGAAATTAGCAAGCACATCACCAACATCTGTGATGCGCCTGCCAAAGACACAAGATTGAAAGCAAACACGTGCACGCAAGTGTGTGCAGGTCAGAGGACTATTTGCACAAGTTAGTTCTCAGGTTTCTCTACTGTGTGGGTCCTGGGGATCACTCAGGACACACCAATCTTGTCTTTACCCGTTGAACAATCTTGCCAGCTGTATACAACATTTTAAAGTCAAAGTCTCTCTCTCTCTCTCTCTCTCTCTCTCTCTCTCTCTCTCGTTTGCAGGCCCAGGTATACAGAGGCCAGAGGACATTGTCCAGCTGTAGTATGCTTCCTTGAGACAGACTCTTTCTCTCTGAACATGAAGCTAGCCTGGAGACCAGCAAGCCCCAGCAACCCTCCTACCTCTGTCCCCAACAACACCGGCATCATAAGGGTATGTGATCACACATAGCTTGGTATATCAGTGCTGGGGATTTGAACTCATGTCTCCACACTTTCACAGCAAATTCTTTAACCCCGTCCATGTTTCTTTCTGCAGGATTTTGTTGTGATATCCTAGCACGGGTCCATTTCCCCTTAAATACTTCCGTCTGTTCGTGTTGCTTACTTGTCTCAGTCCGGTGACAACATACCCGAGGAAAGCAACTTGAGCTTCTCACGGCCCACAGTTTCAGGGTCTTTCAGTCTACCATCAAGAGAAGGGCCTGGTGGCATCCACAGTGGTGGGAATGTATACAGGGGACTTCTGCCCACAGTGTACCAGGAAGCAGGGGACGAAGGCCAGAATCAATAGTGATGGTGACTTAGGGTCCATCTTTAGAGAGTGTCTTTTACCAGCTTGGTTCCACCTCTTTATAATGCCACAGCCTTTGATATAGTGCCACATCCGGGAACAACTATTCCAAATAAGAATAAGGATATTTCTTTATGTAGTTGTGGCACAAGAATCAAGTTTGGGAAATGTGCCATTGCTATAATACTTTGTCTAATAGAAAGACCAAATTTGCATTTTTCCAATTATCTCAATCTTTCTTTCTGAAAACAAGGTCTGGCGACATAACCCA
>NC_022032.1:11977798-11983254 GCF_000317375.1 Microtus ochrogaster
TGCTTTATAGAATGTTCCTCATCTCCAGATGTTTCCACTGGATTATTTTTTATTTAGTCTCTCTCCTTTGTGCCAGTTTTCCAACATGTGCTTTCCTCTGCCCCTTTGGGTTCCACTAAGTCCCAGAAACAGACACTTGTGTTGATGGATAGATTGTTTGTAATATGAGCTTCTTCTGGTGTTTTCATGTTTTTTTACTTTGTTGAATGGGTGGGCTATGGATCAACGCCTGAGGAGTTTCAGTAATCTGAAACTAGATGAATGAAACAAGTGACCCACAAAGGAGCATCCCACAGTTTGAAAACAGCCTCTTGCCATTTATTGAACAATTAAGATGAACTCTGTACAGCCAAAAGCAAACCATAGCCTTACACACCATCAGATCCACAATGTGTGCTTGACTTTAATTGCCAATAGCATCTTTCTAAAGGAGCTTTGGAGGGGTGAGGATGTCTTTTCTGTCCTACCGGGGTCTTCCCTGAGTTCTTTCTCCCTTGCAATGGTTCAGTGATGAACTCTGGGCACCTGCCCACTTCCTAGTGACGGAACCCGCTTACTGCAGGAGACACGTGGGAGGTTGGAAGGCAGGGAACTCCCTGAACGAAAAAGATCAAATAGCCCGAGGGGAGGAGCTTCTTAAGTGCGAAGGGTGTCTGGTTGGATGGGGAGGAAAGAAAAGTGAAGCAGTTATGCTAAGTACAGAAACGGATGCGCTGGACACAGGCAGGAAGGCAAAGATGGTGATTAGTAACTAACCACAGAACAGTAACACCTCAAGATTTTCAGAGCCTTATATCCATTCCTGCCCACAAGTTTATAAAGTGGAAACATGGTGGTGTGCAAATTAATAGGGATATTTGCTCGTTAGGAGTATATGTTTATCTGGAAGGAGTATATGTTCCTATATAGGTCCTAACCCTACGCATGTTTCTTATGGTTTTCTGATGATTCATGTTACGTAAGAGGTCAGCAATATTAGAACACATATCCTACTTCTTAAAGCTCCTCCAAAGGAGAAAGTGTATGTCTAAACAAATCACCGAACGAGTTAAGATTATTTTTAAAAATATTAAGTGCTCACCCAAGAAGATGGCATTTTAATATTTCAGATGCAAAGCATAAGACTTAGTGGATTAGCCTTTGGCACCCTCCACCCCCGCCGTTGGTGAGCATGTACTGCCCCCTGGTGTTCCCTGGGCATCTCTGTCTTTTAGGCCAGTGGGTTTGACATGTCCTGCTGCCTGCTGGGCAGTCCACTACAGATCTCACCTTGAGACACCTCATCTTCCTTCTCATCCCCAACTTTCACCTTCCTGGTAGTTTCCACGGTGTTCGGCACAAGCCTGGCATATGGTGCCTCACAGAGAATTCACATTTAGCTCAGTGATGATTGCCGTCAAACCAGCTAGAAACTGTGGTGCTACTTTGATTCTCTCCTACTCCCCATCAGACAGCCAGTGCCTTTTTCTCTGCCCCCTCAGTCCGAGTCTTCATCACTTCATGCCTGGTCCAGGTCTCACTTACATATCTTCTCTTCCAGATGAAATCTCTCCACCCTCACCTCTGTGAAACTCTGGATTTCTTTTCTTTCTTTCTTTCTTTCTTTCTTTCTTTCTTTCTTTCTTTCCTTCCTTCCTTCCTTCCTTCCTTTTTCTTTACTTCCTTCTTTTTTCCTTCTTTCTCTCTCTTTTTCTTCTCTTCTTTCTTCTTTCCTTCATTCCTTTCTATTTTTCTCTCTTTCTTTCTAGGTTTCAAATCATTTACTGTAAAGCACAAAACAGAGATTTTTAAAAAGTGGAAATGCACACTGAAGAAGTACATTTATATCACAAAGCCTTGACCACATAATAGCTGCAAATCCATTTGCTGAAATGTGCCCGTGTACACTAAAGACTAAACACTGACCAATCTTTCTTTCTACGCAGAGCACAAAGTGCTGCCTTTCTCTGTCAGGGAAGCGTGGCTAGAGTGTAGTGTGGACGCAGATTTACTCTTTCATTTTGGCGGTGCTGGCGATGAAACCCAGGCCCTTGCTCTGCTAACTTGTGCTCTCAGGCCCAGACAGAGCTGGAGAAGCCGTGTGCGCAGACAGGTTTGCTTTTGGCCAACTGGGTAAACAGTCACATTAGTTTTCCTAGCTCCAGTTGCTCCAACGACAAAAGGAAGACAACAGCCACTTGTTTGAGGAGTGCATTGGGCTGCCGGGTCTGTGGGAGAACACGGGCTTCCTCTGCTGTTGTTTGCAAGGGTTTATTAGTGCCTTGGAAACAGTCTCACTACAACGTTATGTAGCCTAGGCTGGTCTTGAATTCAGTAGCCACCTTTTTCAGTCTCCCTAGAACTGGGGTGATAGGTTTGCACCAACACAACCGGCTATGGATGTTTTTTTGAGAGACCGTTTCCACTCGAGTGGACCAAAGACGGCTTAAGGCAGGAATTACGTCATCGTGGTGTATCTTTCATGTACAGCGGGCAAGGCTACTTGACCCTCTCTGTAAGTCTAGGTCCCTTTCTATGTTTGTAGGTATTTTAAATCCAGATAATGTCAGCTTCTGCAGAGAAGAAGATGTGAGTTTGAGGCAGTTTGGAGGAAAAAAGAAATGGATGGAAAAGTTCTTTTAAAAGAGAGAACCGTTAGGTGTGGGGTAGGCAAGCTTGTCCTCGGTACCAAGTGTACTTATCTTTTCCTCCTGCTGCCCAGAAAAGTGTATTGCCAGAATGAGTGTGAGGACGTTTATGGGAATAAACAGAGGGGGAAAATTCCAGGCTGGCATAAAACAGCGGATAAAGGCAGATAGAGGCTAATTCAGTCAGCGAGAAGAAATCTAGAAGAGGAGACGCGAGCAGGCACCTGTCGCCCACGCTCTCTCATCCTACACAAACCGGTCGAAAGTTCCCAGAACATTGTGATAGGTGTTGGAGGTTCTCTCTCCTTTTAAATTTTTTTATTGTGTACTTTATTGCACATGAGGGTTTTGCTCAAATATATGTCTGTGCATCGTATGCACCAACGCATAGCCCAGAACGGGAATTGTGGGCTGCAATGAACCCCTATGCGGGTGCTGGGAATCAAACCCGGGTCCTCTGCAAGAATAAGCGTTCTTAACCCCTGAACCACCTCTCCAGCCCTCTGATTCTAATGCATGTTGGTGGGCATGAGTGGGCAGGGGGAGCCAGCCAAACGGGATGGACATGTTCTGATTAGAAACGACACAATTGCTTGGATATTTGATAATTTAAAGAGTCCAGTTTACAAGATTTTTTATAGGGATTATGAATGTTATATTTTTTCCTCTAAAGGTGTGTTTAAATGTGTATAATGATATATCTATTGTTTCTTAATGAAATAATATGAAAGTAATTTACTTCAAGATGTTCTGGTTGTTTGAGGGAGGGAACAGTGGCGGGAATGAGTGGGACAAGAGCGTGAGTGAAACAAGCCTGGCCAGAGAGGCTAACTGCTGATGTAAGTTTGAACGTTTTCAGAAGAAAACATTTTTTTTTAAAAAAAAAAAAAGAGAGAATCTATTAATTCACTTAGGTTTCTAAGGAAGAGGTCTTTCTTATCTTTGTTTGTTTTTTAAAAAAAATCACTTAAGCCTTGTGCATAAAGCACAACATATCCTTCTAAGCTCTGCATTAGCTGTACTGTATGCTTTTAAAGTATGATGTTTCATGATCAATATAAACATTCCCTCAAATTCTTTACTTTAAAGTTTGCTTTAATCTGTGAAATGCTCGGATGCATGCCTGAAAATTACTAGGCATAGAGTTTTGGGAAATTGTTTTGTGTTTTGAAATCCATAGTCCTGTATTTAGACAACACAATTTTGTTTTGTTTTATTGGTTGGGTTTGTTTTTGGCCATTGTTTTGGTGGTGGGCTGTGACAGAGCTGTTTCATGCAGCTTTGGTTGGCCTGGTTGCTAAGTAGACCAAGCTGATCTTGAACTCACAAATGCACGCCTGCTTCTGCCTCCAGAGTACTAGGATTAAAGGTGTGCACCACCACACCCAGTTTGTTTCTGATAGTCTTTGGACTTACCAAGTTTTGCCCTTGATTCTACAGTCTGGTCAATATCTGTAAATGTTTTAAGTATGTAGACTTAAGAAATGGTTATTCTCCAGTGCTTGGATTTGAAATCAGGCTTTTATATTTGTCTAGCAAGTGCTTCTAACCACCGAGCCATTTCT
This sequence comes from Microtus ochrogaster, assembly GCF_000317375.1. Classification (NCBI taxonomy): domain Eukaryota; kingdom Metazoa; phylum Chordata; class Mammalia; order Rodentia; family Cricetidae; genus Microtus; species Microtus ochrogaster. Next base: position 11,981,991 of record NC_022032.1, read on the forward strand.
CCAGCCCAGCTTTGAATTATAAAGATGAATTAATTCAAGATGTATCCACTTGAATTTAAGGATTATGAGGACAAGAATGTTGTTTTCTTCACTGCCATGCTCCCAAGCCGAGAAATGTTGTGTGTGTGTCTTTGTGTGTGTGTTTGTGTCTTTGTTTGTGTGTGTGTTTGTGCCTCTCTCTCTGTGTGTATGTATGTGTGTTTGTGTCTGTGTGTGTGTTTGTATGTGTGTATGTGTGTGCGCGCTTGTGTTTGTGTCTTTGTGTATGTGTGTGTGTGTACACTGGTGAGGAATTTATAGTATTTCTATAGGTTTAAACTGAACTCCTTTTCTGATCATCTAGTTGGCAGCATATACTACCATATATAAAGAATGTTGCGATACCTCTCATCCATGGGGTATGGTCATCAAAATCTCAGCTCTATTGTTCCCTAAACCTGCTACCCAAACCCAGGGTTCATTGCCTCCCCACCATTTCTCTCCCATTTCTAGCTCTTTGTCAATACAGCCTTGTGAGAACCCCACCGCCCAGGGAATGTGAACCTGCTGCAGTGGGGTATCCTATCAAGCCCCCATTAGGTCCAAGTACCGCTAGGGTTGGGAGTCAGCTTTGCTCACTGCTGTAGCCTCACGTCCACAAGGACTGCCTGCCACCTAAGAAGAGCTGGGGATGTTTTAGACATAAACAATTAATGGCTTAACCACAACATACCCCAGAAGACCTTGCAGCATTAGCAGTCAACAAGCCACCGGAAGCTTTTGCTTTTAAGGAAAACACCAATTGTAGGAATATGCAGCCTGATGCTTGACTGAAGACTCTGACTTTTTTTTAAAAAAAAATTATTTATTTATTTATTATGTATACAATATTCTGTCTGTGTGTATGCCTGCAGGCCAGAAGAGGACACCAAACCCCATTACAGATGGTTTGTGAGCCACTATGTGGTTGCAGGAAATTGAACTCAGGACCTTTGGAAGAGAGGCAATGCTCTTAACCTCTGAGCCATCTCTCCAGCTCCAAGACTCTGACTTTTAAAAGGTTTCCCAGGATGTGATCGTGCATCGAGCTCCTTTGTAGTTTCTAATGCTAAGCAAAATAATATCCAGAGGCCAAGAACACCAAATGCCTTAGGTAAAGAAGAATCAAAATAAAGAAAAATATTCTTTTAAATTTTAGACAAAGGTAAAGGACAAGCAACTACAACAAAAATAAGTTTGAAGTTCCAGCCTTAGTTTCCAACTTTAAAAACAACGCGGCAGCAAC
>NC_022032.1:11984485-11985639 GCF_000317375.1 Microtus ochrogaster
TGTGTACACTCCCCACATCTGTCTTTCTTGGGTGAGATTTTGTTGTTGTTTCTATTTTTCTTTCACGTATTCCTTTTTTCTGTTCTCTCTCTCCCTTCCTTTATCTTTTATTCCTTTTAGATTATAATTACCCCATTTCTCTTTTCCCTTTCCTCCTTCCCAACCCTCCCATAAAACCTTCCTCGCTCTTTCAAATTCATGTCTTCTTTTTTTTACCACTGATTGTTGTTACACACATACATGTATATGTACATACACGTCCATCCCTCAATATAACCTTCTCAGCCTGTGTAATATCACTAGCATGTCTGTTTTCAGGGCTAATTGTGTGGCACTGGATAACTAATTGGTGTTCTCTTCTGGGGAAATGACAACTTCTCCCAATCTCAGCACTCTGTGGTTGCCTGTGGTTCTTTGTGTAGCAAAGACCTTATAGTCTTTCCCCATCCATGGTGGCATGTCTGTTGTTGTTGTTGTTGTTGTTCAGCTTATTTTTAGGCAGTCATGATGGTGAGACTTGATATGTGTAGCTTATGACCTTACTAGGAAATGTAATCTCACAGCCAACTCTTCCTGGCATTCTATGACCTTTTACACCATGTTCCCTGAGCCTTATAATGTGGGAGTGTTTTGTAGATGTATCCATTGGGACTGGACTTTAAAACTCCGAATTTTGATCAGTTGTGCTTTTCTGTGGTGGTCTCTGTTGCAAAGAGAAGTTTCTCTGATGATGGATGAGGACTGTATTATCAATAATATCCTATATCCATATGCATAAGGAAAAAATGTTTAGAATGCAGTTAGGAATGATGTTGGCTTTGTAAACAGATGGCTTTAAGTTCTCCCCCAAGATCCTCTAGCCTGAGTAGTTGGCTAGGTCTGCAGTACCGGGCTTAGTTCTCCTTTGGAGTGGATCTGAACTTCAATTAGAGAGCCGTTGGTTACCATAAGTTTTCTGTGCCACTACTGCAATCGGTGAGGTACGTCTAAGGAAACCCTAGAAGTGACAAACAGCCCCACCCAGCCTTTGTCATGATGCCTTATCTCATGATCATTTAGGATGATTGTGTTTTTTTTAACTTTATAATTATTTTTTTATTAATTTATTTATTAAAGATTTCCGTCTTTTCCCCACCACTGCCTCCCATTTCCCT
>NC_022032.1:11986880-12000033 GCF_000317375.1 Microtus ochrogaster
TTTTTAAAAAAAGATTTGATTTTATTTTCAATTACGTGTGTGTATGCGCGCGCATCTGTATGTGTGTACACATGTGTGTATATGTTCATACAGACGCCTGCAAAGGCCAGGAACTTGAAGCTGGAGGTATATATAGGAAAGTGAGAGACCTGATATGGGTGCTGGGAATAGAACTTGAAACCTCCACATGAGTTATCTACCCAGCCTCGGGGACTGCATTTTTATTAATATATATTAGTTACATAAAATAATGGGTTTTATGATATTTTCATATGTGTATATTGTGTGCTTCAGTTATATTGGCGCCGATGTTACCCTCATTTATACCTGTCCCCCATATTCCTTTCCCTCTCTCTACAGGTACTCCTCTCTGCTTTAATAGGCGGCGTTTTCTTGATTCTGCACTTGAGAACAACATACAGCACTTGGCTAAGTCTGCCTTATTTCACGTCACATCATATGTTCCAGCTTCATTCATTTTCTTGCAAATGTGATTTTGCTCCTTAGGGCTGAACAAGGCTGCCTTGTATGTCTACACCGCATTTTCTTATCCACTCATTGGTAGGTGGGTGCATAGGCTGATTCTACTCCTTGGCGCTTGTGAAAAGGGCCATGGTAAACATGAGGCCGCCAGTGCACCTGTGGCTGCAGACTCAGACGCCCTCGGGCACATGGCCAGGAGCAGAACAGCTGGAACATATGGCAGGTCTATTTTTAGGTTCCTGGGGAATCTCCAGGCTGATTTCCATTTATGTTTCACCAAGAGTACATAAAATATTTTTCCATGTTGAATTTTCCAATTTGAATTTCTCCTCCTCCTTCTTATCCTTCTCCTTTTCCTCCTCCTCCTTCTAGGGTAGGGGTGGAGATTTGCTCAACTCACTTGCGCTTACATTGGTTGAATTATTTATTCTTTCAGCGTTTTTTTGTTTGGTTTTTGTTCTTTATGTATTATTCTGGTTATTAATCCGTTGTCAACGGAACAGCGTGCAAAGTTTTTCTGCTGTTTTGTAGGACATCTCTTCAATTTACTCGTGGTTTCCTTAGTGAGGCAGAAACTTTCAAATTTCACTTGTCCATTTTTTTTCTTGTTTCCTAAACTATCATCTATTCTGAACGTCCTTGCCTATGTCTATATCTTGAGGCAATTTTTTAACCTTTATTTCCTCTAGTGGATTCAAAATTCAGATCTTACCTACATCAAGGCCTCTGATTCATCTCGAGTTGATTTTTGTCGCTGTGCTGAGACAGAGTCTACCCATGTAGTCCAGTCTGGCTACAACTCATTGTGAATCTCAAGATGGCCATGAATTCAGGCAATCCTCCTGCCTCAGCTTTCTGACTGCTAGGATTACAGGCATGAGCCACAACATCTGGTTAAAATAGTTAGTTTTAAGTATATAAATTTCCCCTTGGTAGAAAAAAAAATTGTATCTATGTACATGAAAACTTTCCAAATCATTACTCATAGTTTCTAAAAAGTCTTAAGGCAGAATCTGTGCACCCTTTAGAAGCTTGAGGAAGATGCACTCCCTTCACATCTGTACGATAAGACCCCAGCCAATGTCTGGAATCTTGACTGGCACAAAGTCCTACTTACACTTTTTTCCCCCTCTAGTACTGTATATAAATATGGAGCCCAGAGCCTCAGGCATACTAGGCAACGACATGAAATCACATGCCCAATTTTTAATTTCTCCTTTTTAATCTGTTGTCTGTTGATGCATAAGTCCCACCCACCACCTCACTTTTGTTGACCCGGAACAACTTGCAACACAGACCAGGCTAGCCTCTCACTTGCTTTGATCCTCTTGCTTCTGCCTCCCAAGTGCTGGAATTTATACGCATGCCACACAGAGTTTTCCCAGGTGTGTGTGTGTGTGTGTGTGTGTGTGTGTGTGTAGAGAGAAGGGAGGTGGGGGGAGAGAAAATCTCCCTGCATTGTCTAGCCTCTCCTTGAACATAGTAGCCCAGGTCCAGCACATGGTAAACCTGTGTTGGCTTAGCCTGTGGTTAGACAGGTCTTCCTCCTACGTGTATGTGTATTTGGAAAATTAATTTACTCGAAATCTATTTCCTACTTATTTAACTGTCTAAAAAGTACAAAAGAAAGATGTTAAAGCTCATGACAGCAACAAAGGTCCTCAGACTCAAAGAACACATTACTTAACACTAGAAAACCACAAAATTGGATTAAATGTGGATTTCCATAACTTTAAGGTGTCTGAGTTTTCTTTTGTACACCGTGGCCTCTCATAAAGCCTACAGTTGAAAGCAAGCCTTCTCATGCGGTGGCTCATAGAGCCAATGTGGGCATGTTTCACAGCTCTGTGCACGGCGACCTCACACTCCAAGCCTTCCAAGAGTTACCGCTGCTGTATCAGCACTAGAAAAAATGGTTAAGTGCCACGAATAAAAGCTTTTCGGGAAGATAAGCTGTTTAACACTGGCCAATAGGCAATACTCCGCAGCCGTCTCTTCCTCATTCCTGGTTTATGTGCTTTAAAACTGGTTACGCAATCTTTTTTTGTTTTGTTTTTTTGTTTTTCGAGACTAGTTTTCTCTCTATCTTTGGATCTGGTCCTGGAACTACCTCTTGTAGACCAAGCTGGCCTCGAACTCACAAAGATCCGCCTCCCTCTGCCTCCCGAGTTCTGGGATTAAAGGCATACGCCACCACCGCCCGGCCAGTTATGTAACCTTAAAAGCATCAAATCAATAAATCTTACCCACCGAGGTGATCTACTCAGTCAGTGAGCAATTACTTTTATCTCTCACTCACGCTGCTATAGGACAGAAGTGCATTCTAAAGGGCTCCTAGAGTGGGGTAAAGGTATTAAACCAACCAGCAGGGGGCGCCCAACTTCCAATGATTCCAGAGGAGAAAACTACAACATTCGGCTTTGATAAAATTCAACAGAAACTCAAACATACCTAGAAATAAAAGAGTATTCAAAGGGAGATATATCTTCCTAATTTATCTGAACAGGGTCTGCATTGCCCAGAATTCTGGAAATAAAGAGGTACTTTTGTTAAAATACACGATCTAATAGAAACATTAAGAGCACAGACTTTTAAAAAGTAATATTTTAGCTTCTTGAAAGAAAACCAGATGTACCATGCATTTTATATTTTCTGATTGAGGCTTTTTAGAATATATAAACGGTAATTTTCAAGAAAGCCTGCTCACATATCCGGGCTTCTTAAAAAATCCACCTAAAGAAGATATGAATGTAATACAACTATAATTTAAAATCCACTTGGTAAGAAAGTTGGCAAGATTATTTTAACTTTGATCTGAAAATGCAAAGTAGTAGGAAGGAATTTAAAATGCAAAAAAAATGGAAATAACTTTTATAAGAGGAATTTCAGATTTTTGTGCCACAGTCAGCGCCAACATCATTTGCACAGTGTGGTACGTGTGCTAAAATATGCAGACCTAAAGAATAGAATGAGCTAGGCAGACCTTAGTATGTGGGATTTGATCAGCACGACTTACCCCGCTGTTGGGCAAATTGTGAGTCGTTCAGTGAATGTGACAGGCTCATGATGTGAGAGGAAGGTATAGATATCTTACCAAGTTCTAAAATAAAGTCCAGATGGAATATACACTTCAATGCAGAATTGATATTTGTGAAGTATATTAAATGAAAGGCATTATTTCTATACTATTATCTATTATATATGTAATTTCTTTATATAGACAGATAGATATTCTGTATGTGATCATCAGCCTTTCATTAGTGTGTAACAAAGATGCTGCACCATTGCGGGTCTGAGTAAGCACACTGGCCCTCCTTTTCCATCCACCGCCTCTGCTTCTGCCCAGAGAGGGTCTCCCATTCACAATAGGGAGACCCACCCTAGTGGGGAAGCTACATTCCAGTAGCGAAAATGGCTGTTGGCCATTCTGAGCGGAGTGATGTGGGAGGAAACAGCCTCTTTGCTCTGGCTCTAGGGGGGAAATGTCCATGATCTATTCTTCTGTCCCTGTTCATAATTGTGGAATAAAACAAAACATTCCCAGAAGTAGAGAAAATAGTGTTATCAAATTCTTGCAGCCATTATCCTTGCTGAAAAAAAAAAAAGTCTTATTCTCGAATGTCATCCAAAGATCCTTATCTTACATGGTCGCCAAGGTGATATTATTAGGAGTGATGAGATCCTTAAAGAGTGGGACTTAGGGGGCTATCCTGAGGTCATGGGGAGACCACTCTACAGGGGGATTATAGAACCCCAATCCTCTTCTCACTCTTTGCCCCGAAATCATAAAGTAAGCAGTTGCATTCCATACACCCTGCCACAGCTGTCCAGATTCTCCCTGGAAACCCGGAAGCCATGGGTCTGCCTGACTAGACAGCGAAGACCCTCTCTCGCTATAAACTGGAATATCTTGTGCATTGTTATAGTAAGAGAATGCTAACGCATCTGCCCCCGCTCCTTTGAATCATTCTTATTATATCGACTCAAATATCAGAATCCCCTTTCTTATAAATGTTTCAGGATAAACAGCTGAAGGGTGAGGGCAATCCTATCAGAACACTTAAAACCCATGCACTGCAGCTTTCTAATGTTAAGCACACAAGCTGTCTTTGAATTGCCCCACTATAAAATAAATGCTTCTGTTGCTATTGTCAACCTAAAATAACAAACAAGGAGAGAGCCACCAAAAAACAATGAATTTACTGAGGCATGATCCTTTCAGCGAGCTCTGCGCCGTAATAAACAATGTGTATAGTTAGGGATACAAAGGGAGATGAGGGCTTTTAAAGCAAAATGGAAGGCTTACATAAGTTGTTTTGAAGCCATTACCCTTGGCAAGGAGGATCGATAACAATGGTGGCATCAGTCCAAGGTTAAGCAGGCAGATGCGGGGCAGACATCCGTACAGCCTTGTTTTCTGGGCAAGGCTACTGTGGCCTTCTGTCAGAGTCCGGCGCGAGAGTTTCTGTTACCAGACATCTGTGCTTGCAATTCTCTCCTTTAGGACCTGTTGGCTTTATTTCTGCAGTATTTGGCAAGCTTCCTGCACACAAACCACTTCCTTTTGCTTCTGACCGAGTTCACACTGCTGGAATCAGGCTCCCACGCGTTTGGAGACAGATTCTCATCTGCTTGCTCTTAGGTAGATGCTTATATATGTCTACTTACATATCCCAAGGATCTCTGGGTGCCACACTCAGGTGACATGTGACGCCTACTCCCTCAGAAAACAGATTCTTTGTTCCAGAAAATGTGGGGTGCTAGATAAAACAGATACTAGTCAAGGTGACCAATATAACCAACATACATTGCATAGCATTTAGTTTTTAAAGGGCCCTCAATGGCTTGGGAATAGAACATAGAACTGCCCTTCCCCATGTAGTCTCAAAGCAGCTTGTCACTATTGCAGGCTCCACATTTCTGTATGTAAACAAATGCCTAAGGATTTGCCACCACAAAGAATTCTCCCATTTACTTCAGCATCTTTTCAGAGACTCTTCTTTTATAGGTTCCAGAAAGAATCTCTCTGGGTCTTGCCCTCAGCTTCCCAAGCAGGACCCCTTCCTGCAGACCCTTGTGTGAACCTCACCCTGTTGAAGACTCCTGTTGAGTGGCTGCCATTTTAACCCTACCCTATCCAGGGGTCACTCTGATACGGACTGGATCTCCAGTTCTTAGGAGAAGTGGTTGTTCTTAAGAGGTTGGACCTGCTCCTGCTGGATGGAAGAGAGTGTTTTCGCACAGCCTGATGATGCATAGCCAATGCACCAGGTGTCTTAATCCCCACTTAGCCCTCAAGTGCTGTTATTAGGACATTTTTCAGGGGCCCTCTCTCACTGCAGTGTCTGGGTCACGTGGTCCTGTGGTCTCATCTAGGTCAGGTGGTCCCCGTGGTCTACCCATTGAGGACCCATTTCTATTCCTCTGTGTCCATTTTCAGGAAGCATCCAATGCCGCTCCAGGTCCAGACTGCCCTTGTCTCTGACGTTAACATGTGTGTCATGATGCATCAATGAAATATCAGGTGTTTACAGAAAGAGCTAGCAGGTACAAAAAACTGAGTCGTTTCATGTGAAGCCAGAAGGGTGTTCAAGACAAATTTCCATTTGTCTTGAATCATCCAGGAGCTGGTTGATCTCGATGCAAGCTGGAAAGTCAGTTTTGATTTGGATCCAGCCGCCTCTAGCAGCTAGATAATAAAAGTTGGTAAATTTCTCTTAGAGTTTAAGCTCTTGACACATTTGTCTCTAGAATGGATCTGACGAGGTTTGCAGTAGTCCCAGAATTCACTGCAATTTGACAGCATTCAGAAGAACTCATTCATCTCTGAGTCCCCACAAAGGAGTCTGCATTTGGTGTCTTCCTTACTTGGTCTGATTGTTCAGCCTAGCTTTTTTTTTTTTTCCAAAGAGAAAGATTTGTCTCTTAGGCCTTGAACAGATGGCAGGCTGCACGATAAGACAGATTCATTGTTCCAATTGTGGAAAATCCACCAAGTAAATCCCATGCATTCTGTCAAAGACTCGGTCCTCGGAAATGAAAGTATGCATTTCATAATTCATCATAAACACTTGGGTCCATTTTCTCTCCACCATCAGCATCTGGAATGTGGTGCTGGGCTCTGGAGTCAAGGACAGCTCATAACCTCAGCATCACTCAATATTGTAATGTAACAATAATGTAACTCAATGTAGTCTCTTGTGTACGTAATAGAGGTCAAGATATCACTTGTATTGTTCTGTTACCTGGGTATACGTGTGTGTTGGGGCACGTGTGTTTGTGTGTGAACATCTAAAATCAACCAGTCATTAAGTAAATTAGGGAGCAGAGTGCATGAATTTTAGTTGTGCTTTCTGTGTGTTCATGTATGTGCAGGTACGTGTAAAGACCTGAGCTCATCTTAGGTATTGGTCTTCAGCAGTCACTTGATTTGGGTTTATTTGTTTGTGTTTGTTGTTTGTTTGTTTTGTTTTATTTGACATAGGGTTTCTTACTGGGACCTGGGGTTAGCTAGGCTAGGTTGGTTTGTCAGCAAGACCCAGGAATCCTCCTGTCTCTGCCTGCCAAGTGCTGGGATTATCAGCATATTCCATCACACCTGGCTCTTCAGATGGGTTCTGAGTATCAAATTCATACCCTCATTCTTTCCAACTGAGCTATTAAATATCTCCTCAGGCTTCCTATTTACTGTGTTGTAAGCATGCCAGCTATACAAAATATAGACCCCGCAAGGGATTCACCCATGTGAATTCCCTTCCTATGATCTCCACGCTTCTGTTAAATCAATGCTCTCCAAAGGGTGCTCCTTACCACCTGTCCTGGAGGATATTAATACCCACTACAAAGAAATACTTCTGTGATTAAATAATTTCAGCGCAAGACCTGCCCAAGAATGAGCCAATTAACATTCCACCATGGAAGGGGAGGGCTCATGAGCTCCACCCCAAACTCTTGGCAGCTCTTGGTTTCTGGAAAATATCAATTTTCTTTAAGGATGTGGCCCCTGGAAAGTCAGCCATGCTCCAGTAGATGGCCCCACAGTCGTGTGTACATGGGCAATACCAGCTGGACTCACTGGGTTGTTAATAAATAAAACAAACAAACAAAAGATACAACATGAAGTTGGGGAAAGCTGGGGAGTGAGAAGTAGATCTAGGAGGAGTTACGGGAAGTGGGGGATAAATCAAAGTTTATTTTAGGCATGCATGAACTTCTCAAAGAATTAATAAAATACATTAAAAGTCATTTCAGCAGAACTGGATGGTTAGGTAAACAGTTGTAGATTTTTTTTGTGTGTGTTTTTGTTCTTTCAGGAAGTACAAATATCCGGAAATGAGCTCACGCTGGACTATAGGAGGATTTCTGGTGATTTGATAAAAGCCAGCATTCCTCAGGAACTTGTAAAATGGGTTTTCTGTCCTCCAAAGAGCTCGTTTCCTTCCCCCTGGCAGAAGGGACATATGGCTTCACTGACATGCTCCGGTGGCTGCATGTCAGCATCCATGTTGGCCTCCAGGTCCTTCAGTCCCGACTCATAAGTACCGGGTATACATTTCAAAGCCGCCACACCAGCATCCTGGGCCTTCTTGCCGCCCCAGGTTCCCTCCTCCCTGATACCATTGGTTCTCTATATAACAGGAAGGCTTTCCCCTTTCCCCTGGATGTCTTGCTACTCTTGCTATCCTGTGGCCCTCTGACTGTTCTCTGTTCTCAATCTCTTGCAATCTCCACTCTCCTCCCCCGCTCTCACAGTCCCCCAACTCTGCCCTTGTCCAGTTTACTTTTGTTTCCTGCTCTGAACTCTTCCAGACTCCTCTGGATATCTTCTCTTATTTGAAACAAAAACCTTCCCATTAACCATACCACAGAATAACCATCTCAGAGGTTTCTTTACTGAGCCACCTCACATAACAATGATCTTTTTGTGCAGCTCACAAGTGCGACTTTTCCCGGTTTTACTTCCATGTGTCATGTTCTATTATCATGTAAAATAATGATAATATTTACATATACATGATAATATCATGTTTAGCAGTCTGCAGGGGGGAATATCTGGTCAGAGATCTTGTCCCAAATGCAATGTAAACAGAAATAAGCAGGCGGTGTTAATCTGTGCTGCAGCTGTAGAACAACATGAAGCCATACATACAGTTCTGGGCTTTTGTGAATTGACAACGTGTCAGTTTTTCTATCCTTCATATACAGTATTGAGACACTTAGAGCACCCACAAGCACAGCTTTGGGGTGACTGTGCTCCTCTCCGCTCCTCTTTGAAAACTTGTTAAAATGAAATCTGTCACACCCCACAATTACTTCTGCTGAACGTTCATCTAGAACACTAACCGTTAAGTTCTACCCTACAAGGAAAAATAAAAAAGAACAATGATTTTAGCCATCTGAGGGGACTCGCTTGTTGAAAGGAAACAGCTGAAAGTATTTCCAGGTTAGAATCATTGCTCTGCCATGTTTTATTCATTAAGAGTATGCTAGGGCCATGGATATGCAGAGGTCGAACCCTGAGGGGTGTGGCTGTTAGAAAAGTTATAGATCTGAAAATATTCATGCAGTTTTACTTATTAAAACTTGGCTTTGTAGCCTGAGTCAAAGAGATGCGTATTTATTTTACGGTCAGTCTCACAACTGTAATAAGTAAAAGAGAAGCACTCTCCCGCTGGGCCAAGGTAGAGAAACCCAGCAAAGAGATTCAAAAGTTCAGGGTGGCCTCCAGAGGAGGTTGACTGTGGCTATGTGGAGCCTTGGCAGTGAGAAGAAAGTTGGCACTGAGTTTTGACTACTGTCACAAGATGCTTATGACCAGAACTGTTGTCCCTACAACCTAAGGGGGGGGGGGGAATGACTTAGAGAATAAAAGTCCTAAAAGCAAGATGCAATTAGCTAAAGGACTGAGCCCTTCAGGGTTAGGGCGAAAATGAATATCCTACTTTTTACATTGTGGTGACAAAATGCTGACAGAGGAAACTCGAGGAGGGAGGAAGGGTGTGTTTCTGCTCACAGTTCAAAGGTCCAGACTGTTGTGGATACTGCGGGAGTTGGGACCTTGGCAGGTGAGGGCCATGGGCGGGAGACAAACACACCATGCAGACAGGGCTTGAGTGCGGAGTTTATAGAGGGAAGGGTAAAGGGGAGGGAAGAGAGAGAGAGAGAGAGAGAGAGAGAGAGAGAGAGAGAGAGGAAGAGGGGGCAGAGAGGCAAAGACCTGCTTGGCTTTTCAGAAGAACAGCCAAGTTCTTCTGAAATGGTGCAGGTTGCATTGCATCTGCAGTTCAGAAGCACAGACATGCTTGCTTGACTTTGTCCATTTCCCCTTTTTAATTCAGTCAGAGACTCCTGATAGTACTTTCCTTCTCCGTTAAACTTCTTTGGAAATGCCTTCTTAGACATATCCGGAGGTTTTCTTTCCATGTGAGTCTAAATCCCATCAAGTTGACCATCAGGATTAACCATTTCAATGGCAGGCTTTTAGGTACTGTCACCAAACAACAAGCAGCCTCCCCTCTCGTAGGTACTGGGTGACAGTTGCTAAGGTGGGAAGGGCTGCTTGCCTGGTTCTGGGGCTGAGTCTTAGCTCCAGACCCTTTGTGCATTTGTCACTATGTCTCTGGTGTCTCTCAGGCTCCCTTTACTGCCCTTCTGTGCAGCTCAGCTTCAGTGTTTTAAATTCGAGCATGAGACAATGAAAGCTCCAAGCATCCTCTGAGTGTGCAGCCTCCGTCTGGGAGACTCGCCTTGGCTTGCTGAGCATCCTCTTTGGTTGAGCAGTAAAGTCAAATCAGTCCTGCGCACGCTGAGGTCTCTTCTGACTGAAGGCTTACAAGGCACAACGTTTCAATAACGTTAATGGGAACTGTGAAAGTTCCTTCAGAACGTTAGCTGTGGGGAAATGCTTTCTCTTCTTCATGCAGGATTTCAGTCTGTGTCCCAGGGCACCTTCAAATCTGCAGTCCCCTGACCTCAGTTTCCTGGATACCCAAGCGCCAGAATATTTCCTAAGGAAACAGCCTGAGAGAGCAGAACAGATACAGTTTCATTAGGGCTGACATCACAGGGCTTCATTACAAGATGCTAGAATCTTAAAGGATTCACAGATTTTTTTTTAAAGTTTGTAAATATGTATTTGATTTTTTTTCATTCATGTCTTTGATTTATTTCCTGGACATGTCATGTATTAGGGCATTTTAAGTGTCCTGTAGGTGTTTCCTGGGGGTGGAGCCATTCCCTACTGAAGGGAGAGGGGCCTTTTCTAAGATACATGAGATTCACAGAAACAGTTCTTAAAGGCCCTTTTTAAAAACTCTCTAAATGATAAATAATTCCTGGACTGGGTAGATAAAGAGTCTTCAGTGGTGTGACTGCCTGTCAGTTGGGCAAGGAACTCTAGTGACGCAATTTTCATGAGCTGTCACCAATACAAACATGGGATTTACATTAACGAAGCGGCCAGTCAATCCATGTTCTTATAGGTAACCCCTTGCCCATATTTGTATAAGTAACGTCAATAGGTCCACCAAGCTGGGCTTAGATGGGTTTCTTTCTTCAGTTCATCATCATTGTCTGCTCTAGGAGTGGGGAATAGAAACTGACTCCCCAGGGAAAGTCAAAAAATCTTCTTCAACTAAGCACAATTTCCTATTCCTTGGTTAGCTACACATTCCACTGGTTGATGCTGGTCTTTAGGAGCCACTATGGACAAGTTTGTTTTCAGATGGGGGCCCTCTGTATTGCCAGCACACTGGCCTTTCCCAGAGGGTAGGATGTAAGAGGCCCTCCATGCTCGCCGTTCTCAGATTTTATCCTTTGCTCGGCAGCTAATATTCTGAAGAAAAAGAAAAAGCCTTTCCTAGCTCAGTTTGGATCACAAGGCTCTCATGTGTGACTTGCAGCCGCTCTCAAGTGCCGTTTTGACTTTGACTAACGATGAAGCTAAAGAGGTTTTTGCAGGTCTGTCCTCACAAGGTCGCTCTCCTCCTACATAATCATGATGGAGAGGTGACAAGGAGGACTCGAGTCTTTGCAGGTGCTGAGAGCTGGGCTGATTTCTGCCCCCCCCCCATTTTCCTTCTTCGCTCTAATGCATTCTTTAATGCATGATTCCAAATGAAATTTTATCCCCCCCCCCCCTTTTTATTAGTTCTGCAATACAACTACTGTTTTGTAAAATTACCTTCTTCCATTACCTGCCTTCCCTAAATCATTACATACCTCACGAAGCTTACTAAAACTACCCAGAGTGGTTGTGCTTTCCCTCCAAGGGCCTTTTATAAAGAATCTATATTTTTTCTGGTATGTGTATGTACGCTTGTCTTGCACGTATGAATGGGCACTGCTTGTGAGTTGTGCCCTTGGAGAACAGGAAGGGGCATCTGATCTGCTAGAACTGGAGTTACAGGGGGTTGTGATCTGCCATGTAGGTGTTGGGAGTTGAACTCAGGTCTTCTGCAAGAACAATGAGTGTTTTTAACTGTTGGGATGCCACTCCCATCCCAGGACCTCTTAGTCTGAGTCTCACTTGAATTGCACCCAAGAACTTCATGTTTTAAGGGCAACTCAGTAGATTCCCCAGATCTAAGCACATTCGGCAGGTGCTAAACCATTGCTGGAGAGAATCGTATGATGGAGGTCTATGTCTCAAAGAATTATGTGTCTTGACTACTATTCTTAACCACCTGTGCTTGGAGACAACGTCCTTTGTATCTACTTAGAAAGCCTTGGAAATCTGCTGTATTTATAATTTATGAACTACATGGAATTCTTTACTATGTTCACTATGGAAAATTTTAGCTCATTTCTGCAAATTTGTGTTTTATAATGCTTACATAAATAAAATTTTCAACGTAACTTAATGTTAAGGGATTCATAAAAATTTATCAATAATTTCATTTAAATTATGTTCTTATCCCCTAGGTATTAAGCACCCAACTCTACCTATAAGAGGGAAGAAAGTGTCTGTGGGAAACGGAGCAACACTGGGTACAGAGCCATGTCAGACTTGGTATTAAATCTTGGCTCTGTCCTTGCTGTGTGACTTTGAGTAGATCACTTAGCCATGTGGAGTTTGTTTCCTGGTGAACGTGAGAATTTGTGACATTGATGTCTGTACTCAGTAAGTCTAGAGCATAAAGAACAGTGAGTGATTCATGGTCCTAAACTTGCCAAAATGTCAGGCATGGTGGCACTTTTCAAACCAATACCTGTGAGGCGTTAAAGAGAGAGGACTGTCTTCAATGAGGTGAGCCTTTGCTATAAAGTGCGACCCTGTCTTTCAAAAACAAAGTAAGAAGAAAAGGTGAATGAAAACAAGCCTAAGAAGAGCAAAACACACCAGCCCAGGCCACAGGCTCAGAGAGTCTTCAACAGCAGTTGTGTGTCGGGGGAGGGACCTGAGCAGGTGGTTCTCATACATAATTAGGGGCCCCTTTCCAAGAGGGCCCATACACAAGCTCTGTATTGGGGTGCATACAAATTTTGGACTGTTTTGTCTCTTTTATAAGTTGATGCTCGAACATTGTGAGATAATCCTACTCAATCCTGGTAATGTAGCTCCAAGTCCAGTTAGTACTGCAGGACATCGCTCTTGCTAATTTTTTGACATTCTCTCTCTCTCTCTCTCTCTCTCTCTCTCTCTCTCTCTCTCTCTCTCTCTCTCTCTCTC
>NC_022032.1:12000426-12013153 GCF_000317375.1 Microtus ochrogaster
TCATTCATCCCCTTATCTCTTTCCTTCTTTCTTTTCCTCCTTCCTTTTGATCTTGAGACAAATTTTATTGAAGTTTAAAATAAAAAGCCAGAGCAAGCATGCTGTATGTCATGGTAGCTGCCTGGTTAGAAAAGAGAGAGAAAGGCCACGCTCACTGAGTTAAGCTAGCATGGAGGTCAGCCACACAGAGAACCAGTAGCCATGGAACAGGGACAGGAGCTTTAGAGCATGGTGGAGAAGGCATGCTTAGGAAAGAGACAAAAAGAACAAGGCAGGTGACTGAATAAGTAATTCAGAAAGGTGAGCAGACATATGAAGTGTGGTGTGTGTGTATGTGTGTGTGTGTATGCATGCATGCGGGTGTGTGTATGTATGTGTGTGCACCTTTTCATTTCTGAGATCCAAGTGGACAGTGTTACATTGCCTGAGACTGTCCTATTGGTAACCAATGCTTCTGTCTTCACAACTCATCCAGCCTTGCTTTTCCAGCTTTTGTTTTTCTGATTCCATGTAAGCTGTTGAGCACATCGGAGAAATTTATTTCAGGTGTGCCCTTTCTCAAGCTCATGTTCCGCTAGTCATTTCATGTAGGTCCATGCTGTTCCCTACACTTCCAGGGCCACTCCTCTCTTAGGTACGTTGTATCAGGTACGATTTTAGGGATCCTCTTAGGTATTGCCTACAGATAAAGCAGAGAAGAGGGAGAAATTTCCCATGGGGGACATGGAAAGGAGAAGAGAGTCCTCAACTCCCTCCTAGCAAACATTAGAGTTTGGGAAGGAGACTAACCACTGTTCATGAAACAGGTTATGAAGG
Organism: Microtus ochrogaster; assembly: GCF_000317375.1. NCBI lineage: Eukaryota > Metazoa > Chordata > Mammalia > Rodentia > Cricetidae > Microtus > Microtus ochrogaster. The sequence goes on from NC_022032.1 coordinate 12,001,243, forward strand.
AAGAGTCAGAAAGGTGGGAGGAGGTGGGATTCCAGAAATCATTTATTTTAAGTACTGGGATTGAACCCATGGTCTCATACCAGTGAGCTATATCCCAGACCAGGAAACAATACAAAAGTCCATTAAAACAGAATTTGTATTCCTGTTAAGATGGTAGCTGTAGCTCTTCTGTAAAGGCATATTGTGAAGAGAGAACAAACGCCAAAGTTACTGCTCTGGGTGACAATTGGGATTCCAGAAATTGATTGATGATTGCAAAACATCTAAAAAGTATGGATCTTCAAATATGGTGTGTGTGCACTGAATACAACTACAGACACGCTCCTATTTCTCCTAGGTAATTAGTTTGAAAAGATCTTCACCAAAGTTCAGCAATGTATGGCCCACATAGCACAGAGCAGAGAGAATTTATCAACACAGTCTCACTTCTTGTTTTTCACCTAACCAGAGCCAATATACCTCCTGCTAAAATTCTTATCTACTGTTTCATATTCTGCTCATTAAAAAGCTACTGCCATGCATGCCTGCCTATTCATCAACAGAAGAGGTACTGTATCTGTTAGAGTTAAATAAATGAGATGTCACTTAGTTGGTATGTCTAATGAGATAAGGAGGAACACAGAAATGAATCAGTTTCATTCCTGCCCAGATTTCTACCACTCACCGAGTAACTACAGCCATGGTTCACTTAGCAGCTGGTGTACATTCTGAGAAGAACATCCCTAGGCAATCTCATGATAGTGCAAACATCACAGAGCGCACTTACACAGACAGAGAGTAGACTCAGTACAGGAGAAAATTACTCAGTCAGGAGACTCTGTAAACAGGAGATACACAAGCACACTGCTCCCACAGAGCAAGGCACACTCTCTCACTGTAGGCATTTATGAATAGGAATGCACCCCAAAACAACCATAAAAGTTAGTATGAGTTAATACAGTTGTTTATGACCGTGACCAAGTATCCCATACTATAATAACCATGTTGGTATTGTTTTACAGCATGGATCGTGCAGTAGATTGATTTGTAACAACATAACCACAAACATGAGTAATGTGTGCTCTTCGACATTAAGAAAGCTATATTAAATATGTAAGTTCCTAACTGGGCAGCGGTGGTACATGCCTTTAATTCTAGGGGAGGCAGGAAGGTCTCTGAGTTCAAGGCCAGCCTAGTTTATAGAGTGACTTCTAGGATGGCCAGGGTGACTCAGAAAAACCTCATCTCAAAAACCACCACCTCAAAAAAAGGTAAGCTTCATTTTCATCTTATGGGACACCTGCATATGTGGTCCAGCATTGACCATGACATCATTCTGAAGGACATGACTGTATTTAACAGTTCCCTGGGTGACCATCACTGAGTTACAGATATAAATAAATAGGTAAAATTAGAATATTTTTGTCTCACTGAGAATGACAAGTTCTCTTTATACCAAGACAGATGGCTGTAGAGGACAATGAAAACAGAACAAGCATTATAGAATTATAAAATAGAAAGAAAAATTTGGTGAATCCCATATGTCTGAATTGTCACCATCAATCATCAACCCAAGGGCAAGTCTTCCACACTCATCCACCTCCCTCATTGAAACAAATATAAGTATGAAAACAAATCAACAAACATGTTGGGGGATAAGTACCATGAATAGTGGCACCTAACTCTGAAGAGCTGACAACTGTGGAAATAAAGCTAATAGAGAAAAGAGGGATCAATGTGCTCAGAGCTATTGAAAGGACATTAAGGACATAACCACGGGCAGGAGCATTAGCTGAGGGCCAAACCACACAGGTAATGAAAGAAGGTGTGTTAGCTGTTTGTTCTGTTGCTGAAACAAATTACCTGACAGAAACACCTCAAGGAAAGAAGGGTTTGTTGTTTACAGTTCCGGAGCCAACAGTCCATCTTGGCAGGGAAGGTAGGGGTGTAAGTAAGAACGAACAGGAAGGGGTCGGTCATAGTGAATCCTTAGTCAAGAAGAGGATACACACCATTGCTTCATTCCCTTTCTCCTTTTATTCAGTCCAGGACATGTGGTAACAGGATGATACTACCCACACGTACGGTATGTCTTTTCACCTCAGTTTGCTAATCTAAATAACCTCTCACACATATCCCCAGAGATCTATTTCCATGGCAATCCCAAATCCTGTCAAGACGATAATCAAAATTAACCTTTACAGAAGAGAATCTTTTGAATATTTAATTTGTAAATAGACAGGTTTTTTTTCACCTATATATGCACAGCTGATGGCATCTTCCTAAGGTTTAACAGCATCCATGAACACCTAGCAAACCAGAACAAATGTCGGTTCTTGTACACCAAAAATAAGTAAGTCAATAAATAAATAAATAAATAAATATAAATAAGGCAACGCTTACCTTTTTCGTCCATGCTGAGCACCCCCATCTTGAAATAACAAGATACCGACTTGTTTGGGGGTATCTATCCTCAATTGTACATCTACAACACAACCCCTACATCTAAGGCTCAGGGAGCATCATGAAAGACCATATAAGTTCTTACATCAGCCTATCTGCCCTAAGTCCAGGTACCCATATTTCTAATCACTTACAATGGTAAGTTTTAGGCAACCATAGAACTGTATTTTTTCAGTACATGCTGGAGAAAAAAAAAAAAACAATTGCCACAGCAATTTTCTTAAAAATGTATTTCTCCCTAAGCTCTATCACTGTATCCAAGGTAACACAAAGCATACATACATATACCATACACACATACATATACACATATGATTATACACACATACACACACTTATACACATACACATATACACGTATGATTATATACATACACACTTACACACATATGATTATACACACACACACACTTATACACATGTACACACATATACACAAACACACACACATACATCCATGCACACACATTCTCTCCCTCTCTTATTCCCCCTTTTTTCCTTTCCACTGACTGAGACTCAAACTTCTTAAAAGTCTCAAATTCCTTCCTATTTAATAAAAATGTCTTCCAAAATTAAGACTACTGAGAAAAAAAATCTTATAATAGGAGTTATGTTTGATACAATGCGGAAAATAACTGAATCTAACCCTTTGAAAAGGAATTAAGCACAAAATTAATTTAGCAGGATCGACACGTCTCGCACATGATGCTGGAAACAAGCTTTCGTCTGTTGAATAATGCATGAGGCCTTCGGCTCAGATGGCTCTCTCCAAACTCCTTCATTTTCCTGTGTAAACAGATCTATAATAGTCATCAAAACTGCTCTGGTGAGCATGCTGTTCAATAATTAGTTGTAAAGTTTCACAGAAAGTACAGTAGGAACGAACCATGCTGGAGATCTGGTTGCCCTTGGAGACGCCGGCAGCTGCAGGAACTGCAGAAGAGCAGTTCACCTGGGCTTTGCTTCAAGTCCCTGAGAATTGTTGAGCTCGCGCCCGGCCCGCAGGGACAGCTAATTGTGAGGAATTTCTCATTACTGTGCTCCCCGGTGTTCGCACTTCTGTTCTCAGTAGAACGGAATGAGCCGTACAGAAGAACAGGAGTGTAAACAGTTCAAACAACAGGGAGACGAGACACCCGACGTTTTGTTAGGACTTTTCAAATAACCCAAAATATTTCTTCAAATCCAAGGTTGTATTCTGGAACGGAGTTTTTCTGTATTCAAAATAATTATTGCTTTTATAGTGGTGATTTTACAGGTAAGGCTAATTCTAAACAAATGCAAAAGTTTCTTTCCTCGTTTTTATTAGTTCTTTGAGAATTCTGTGCAATGCATTTTAATCATACTGACCCCTCCCCTCCATTCCTCTTAGGTTCATCTCCCTTCCCCTAACCACTTTGTGGCCTCTTAAAAAAGTCAAGAATAGTTTATATTACCCATATACTTTCTCTTGGATATGTGGCCTCCACTGTAGGAGAATCTAGCCACCAGGGGCTGCACCTTTCAAGAAAATCCACCCTTTCTCTTAAAGCAGCTATCGCTTGCCAATGTCTCCTTAGCTGGAGAAGGGAGTTCATGCCCACCTCTGCTCCCCAGGCTGGACTTTAGCCTGGCCAGAACAAATCTTATCTATACTGCCTCAACTGCTATGGGTTCATTTGTGCAATTGCCCCGCTAAATCCAGAGAACACTGTTTCCTTGTCTTCACCCACCACTTACAGTTCTAACCATCTTTGCACTTCCTCTTCTGCCATGATTCCTGAGCTTTGGACAGAGGGGACGTGACAGAGACGGTCTGTTAAGGCTGAGCATTCCATGGTCTCTTATTTTATGCACCGTGATCATCTCCATCTACTGCAAAAAGCTTCTCTTATGAGGGTTGAATGGTGCTCTTATCAATGGCTATAATTATAAGTCATCAGGCAGTTTAATTCAATGTCCATTTAGCTGAGTAATAGTCGTTGCTTCTCCCCTAGGGTCTAAGACCTGTTTAGCCAAAAGTTCTTGGTCCCAGTAACCGTGCCAGGTACGGTTTCATCTAGAGAAGACTTAACTTCAACCACTGGTAATTAGTAACTCCATCTGTGCAACTATCCTGTCAGTGGGCGTGTCTTATCAGGCTCCTAATTGTTAGAGCTCATGGGGTTTAAATTGGATAAGATTGGCGATTACTTTTCTCCTCTGGTCGCATGCATAGCACCGTCTAGTATTAGGAAAGCTAACCAGTATGGTTAGCTAACAGCAAAGAGGAACTATATTTTCTGAATCGTTGTTAGAGCGATGAAGACACATAAAACCCCCTCACCTTTCTGTACAATTTTTATGTCTGTGTCAAGCTTCCTAAGCCCTTGTCCACCCCAAAGACACCAGCCTCCTTCCCCTTCAAGTAATTGCTCTCTATCCCACACTACCAAAGCACTCAGAATCTTTCGTTGCAGTTATTCTCAGGTCTATAGAAATTTTCATAAAGGATTCTTAAAAATAAAAAAAATAAGGAAGCTTGATGTTCCTACATCAAATTTTTCCTTTGGGGAAAAAAGTTGGGAAAGGTTTATACCTAACAGATTCTTAAATTGTGAACCATCTCCCCTGGGCATGGAGGGGCCATCCTCAAGTTGTGTTTTCTGTGCTGTGCCAACTATTCCTGATGGCATTGACTCCACTAGAGCATATAATATTTCAGTGTCTCCATGTGTGATTATAATGTTTCCAAACAGAATTCTCCTGTAGAATCACAGCACACTGTCAATTAGATAAATAATTCATACAAAGATTAATCTGACTGTGAGAATTACTGAATGAAGGTATGCTACTATCCAAGGCCCAGATATTCATATTTTTCTAGCTTAATTTTTTATATTAAATAATTGGGTTTTAATATGATGAATTATTTGAAATGTGTTTCATATGCATACATGTATAACGATATGCTGACCTCAGGAATTATTACATGAAAATACTAAGCACATATTTTTTTGTTTGGATAATGAATCTCTGTGCTTGTTTAATTGATAGCTTTAGCTTTCAGGGTTGCTTGGTATGGCACCTAAGGCTTCATTTGCATGCCGGGCAACCATTTTACCAGGATAGTTCTCTGTGAACCTGTCAGTCTTTCAAACTGGGCAAGTAAATTGTTAAAAACAAATTCGGCAATATTTCAGTCATTGTAGAGTTCTGAAATGTTTGTGGATTGTCTCCTTTGTTTGGCTTTGACCTTGCACTCTTCTGCCTTCCAAGTGCTGAGATTTCAGGTCTGGGCCAGCACCCCTACCTCCACACCCACGGTTTCTACTTCCAGAACTTTTTCCTGTTACTAAATCTTTATATATTAGTCCGATATATGCCTTTTTAAAAAATGTATATGCACATATACCTTCCTGTCTAAAGGTGATTTGAAGTGTAGATGTACATAGATCGTACACAAACATTCTGCCAGTTCACATAAGGAATTTTAGCATTTGTAGGTTCTAGTAGTTTCCTGGGATCTTATAGAAGTACTAAAGGGAAAGCAAAGAAAGACTGGTTTAGATCCATTCTTTATGTGTGTGTTCATATGTGTGGGATGGAATGCATGTGCACATGTATGTATGTGTATGTGGAGACCAGAGAACAACCTTGGCACTGCTCATGTTTATTTGAAGCAGGGTCTCTCCTTGATTCGGAAGTCACCAAGCAGGCGAGGCTATATGGCCAGAAAGCCCCAGGGATTCACCCAGCACCTTCTCAGGGCTGAGATTACAGACATGTGCTTCCACAGGGGGAGCCCACCTTGAATGCCAGGACCCAGAAGCTGGATAGACTCTAAGAGAATGATGATATTATAACCATACTATGTCTCTCAACCATATCACATACAATGCATTCTTTTTCATTGAATTTCATGAAATTCCATATACACTGAACCAACCAATCTTCCTTCTTGATTTTTCTTTTTCCTATTTTTATTGATATATTATGCATCATTATATCATCGATACATTATGATATACATTGACACATTACGTATCATTATATAGCCAAGACTCCCCCTCAACCATTATCCAGTTCACACTAACCTTGAACTCATAATCCACATGACTTGGCTTCTTGAGCTCTGAGATGATAAGCATGTACCACCTTGTCAAGCTACTTGTTTTTACTGAGGCTAGTTTGGGAATAGCATGATCTCATAATTCTACTCATTTAAAGTTTAAAACTAAACAAAACTACTAATAGTTGACAATGACGGAAACCAGGATGGCAATGTCTTGATGGGGATATGAACTGGGAGACAGTATGAGGGAGCCTTCTTATTTATGAAAAATGAAAATGTCTATTTATTTATTTATTTATTTTAGTTGTTTGAGACAGGGTTTCTCTGTAGCTTTGGAGCCTGTCCTGGAACTAGCTCTTGTAGACCAGGTTGGCCTTGAACTCACATAGATCTGCCTGCCTCTGCCTCCCAAGTGCTAGGATTAAAGGCATGCACCACCAGCTGAAAATGTCTTCCTTAGACACAGACTGCTTATTTGTTTCCCAGCTGCTCAGACCCAAAATAATCACACAGAATCTATATTTGCAGAGAGCCGGACAGAATCGCCACTACAAGATGGCACTGACATCCTGTCCCGTTGGGAGCTGCGTGTCCCTTGCTTCCCGCATGTGCAGTGGATAAGGGTCCTTGGGCCTATCCCAATGCAGTCTGGTGACAGTTGATGGTGGCAACCAATCACAGGGCGACCCGTGTGCCTACTCCCTATATAAGCAGCTGCCTTAGTGCTCTCTGCCCCTCTCACTTCCTGCTCCCCATCAACCAAGAGGCACTCCATTAAAGCGTGATCTGAGAAGAATCCTCGTGTGGTGGTCGTTCTTCCTCTCTGGTCGAGAAGTTCACCGCATATATTAATTTCAATACTGTTTGACCAATAGCTTAAGGGTATTTCTATTTTATATAGGCTCGTGGTTTACTGGTAAGATTTTGGGGCCTCTGTCTCCTTTGGCAGCTACATGGCATCTCCCTGACTCTTTCTTCTTTCTACCTGCCTTCAGTTTAGCTTTCCCACTAGCTCAATTCTGTCCTGTCACAGGCCAAAGGAGCTTCTTTATTAACCAATGATAATAAAACATATTCACAGCATACAGAGGGGAATCCCACATCACTTCCATTTTGGTCCATATACCATAATGCAATGTATATATTAACATGTTAGTAATAAATTAACATTTAACATATTAAAGCAGTTGTGCATATTACACCTGATGAAAGTATCTTTTCTAAAAGCAAGAATAAAAACAAAACAGAGAGGCATCCACTAAGTCTGAACAACAACAGCAAATATATTAAATTTATGCCCAAAGAAGAAAAGCGTTGAGGAGGAATTATTTCTGAAAAAGAGCTAGAAATGCATGTTACACAACGAACATCCTAGCAATATAAAGTGAATTAGCATTGCCAGCCAGGTTGTTTGCAGTGTATTTAAATAGCAACCCTCAGCTCTCTTGCTATTAGGAAAGCAATCAGTTCTATTTGCATAACTTGACTTTGGCAGAGAGCTCAATCCTACCAAGTTATCCTAAAGTAGGTCTGCATCACTTCCCAGCACTGTTTTCACTTCCTTAATTAACACCTGATTTATAAGCATACCAGCAACTGACACATCTCATAAATAGGGCAAACTAAAATAAGTGCAGACAAATTCGAGCATCTCGGCAAAACGAACAAATGGCCCTTTTCTGTTCTATTTAATAGTTGAAAAAAAAAAATCTCTCACTGTGAAGACTTCTTGACCTGCTTAGTCTCAAAGACTCTCTCCCAGCATCTTGTTTCTGTAACATTTTGTTCTAACCTTTATCCCAGCACCTGCCTCTTTATAAATAATACTTGCTAACTAGAGTTCACTGAGGACAGAGAGCAAGCCTTGTTAATCTGTTCATACCTTGTGCCTTGTTTTGTTTTAGGTTTTTTTCCCCAGGCATTTGGTAACTGTTTGTTGAAAGACTGAATGCATTAATAGACAATCACCTTTGAAAATTCAGCCTCAGAGCCTGAGATACCCTTACCCACCTTGGAAATGAAGATGACACTATCAAGTCACGACTCTCCCGACCATATAATTATTCAATTGGTGACTTCCATCTAGACTGTCTTTATTCTATGCAGCTCTAACTTGGATCGCTTTCTCCATTCTTTAGGATTTGGTGCAGGAGTTGAGAGTCTTCTCTCCGGCTCTTCAGACTGGGTTGTGTGTCACTGGTATGTGCTTCCTTAGAAAAACACAAAACTGTTTTCAGATGAATTTTTTTTTCCCTCTGGGTTTATGTCTTCTCCATGAGTTTAGCCTGTCCTTAAAAGGAAACTAATCTTTAAGGGCCAAGAAAATGTCAAAGACATTCAGAATAGGCACACAACTGAGTGCGTGGATGTCACTCCTCATTGCCTCAGGCATTCTGTAGTGAATGAGAATGATGTTGACACCGCATGTTCCAATGAGAAGGCTTGCAAGTCCAGAGCTCAGGCTTCTAGGCTTAGCCCCTCCATTCTCATAGGAGAGGCACCTGTCAACACACACTTTGTGAGTGTTAGGCAGATTGACTGCTGTTTTCTGCTCAGTTCTTTGCTTTGTGAACTGGGAACACTCAGCCTGCAGTGTGTGTGTGTGTGTGTGTGTGTATGTGTGTATGCATTAAGCATGTAGAGATCATGAGGTGACTTTGGACATGGTTCCTCAAACACCATCAATGGTTTTGACAAGACAAGTTCTCTCACAAGCCAAGAGCTTGTCGAATAGAGTGGCCTGACAAGTTAGCAAGTCCCAGGAATTTGCCTGGCTCCACCTTTCCCCAGTGTTTAGATTACAAGAGAGAATCTCCATGCCCAATTGTTTTCAGTTAGGTTATAGGGATTATAAGAAGAACTTAGGTCTTCATGCTTGCAAGACAAGCACTTAACAAAGGAGCTATCTCTCTAGCCCTTAATTCATAGTTTTAACTGCCAATTTGACTCGATTGAGGTAAAATTCATCTATAGGTGTGTCTCCACCTATAGGGGGGATTTCCAAAGATGAATATATATAAGGTAAATAAAGCATTGATGTTTAACCCAATGATCTATTAAAGAGCAAAGAGTTTATTGGGATCTGGGGAAAACTTGAAAGATGGGCCCTAGTTGGAGAAAGACTGTTACTAAGGGTATTTCTTTAAGACTGTCTCTTTGTTTGTCTCTTTCCTACACTTCCTTAGAAAGCCAAAGACCATCTAATAGAAAACTCAATACCAGTCATGAGAACAATAGTACTCAATACCCCTTTTGAATTGCTAGCCAGGGCTGTCTAAAAGACTCCTAAAACATATTTCCTATTGCTGTTACCCTTGGTTACCCTCTAGAGGTGGAAACTCCATTGCTCAAGATAGCATGCACTTCAGAAACAGGTAGCAGAGACCCCTGAGCTGGAATTAATTTGACTATCCCCTCCGGAGGACTAGCTTTTATTATACTAGAAGGTACCATGCAAGCTCCCAAAGGAGGGAGGCCACCAACAGTCCTGCCCAGCTCTGACACCTATGAACCACATCAACAACCAGCAAGGCATAATAACTGTAAATTGCGTAGTGGCACAAATACCTTGGTGGCAAACAATGGCTCTAATTGGAGTAACGACACTCTCAACAAGAAGGAAATCATGTCTGTTACTGGAAACCCAGCTAACTACTGAGGGTTAGTGAATTCATGCTTATTAGAGGAGAATCTACAACTTCTGAATTCAAACCAACATAATCCTTTTAATCCTTAACAACAATCTGTAAACACTTGTCCTTACTCCCACAGATATACTCCGCATCAAGGAAACTTCTCTTAGTAACAGATTGAAAACAGTACATAAAACCACAGCCAATCAAAATGCAGAGTTGTGAAGCCCAGTGCCAATTGATACATCTATGAAACACTCCCACACCTAAGGCTCAGGGAATATTGCAGAAGAGAGGACGTGGATCAGGGAGTTTGCTGTTAGGTTGTATCACTTAGTAGTATTAAAGCTGCAGTCATAAAGTCTCACCAACACGACTTCTCAAACGTGAGCTGAACAAGGATGACATCGATAGACATGCCAAAGAGGATCGGGCAAAGCCCACAAGGTCTAAACCCTACACAAAGAATTACAGGCAACAGAAGAAAGATAAGAGCAATAGAAATGGTCTTCTCCAGGAAAGAACACATTTGATTGTCCATTGCCAGATGGTCAGCCATGAAAGCATACAGATAAGTAACATTAAATGGGCTGAAAGGGTTATATTTAGGAAAATATATGTAATATAGAATGCTTGCATGCATGCAATAGCAATTAGTGAAGAAAGAGGCCATGAATTTGAAGAAGAGAGTGGAGGGATGTATAAGGATGTACGGGGAGAGGAAAGGGAAGATAGAATTGTTGTAATTTATAATCTCAATTTTTTTTTAAAAAAATGGGAGAAAGGGAGACATTTTCACACCATTTTCTCCTTTCTCTACATTTTTAAGTTTGATGATTATTTATGTATTTCTTTATCTAGCCTTTTGACACAGGGTCTTGTAGCGAGCTCCGTGGTGTCACACCTGATGGAGATGTATAATCAACTCCTGAGATGGCTAAGGCCTGACCTATGCTATGATCACGCAATGATCATCAGCTGCCTGCATATGCGTGGGCCTATGGGCAATGCCCACCTAGCCATCCGGGATTGGCAGCCCATGCCTACTTAAGGGCTGGGAGAGGTTTGCCCAGAGGAGAGAGGAAGAGAGAGAGGGGAAGAGAGAGAGAAGTGTAAAAAGTCCTGGAATAAAACTGCAGTGAGAAGAGCTCCGGTGGTCGCATCATCCTTGCGGGACGAGGGTGGCCGTGACAGGGTCTCATTGATGTTGTAGCCCAAGCATTCCTGGAATTTACTGTATAGTCTAGGCTGATCTTAAGCCCATGATCCTTCTTCCTCAGCCCCCAGAGTGCTGGGATTATAAGCATGTCCCACCACGTCTGGCTCAGTGTTCAGTTTTGTTTTGTTGTTTGTTGGTTTTTTTTTTTTTAAAGAGTACAACGGTAATGGCGATGTGCAAGGGTAAGGGGATGTCTGATTTAAATTTTGGCTTTTGATAGGTAAATGCTTTCTGCCTTTGGGGGGTATGTACCCCTTAAAGCAGATGATTCTGGAGTACGGAATCAGAAGACCAGCAAACATCTTGTCTAAAGTTCTCCGTGCTTTTTCCTAGAACAACAGAGAATGGGTGCTGCTTCCAAGCTGGCACTGCGGGCTGGTGAGGGTCAGTGTTGGGAGCCAGGCCTCCCTTGCCCAGTCACACCTTTGTTTGGAGCTCTAGATGGCATTCCCAATTTGTTCTCTCTGCACAGGGCATTTGAGGGCACAGCAAATTCTACAGCCTCCTTACAATGCTTGTTTCTCACCAGTAACAGGAAAAACAATAGCTGGCCTTCTCTAATATTATATGGCAGGCTCATGGTTT
>NC_022032.1:12013428-12020373 GCF_000317375.1 Microtus ochrogaster
ACAGCTAGAAAGGCATTCAATCTGGAAGCTGTGACACTTCACGTTATACAGCTAGAAAGGCATTCAATCTGGAAGCTGTGACACTTCACGTTATAAAGTTTATACACCTGTCTGTCTCTAAAACCAAAAGATTCTGACAGCATCAGAACTTAAAAAAAATTAGCTTTGGTTTGTGTGTGTCCATTACATGAGTTCACTCTTCTCTCCTTGTATTTGCTTTTCTTGTTCTCTTGTTCCATGTTGTACTGTGCAGATTTGTAGATTTGTTTACATATACACATATATTTGAGCTAGATTCTGCATATGAAAGAGAGCATTGCAGTTTATTTTTTTTCTGAGACTGTGTGACCTGGCTTAATTATACACATTCCAAGTCCATTAATTTTCCTGAAAAATTTCAAACTTCACATTCTTTAGAGTTGCATGGCACTCCATTGTACACACGCACGCACACACATGCACACACACACACACACACACACAAACCAAATTTTCATGAATCATTCATCTCTCTAAGAACAGTGAGGCTGATTCCAATTCTTTCCTATAGTGAAAAAAGGAGCAATAAACATTGCATAAACATTTTAAATAATATATTTTCATTTTATGAGTATGAATGTTTGCTTACATGTATTCATGTGCATCATGTATGTGTCTGGGGTCTGCAGAGGCCAGAAGATAGTGTAGGATCACCTGAAGCTGGAGTTACAAATGTCAGTCACCATGTGGGTGCTGGGATCCAACCCTGGGTCCTCTTCAAGGGTAGTATGTGCTCTTAACTGCTGGACCATCTCTCCAGCCCTAAGCTCATATTTTTTTAATTAAATTGCTAACGCATCTCTGTCTACTCCTACTGGAGTAGGAGCTGGATAAAAACCAATCATACCTCTATTGAAAAATCCATCTAAGTTTGAAATCTCTAATGTTCTGTTCTTTCCAAGAAATGATGTTTTTGGAAGTTTACAACTAGACTGTTTCTAGCTTCTGGGAAATGACTATACAACTGTTCAGAGCCTTTCATTTCTTTCTATACATGAATCTTCTGCGATAACTGGCAATGAGAAATTAATGTACCTTTAGTACCTTATAGATATGCTGTATACAAATATGCCTTCAATATATTATAAGTCAATGTACCCTCATGGTGAGGCCATTGGTGGTGATTGGCAGAGTCAAATCAGATGGGGAACACTGTCAGGATGACTATTATTTTAAGAATATAACTATCAGGGGGCTGGAGAGATGTCTAAGCAGGTACAGGCACTTGCCACACAAACCTGATGACGCAAGGCCAGTCCCTGAACCCATGACGTCTTTGAACAAAAATGCTATCACAGGGCCATGGCTCCGTGTAACAAATGCTCATCAGCTGTGTATAAGCTGAGGCCGTGACTGCCCCAAGAGATGGTCAGGTGGAAGATGTTTGTTGCAGATGTGATGAGGAGTCCAGCCAGAGGCATCTGGAGGAGTCCAGAGCCGAGAGAGAAAGTAGTAGACTGAGCCTGGGCAGCCCTGGATCGGGTCATGCGAGCAGCGGGAGGGAGTGCAGAGAGAGAGAGAGAGAGAGAGAGAGAGAGAGAGAGAGAGAGAGAGAGAGAGAGAGAGAGAAGAGACAGAGCGTGTGGGCACGTGAGACCAAAAGGGGTGGCGAGAGGGCACATAGCCGAAATAGTAGGGGTATAAGGGGATTAGAATCCGAGGCTAGAGAAGCCCAGAAGGCAGAGAAGTTTAGGGTAGGGAATGGGATGAGAAGGACTGTGAACAGTCAGGATGCCAGCACGGACTCTGTAATAGGCACCTGTGATACCGAGGGAGGCTGGAGGCCAGCACGTGCTCTGGTATGCTCCCATAGGCACCACAAATAGCCACTTGTCCCAAGTTTCTTTTGGACCTGACAAACACTATTTTAAAAGATCAGAAATTTAAATGAGTAATAGTGTATTGAGTAGCTAATAGGTACTCCACTCTCTGTAAAGACAAGTCAATAAAACAACAGAGTGATGGAAGGTGGAAAAAAAAATGCAGGCTTTGCTGCTGGTTCGTTCTGGGTTATTCTAGTTTGGTCTCTTTTAGTGTGATGAATACCATCACCCAAACCAGGAAAGGGTTTGTTCGCCTTGCAGGTTACAGTCCATCATTGAGAGAAGCTACGGCAGGAGTTCAAGGCAGGACCTGGCGGCAGGAAGCAGAACCCGAAGCAGAACCGGAAGCAGAGACCTAGGCTCTCAGCTAAGTTTCTTCTACCCACAGTGGACTGGGTCCTCCTGCATCAATCAAAATTCAAGAAAATTCGCCCAGACAGGTGTACAGACCAAGCTGAGAGAGGCATTTCCTTTATGGAGGTTCCCTTTTCCCAGGTGACTCTAGTTTGGGTCAAGTTGACAAAAACTTAGCCACTTGTAGACCTTAGGGAAGGCCTGGTCCTTAGTTCTTGGCTTCCATGAAGTCATCTTACTTTGATTTAAAACTGCTATCCTAACATCTTAACAATAACAAATATAGAAAATGAGGTCCTGCATTCAAAGGGTGGTGGTGGAGCACAGGACAAGTTGGGGGAAGAAGAGAAAAGGGTAGAAAAAAAATAAATACAGTGTACTCAGAATTCTCAACACACTGGAATCTTTAAAAAGTGGAAAGGATTGAAGGAGATGATGACGAAACCGGTAGTGAAGGGAGTGGTGAAGGTGCGGAAGTCTGCATCCCAGCATCATATGCTCAAACGTCAAAGAGTGCAAACGCCTTCTGTCTCTAAAACCACAAAAATAAAATTTAAATGTGAGCCTTGCCCTAAGTGGGAGAAGCAACAATGGGCAGCAGAAAAGAAGAAAGCTCGTTTGCTCCTTGGGCTGAGATAATCCCCAGAGGCCTCTCATTTCTCTGCACTCAGAGGCGCCCCACACTGTACAGAAGAAGGAAGCATGGTTTGCCCTGGCAGCTGTCCTGGGGCACAGGCTCTCGGATGTCTGGTGTCTCTTAGCCCTGCATCTTCTCTGTACAAAGGATGCTCTTGGGATTGAGATCCAAGACCTGGGGAACAGCTCAGCTCCTAGATGTATAGGATGCTCTGGAGATGTAAGGAGCAAGAACGCCCCGCCTCAGCGGCAATGCAAGAGAAAGTGGCCTGTTTTTCTCCATCGCCAGTTGGTGCAAAGGGTGGATTCATCCACGGGACCTGAAGTCAGAGGATCAAACTCATTATTTCTGCTCCATAAAAGTCTGCACTAATCCTGACTATTTTTAGCATGAGTCTGTACAGTGGAACATAAAAATGTCTAAAAGGAAGTAAAGGCACACTAATTCTAAATGCTAAGTGGATGTCCTTGTACAAAAAAAAAAAGGTTCATATTTCTGGCCTCCCCGCTATGAATAAGCAGTCCAACCTTGAGGTGAAGGACCACGGATGCAAAAAATACCAAATGTAAATTTAATTAGCTTCATCAGCAAACACCGCACGTCCTAGGCAGCATAAGCAAGAAAATAAGCCTTGACTGAAACAACTAACAACGAGCCAGCCAGCATCAAAACAACCCAAAACACAAGCAAGGATCATAATCCAGTTTCATAGATAATCAGAGACCATGAACCTTAATACGTACTTGAGAAATACAATATTCATCCATGAAAGCATTTCTAAGACCGTGCAAAGGCTGCAATGACTACTAATTGAGTAGTTGTATATAAAGTGGAGGTGTGGCTTTCATATCCAAGTTGATGAACATTCCTCCTTTGCAGTTGTTTGTCCTAGATTAGTTTTTAAATTTGTACCACATTAATTTTTTAAAAAAGGTATTAGATATCATTATGACATTTTCTAACAAAGTGTATTTTAGGAAATTCTTCTCTTGTTCTTAAAGATGCTATGGGAAACCTCTTGCTTTGGCTGCTGTTTGCTCCATTTTTTGCTCAGGACAGTCTTCACTACATCCCTGTGGGGACATCTGGTCCTGTGTGGTTTGTTGCTTACCTGTTAAGGAGTGCTTGGCATAAAGGAAGCACAGGAGATCCAGAGGCCTGTGTCAGAACTGGATCAAGGTTTTCTATCAACTTGAATTTTGAACTATTTTTTTTAAGCTGGGATTCCTTCATTGGCAAAATTGTAGGATGACATTTCAGCAGTTTAAGTGACCTTCAAATTACTCTAACTTTACCCAATTACGTGTTACACCCAAGTGTTCTGCAACAATAGTGTAGTAAGTTGCACACTAAGAAGCCCATGAATACATTCCAGCTGTAACAGAACCATTTGGCCAGTTACTATGATCAAATAAGATGATCGTGTATATGAGATTCTAATAGCAACAGTCAGTGATAAACTAATTTTGCCAAAATTCAGAAAGATAATTTAATTACCTATAAAAGATGATGATAATAACTTCAGGTATAAATCTTGTGGTATTTTACATCCACATTTAAATATGATAGATACACTGCATTAAATATTAAAATAGTGGTAAATCTTGTCTCTTAAAAGATAATGCACTTACATGATTGTCATTGATGCATTCCAGCTTAGTCTTTATGACCTCTAGGGTGATGATTAATTGTATTGCTCTTTATATACTTAGTATCTGCTCATTGTAAAATATAAATCTATCAAACTGATTTATGAATAAGTAATAAAAATAAATTCTTATCCGTGAACCAGCTGGTTCTTAGGTTCATTAATAGTATGAGTTTGAGAAATGACTCTGAGGGTCTAAAAGTCATGTTTTCCTTACTGCCCTAATAAATATCACTTTAATAAATAATATAGTAAAATAATTTCTTGTGGTTTAGTGTAGTAAGAATACTTGTTGGGCAAGCACAAAGACATGAGTTTGAATCCCCGAGATCCATGTAAAACTAAAAACAGCTGTGATTGCACTCGCCTGTTTCTCCACACTGTGGGGAGAGGAGGCGGAAGGATCAGTTGATTGATGGGACTTGCATGACAACCAGTCTAGATAGAAAGAGCAAGACCAGGCTTAGTGGGAGACCCTGTCTGGAAGGCTTGGTACAGAGAGTGACAGGGCAGAGCACATGACTGTCAACAGAGATGGCATGTCCGTTTTCCAGCTGCCCAGATCCGAATAATCACACAGAAACTATATTGATTACAACATTGCTTGGCCGCTAGCTTATGCATATTTCTAGCTAGTTCTTATATCTTAAATTAACCCATTTCTATCATTTTATATTTTACCATGAGGCTCGTGGTTACCTCTTGCTTCTCGGGCAGTAACATGGCATTCCTTGACTCTGCCTACTCTCTTTCTATATCTCTGTTTGGATTTCCCTCCTGATTTTACACTGCTAAGCCATTTCCCAAAACAGCTTTAGTCATTAACGAATAAAATCATCACATGTACAGAAGGACATCCCATATCACGTAACATCCTCTTCTGGCACATCTGGGGATATGCATACCTGCACACATGTACACAAGCAAACACATGCCACACATTACACACATATAACACACACACAAAGAATAAGGATTCTCATTTCCCTACATCCCTTTCAGTACCTGTTGTCACTTGTTTTCTTCATGATAGTCGATCTGTCCTCAGTCTGTCGTGTGTGTGTGTGTGTGTGTGTGTGTGTGTGTGTGTGTGTGTGTTCTTTATTTTGAGATAGGGTCTCACTAAGTTGCCCAGGTATTCTTCAACTCACTCTGTAATCCAGGCTGACCTTAAACTTTTGGTGCTCAGAGTATCTGGAATTAGAAGCTTGTGTCACTAGCCTCCGCCATTCATTTCCAAAGCCAGACTCTCATCTATTATCCTCCCTCCTCCTGTGACTTCCAAAATCTATTAAAATCTTATTTTTCCTTCAATGGCCAAAGGCATCTCTGCACATGCCCTACCCTTGCTGGTCCCACTCATCTTTTCTCTAACTCTCCGTTCTTGCTCTGTGCATAGGAACTGTCTTTCTTTAGGTTCCCACGGCTAACCTCACCATAGCCCAGCAACACCACCATGATGCTCACCAAATACGACATCACAAATACAACCTCCCCTCCTACTGCCAGCCTCTTGCCATCTGTTCATTTTTTCAGAATATATTATCTTTGAATATTCTGCACAACTTGTTTATTATTGCTTATTGTTTCTGTAAATAACCCCGTCCCATGAACATCAATGTCACGAGGGTAAACATTTTCTTAAGTGCCTAACCAAAGAGAACTGCTCAAAATTATTCGGCTTTTTTGATTATTAATAAGTCACTTTACTTTTCGAAAGTATTTTCCTCTTATCTGTGTATATGTGTATGGGTGAGGATAAGCGTATCTATGACGTACGTGTACCAGTGTACAGGTGACACAGCACACATGTAGATATCAGAGGACAGCTTTAGAAAGTCAACCTACTTCTTTCCACCTGAAGTACGGTCTATTCTTGCTTTTGCTGCTGCGAATACCAGGTATTCCTTCCAGGGAATCCTCCTGCCTGCACCTTCCGTTTCCAATCGAGAGTGCTGGGATGATAGAAGCATGCTGCCACATCGAGCATTTCATATGGATTCTAGGAGCTGAACTCGGGTTGCCAGTGCGATAACTGTGTTAACTGGGTGCTTCCTGTGGAATTATGGATTTATTAGTCTGCTTTTAATACAAAATACATAAGTAGTTTCCACCTTCCCCTGTCCATGATGCTGTGCCCAAAATTACTCTCTTGACTAAACAAGTGATTTAAGTGAAAAGGTCTTGCCATGGTCTATTAGACCCTGAGAGCATTTTTTAATATCTCTTTAGTTTTTAGATTCTAAGATCACCTTCCTTCACTTGGAAGAGTTGGCAGTGGACCATTAGAGAACTCATCCAAGGTTACCTTCCCAGTGCCACCATTTGTCACGGAATGGTGTCCAGAGACCATGATTTACTGACCAGGCCACACTGACAAAAGGTTTCATTATATAGATAAAATAATCCTAACTACTAAAATTTTTTTACAGATTTAAAAAAAA
>NC_022032.1:12026643-12038491 GCF_000317375.1 Microtus ochrogaster
CAAACCACTCCCTGGGTGGAATCCCAAGTTATCTCCCTAAAAAGAATGGAACTTAGTTGGATCCTTAGACTTTGGTTTGAGGTAGGAACAGATCTACTTCTCTAATCCTGGTACATTGACAATAACTTTGAGTGAACAGAACTATCAGATTAGCATCTAGGTGGGGCCTTTGTTTGAGGTAGAAGCACAATAATCTTGTAAATTCCAACTCTTCTGACTTTTGGTCATTGTGGAAATAGGCTCATAATTTTGGGCCTCCACAGTCTTGGCCCAGACAGCAGGAATGACCTGTAAAATATGCTTGAAAATGGGTGGGGTTAAAATAGGCTCTGGAGACTGTTAGGGGTTTTTTTTGTTGTTTGTTTGTTTGTTTAGCAGAACTGGTTTTTGATATAGCAGCAGAACTTTTTCCAGGAACCTGCAGGTATCTGTAACCAACTGGAACAAATTTACATCTTGGTGTCATAGGAAAAGGCTTTGGAATTGAATAAAAGGCAGGAACATTTTAGAAGACAGTTAAAGGGAACTGGGAACTCTGTATCTTTGAAGATAACATATGAAACTTGTTAATCCTGGACTCTGAAGCCTGTGAAAGAGGCACACCTGTCTGTATTTTTAGCAGGAAACTTAGCAAATGAAGTAATGAGTTACCAGTACCCTAAGTTATTAAATACCATTCAACAGATTTGAGAGGGATAAATAAGCAGAAATGAGACAGCTTTTTTAGCTACACAGGCAATCCCAAGTCTCTCCATAGTCTTTGGAGAACATTAGCCTTAGAAGCAGTAACTTGTCTTAGCTGCTAAGGCCAGGAGGCCCAAAGATTTTCCCATGGGGGGAGGATTTAGTCTGCTAAATGAAGGATTGATCCCCCAGTGTAATGTCAGGAAGCTGATGAGATAGAAGGCCACTTTTTGCTATGTGGGTAGTTTTGCCATATCCAAAGGCAAGCCTCCAGGCTGAAGGTCTTCTGCAACCATGTATCTTCTTGGAGGAGATATAGGATGCTGCAGGCAGGAGCTGGCATGTCTCTGTGTTAGAAGCTCTTTTGTTAAATGCCATACTCTCAGATCTGAAAGGCACTTGAGAATTAGGATACCATTACCTCTTACGTATATTTAAATTAGATATATAAGTTAGATTTAGACATATACTTTCCCAATTAGTTATAGCTTATCAATTTTAGTAAATGTAAGAAGAGTAAAAGGAATATTTTAATAAGTCAAAGAATATTGTAGGTAGAATGTCTCCTTGGTAGGTCCAGCACACATGGGTACTCTTACCAAAGATAGCAGTGAGGTCAAAATGGCAGCTACCCATGTGTTTGCATTTTTTAGTGCTATTATAATCTGGAGTTACAAGTTTTACAGATGTTAAAACACGCACACATACACACAGAGAAATAAGACAAGCATACTGTGGAAACAAACACACATACACACACAGACATAAAAGAAGCATAGTGTGGCCACATTGTTTTAAGAGACAAATAAAGCTTTTTTTCGGAACCTGTGTCAGCTGACCAACTTAAAAATCTTGGTGTAGGCGGCAGAAGCAGGGAAGCACACAGGTGGTCCCACTAAGGACCAGATTGGCAGATGTTGTAACATAAGGATGGAGCACCTATACAGTTTTAGGGTAGAATAACGGGGAAAATTGATCCGTTGTAGAATCCTAGAGTGAGACCAACAGCAAACAGCTAGAGAAGCAGGGAGGGAGAGCAGGGAAGGGGAGCAGGAGCATAGCATCCGGAAACCATGGGCATATGGGGCCTTGTTAGTTCTACAATAGGTGTTAAGGGATATATAGTGTCAGCCCCAATTTAAAAGGATTTTTTTTTTTTTTGTAAAAAGCAGCTCAAGGGCATTTGAGAATCCGGTTTCAATTTGCGAGGGCCCATATTACAAGTCTGTGCCGAGACTTGGGACTCAAAGCCTACCACAATGTGTCCACTGTGATAAAACTCTTGAGCTGAAAACAGAGGGCTGTGTGTGGGAAATCCTTGGAAGGATGTCTGCTGTCTGAAGGAGGCTCACAAGGGCAGCGACTACCTTGCCCCTTCTGTTGGGATTGCGTGCCTGGCATAGGCCTATGATTTCAACAGATGACCCAAGAAACAGAGCAAATCAAACCAAATTATAAAAAGCCCAGGCTTAATGGATGCCAGTGCTCCCAGGTGGCCCTCTGAGAAAACACGGAGAGGGGAAGGAAGAACTGGGAAGAACACATGTTCTTTCTCTAGAGGGGGCAGTTAAATAGCCTGTGGGATTGGTCATGACCCTCCCAGGGGAGAGGTCACTGTTTGGTGGGCTTTTTCAGAGGTGGAGTCTGGACTGTGGCAACTCCCAGGGGAGGAGGCCTGGAATGAACAGTTTCATTCAAACATTTTAGAATGGATGCCAGGGGCTGTGGCAAAGCCTCCAGCCAATCATCCCAGACTCCTTGAATATAGGGATGCCAGGGAGCTGGTGTGACGCCTAGACCCAAACATTCCAGACTCTTTGGATATAAAGATGTCAGCAGCTGGGGTGACGCTCCAACCAAACAAAAGGATTCCAGTAAGACAAAGGCAAAGGCTTGAAACTACATTAACTAGTCCCAAGGAAGCCGGAAAGAACAGGACTATGTGTAAGAAAAAGGACAATAAGAAGGGGGTGGCCACGGAAGGACTGTGAAAGTGTCTCTCAGTTGTTCCCATTATCTAGATGCTTCCTTAGTACTAACCACTCAACACGTATAGCACTGTCTGTCAGCCGTGGGGTGTGGATGGACGCAGCATCATCTGATGAACTGCGGGATGCAGGTAGATACAACGTCATGTCATCATTTGTGGGATGCAGGAGGAGGTGCTTAATTCGAGCAGCTTCATCTTTGCTGTCAGCTTGGTTCAGTTTGCCTGTTTAGAGCTTTTGGCTCCGTTTTAGGAAGCAGATGTTTAGGCTCCTGTTCTTTGAGCAGCAATCTCTATAATTACAGAGTTTGGAATGAATACTGGAAGGGGAACAACCTAGTTCTTGGATGAATTTATATCTGTGTGTGGGGAATGCATTTCCTTCCGATTGCTTTAATTATCATCTTGGGTGTCTACAGCATTTGTTCAGCATTTAAAGTCTAACAACCGAATCTCATCTGAACAAAAGACAGTTTCTTGAATGAGTTCCTCCAAATGAATCTTTTGATTTCACTTCCACATTGGAACCGGTGAGTTTTCGTGGACCATTTGCAAGTTTTAAATGCATGACTTGGCCCAAGCTACAGTCAGCTTGACTCTGCTTAAGCGACCAATTAAACCCTAAAATATCCAGCAATAATGACCTCACAAGAAGTTAGATAAATCGGTTGGCTCTCCTCCATTTACACAGAGCCTCCCAGGTCACCATGATAAAGAGAAGGTGGAAGGAATGCGCAGGATCCCATGTGGCCAAGATGTAAAATTTCCCTTCCCTCTACATCAGTGGTTCTCAATTCATGGGTTATGACCTCTGGGGGATTTAATTATTTTTTCACAGGGGTTGCATATCAGATATCCTGCATATCAGATGTTTATATTATAATTCATAAGAGTAGCAAAATTACAGTTATGGACTAGCAATGAAAATAATTTTATGATTGGGGGGTCACCACAACATGAGGAACTGTATTAAGGGGTTACAGCATAGGGTGGTTGAGGACCACTAGACAGTAATGGACAGACCCCATCCCCTGAAGGGACTGGCAGGGAAATTGGGGCCAGTCCAAGAGCAGGTGGATGTTTGCTAAGCATTACCAGGATCAACATTAGATAGAAGAGTTTAAAATAAGATTACAGAAAGAAAAAGTGGATGAGGAAGAGGGCTGCCTGCTCATCTCCATCCCTGTCCTGCTGATTGATGGGGAATTAGACCTCAGCTCAGAATCAACTGAGTGTGCATGTGTTAGTTATCTTTCTTCCTCTGTGACGACAGCATCTGACAGCAACCACTTAAGGAAGGAGGGGCTTATTTCGGCTCATGGCTTGAGAGAGGACAGACCCCCTCATCAGAGAAGACATGTGGAGTTC
The DNA here is from genome assembly GCF_000317375.1 of Microtus ochrogaster. Lineage (NCBI taxonomy): Eukaryota > Metazoa > Chordata > Mammalia > Rodentia > Cricetidae > Microtus > Microtus ochrogaster. The sequence continues at coordinate 12,030,683 of NC_022032.1, forward strand.
ATCGTGACAGGGGCGTAATGCCGGGGCTGCTGGCATCTTGGTGAACCAGCAAGCAGAGAACTCAGACAGGAATGACCATTCCTTGCAGTGACATACGTCTCACAGGTGGGTTCCACCTTCAATAGGTTCCAAAGCCTCCTAAAATAGGGCCACCAGCTAAGGACCAATAATGCAGACACATACATCTGTGGGGATATATTATATCTGAATCATAACAAGACAGAAGGGACTGTGTTTTGGTGAAACCTGTGCAGCAGGCTGGCTTCGCGAGGAGCAGACAGTGAGGAGGCAAGGCAGTCGGAGTGAAAGTTTTGTGTGACCCCTGGGAAGGTAGAGGTGCACAGAACATAGCAGTAGGGAAATATGGAAAAAGAGACTGATATTCAAATACCATCAGTCAATCAGGAACTTTAATTACAGGCTGAAGTTCCTGAACAGAAGCATTTCTCCCACTTCTGCAGTTGAGATGTCTGGGTTGCAAGTGTTAGCAGGGTGGGTCTCTTCTGAGTCCCCTGCAGCAAACGCTGTTGGGTCTAGGAAAGATGATAAAGGGGCTGTATTTTACTTATACCATTTGGACTTTTACAAGGGGAATTTTCCTCAATTAGTTGTGACTCTTTTCCTAGAAAAAATCTGAAACCAGACACACTAATACATCTCTTGGTTAAATGAGACTGAGAAACACATGTGGTGAACAAGGGAAACCTCCACTCTGCCTTTGCTCAGTGCACGGGTTGGAGTGGCCTGCACACACTGTTTCCTACGTATACGCGACATAAACACATATAGACAGAGTCAGAGCATTGTGGAGACTTTTTTTTTCCAAATCAGAAAGCTTAGAAAGTGAAAATGCATAATGGTCATAATTATAACAGAGCAAATATACAAACAACATCTCAGTGTGCTTGGTCACCCTACCGATGTAGATGCTTTGCTTACTACACAAATGGACCAAGTGTCTACATTGTAGTGGAGCTCTTTGTCATCAGTTTCACCTCTTAGACACCCAGGACAGGTGGGCCTCCCATGCTCTGCCCTTTCCATGGCTGTATGATATTTCACGGTGTAACTGTACTGTAATTTACTTAATAATGTATAGGGATGACCTTTCAAAAATATAAAATGGTTCCTTTGTTTTCATTCAAGTGCAGCTTGTACAACGGAGAAGAGGGAGCAGAATGCAAAGCAAAAGCAAAACAGTTACAAACCAAGAAGCCCGAACCATTTAGCATCTTCTAGGATTGGGAGCTGGAGGCTTGCAGCTGTCTCTATCCGTCTACTAGAGAAATCAGTTCTGCCAGCTTCTAGTTCTCAGGTCTTCTAGCCATTAATTTCACGACTTAAAATAACATATCCACTATTGATTTCGTGGACTAAAAATTTACTGTCTACATGAAAGATGAGAAGCTGAATACACTTAGACCAGCTTCCCCAAGCTCTTCCTGCATGTCAAACCTTACGACATAGGAAAAACAACATGATTAGAGAAACCCTCACTTTATGTGAGCGATCACAGATTTCCCAGAGCTGCGAAGCTAACTTCTCGTTAGAATGTATGCATGAACTAAGTCCTCATTGATTAGAGGTGTAAAAAAAATTGAGTAGAAGTTTTGGACATAGGGGTACGCAGTGGGGAAGCCACCCTTTCTGTGCTCCCTCCTCACCGGCACCAAGACAGCAAACTTCTCATCCTCCTCAGACACAAGGCCATCCTTTCTGATGTGTTCCAGAATGATTGGGATGGCTAATCGTTAGATTTTTTAAAAATTTATTTCTACTCATCAGTTAAGGACTTTCTTTACCCTTCTGTGCCATCTTATCCATTCCCAGAGAATATGAAGAACTGGGGTAAGATGTCCCCTTGCTATCCTCTGTTGTCCTGATCCATGTTCACTTGCAGGACCTACCTGCTCTTCTGGATCTGCTCTTAACGAAGTTGAAATTGAAAACAACACTGGTGGTCCCCTCCCCCAGAAGGTGAGTCATGCCTAGGAGAGAGACCCCCTCGTACTGAAGACAGTCGCTTTAGCCTATGCCTTGTTGCTGTGATTAGATTTACAAATGAATGATTGCATCAAAGGGATTACAAATCTTTTCAATTATCCTGACTTCATCTCATCTATTAACTTAATAGAAATCTCAGGCAGAGGAATCAACCAGGGACACTATGTCATTTGCTAATGAAAAAATCGCATCAGCACAGCAAGAAGGCTGTGACCCAGCTGCATGTAATAAGGCTCCCGATGCAAAAGCAGAAGGCAACCCTTTGCTTGTTCCCTCCTAAGTAAGGAAGTAGAAGAGAAGGGTGGAGATGGAGAGGAAGGAAATGGCCGGATCCTGAATCAAGAAAGTCACTTATCATTGTAATGATGGATGGATGTAATTAAAACTGTACCGTCTGTACCGTGCTACGTCATGCTCTTTAGTGAGTCTGGATCGCAATGTAATGCGCTGCATTGTTTATCTCTGGACATCCAGACTCCAAAGATCCTGATGTTTAGATCCCATTAGGTCTAAGTTTGTAGAATACTTTGGCTGGGCGGACAGGTTCCTTGCTGGCTGTCAAATCGTATCTGTGACCCCAGGACCGCAGAAAAGAACATATTCATTCAGATAAGCTGTTGTTTAGAAAGCCAGGTAGGCCCTCCTCCATCAGCCTTGTTTAGAATGTAGGGAGGTAAGTACTCTGAAGATGGCTTGCTCCTGAGAAGACACTGAAAATTTAGAGGAATGTGGTCTTCTGTGGACTTTTTAGGGAGACTCATAATTCATTTCATCAGACACTGGAGCCTAAATGCATAGTCTCATTCCAAAGCATAAACAAAACAAAACAACAACAAAAAACCCTCAGGAGGCCTCCAACATTCAAGTGTGCAGAGTACTCAGTTTCTTCTTTTTAACAACTGTGTGCATGCTCATGTATGTGCAGATATACATGCGTGTGCAGGTACGTGTGCGTACTGTGTTTGTGGAGGCCAGAAGTCATCCCCGGTATTCTCCTCAGGAATGTCCCTCACATCCTTTAAAGCAAGGCCTCTCACTGAACTTGAAGCTCACCATTCAGGCTAGACCTGCTGGCCAGGGAACTCAGAGAATCCTCCTGTCTCTGCCTCCCCTGCACTGAGACTGCAGGCATATGCCACCAGATCTGGTATTTTTAGGTAGGTTCGGGGGATTCAACTCAAGCCCTCCTACTTGCAAGGCAAGCACTTCCCCGTCTGAGGTACCCTCTCACCGTCTCCGGCTCTTCATCAGGTGTCTAAGTTCCTGCTGTGGACTGTTATGCTGGCTATGTAAAGATGTGTTACCTTCGCTTATGCTGCAGAATCTTACTTTAACTGCACAAAGGTGTGCTACATCTGTTTATGCTGCGTTTGTTTAATGATGTAAAGATGTGTTGCTCTTCCACCTTGCCTGTCTAAGGAGCATGATTAGTCTAATAAAGAGCTGAACAGCCAAAAGCTAGGCAGAGAAAGGATAAGCGGGGTTGGCAGGCAGACGATAAGTAGGAGGAGAAATCTGGGTTTGAAAGAAGAGAGAACAAGAGGAGAGAACAGGGAGATAAAGAGAAGGACACACCTAGGGCCAGAAGCCTGGCAACCAGCAGTCAGTCATTGAGGCAGCAGGAAAGGAAGATATACAGAAAGAAAAAAGGTTAAAAAGCCCCGAGGCAAAATATAGATAAGAGAAATAGATTAAAATAAGAACTAAGATAAGGCCACACATTCATAACTAAGCTTCCCCCATGTGAATTAGGAGCTGGTTTGGTGGTCCAAAAGAAAAATCCTGGTACAAGTACCAGATGAGTTCTTTCTGCTATATAGAAGGGGATTATGCTGTGTCTCCGGAGATCTGAGAGGCCAAACATGGCTGAAGTCTGGAGAAAGAGATTTGCTACGCAAGGAAGGGAAGTGTGATGCATTAAGGGTGATTGCTGGGGGCAGAGCACGTGCAGGGTGACAGCTGAAGGTGACTTGAAGGGCTCGGCTTGGAGTCACCCTACAGAGCTGTATTTGGTTGCTAAGGCCATCTTTCCCAGCTGGGAGGGAGCAGGGGGAAGATGGAGAAGCAAGGTTAATTTGTAAATGCACTCCAATGTCTGATTGCCATGTGCCAAGCCCTGCGAAGAACTGCCAATCTCCAGAATCAATAGTTAACTTCCATCTCTGCTGGCAAGGAAGCGTTTCACAAGTCATAAATTAAAAGCTGAGTGATGAGGACCCTGGCTCAATCCCTCCAGTCATCTGCTTCCATTCCAAAGTCTCAGATGAAACAAATGCCTCTCAGTATGTCCTTGCTGGAAATCGCTCGACAGAACCTCACTCTGAAGTTCCTGGAACCATACACTAATAGACTTAAATTTTTACTGCTGTCAGGTTGAAAGGCTCCTGGAACATTGAGTTTACGCTAGAACATTAAATTTCAAGTCCCTCAATCTTTTAGCTATTGGGTAGAAAGTAATCGTGAAGAGGAAGAAAAATATATTTATAGCCTTTTACCCTGTGTTTGACCCATGGGCACATTCCCTTTTCTTTGACTTCCATAGTGAGCAGCACCAGAAATGAGAACCCACATGTGAGTCCTTACGGACTCATGCAGACTGAGGAAGAAGAAAGCAGGGAGTACTGGGATGAGAAAACCCTTCACTTGGGCTCACTCCAACTGTGAACAGGCTGTTTTCCATGCTTGTCTTTAACATGTAAAAATATAAAACCCGGGCTGGAGAGATGGCTCTGTGATTAAATGCTCTGACTGGTCTTCCAGAGGCCCCAGGTTGTATTCCCAGCAGATCACGGCCATCTGTAACTCCAGTTCCAACATGCATCTGACCTCCGAGAACACCAGGCATGCATGTGGCACACAGACATACATTTAAATAAGGCACTCATAAACATAAAAATAAACTAAATAAATGCTAAAATGTGTAAAATTCAAAAGCTTAAGTCACAAGAATTGACAGCTGAAGGGGAAGTAATGAATAGCCATTACCGTGTGTTAAACACATCACATCTGGCATCTTCTTTAATCATCAAACACCCAGGAGGATAAACAGTTTCATGGACTTGTAATAGGATAAGAGAGTAAACCATCTTTGTCCTTTCAAACCCATCAGAAGTTACCCAGAGACTTAATTCTGGATGCCTGGAAGCCTGATGTTTGCTGACTTCACGGAGATAGAAGAGAAGTACATCCTGGGGATGCTGGGATAGCTAGCTCTACTCAGGGGAGGCAGAGACAAACAGAACAAGAACAGAGGGAAAGCAGTAAAGGGGGGAAGCCATAGGAGATGGTGGCTCAACAGTTAAAATGCCTGACTTCCCTTCCAGAAAATAGGGTGCAATTCTCAGCACCCACATGACAGTTCACAGCTGTCTGTAACTCCAGTTGCAGGGGATCTTATATCTGCTTCTGGTACTACATGCATCGGGTACACAGACATACATGCAAGGTAAAACACCCAAACAGGAAGGCAGGGTTACTGCATACAGCGGAATAAGGAGGTGTGTTGTGGAATAATCCTTCCGTACATTGTGGGAATGTGTTTGCTCTCATTGTTAACGAAAAACTGATTTGGCCAATAACTAGGCAGGATTTTAGGGGCTGAGAGAATGCTGGGAAGAAGGGCAGAGTCTCGAGCCAGACTCAGAAGAAGCAACATGGGAAGCTAAGAGATGTGGTGATTGAGCCTCAGGGCAGCACATGGATGATTAGAAATGGGTTCATTTAAGTTGGAAGAGCTGGTTGGAGACAAGCCTAAACCATCGACTAAGCCTCGATAATTTATATTAAGTTCTTGTGGTTGTTTGGGAGTGACTGTCAGGACACAGAGAAGTCCACCTATAGAGGTAGGGTTACAGCATACAAGTAAACAAGGGAGCAGGGTTTCTGGTGTACGGCTGGATGAAGGGGACGAGTTTAGGTCATCTCTGTAGGCGCAGTCTCTGAGGGGAACAGTTTTCAGGTCAGCAATATGTGGGCCGGCGTAAGGAGCTAGGATGGTATCAAAACTCACACCCCAAACGTATAAAATAAAAATAAATCTTTTTAAAAAATGTTTATAGATTTAAAACATAACATACTTGCCAAATATTTGTACTATAAACTGTCTTAGTCCACCCGCTCAAATCCACCCACTCACTCCCGGAAAAGTCTTATTTCAATATAAAATCCATATTGGATTAGCCCCTCCCTTGTGGAAGTGAGGGGTGCTCTCTTGGTTCAAATAAAAGGATTTCAAGGCAAAAGGCTTTAAAGACTTGACTTTGAGTATTCTCTTGATGTGAGGCATCTGAAGTCTCAGACTTTAGGACGAACATAGGTGAATGTCTAAGACCTCCAAAGATAAAATCATCCCTTCTTGCCTACAGCAGTCATAACTGAGTCCAACCAAGTCACACATCTAAAAAATAAACAAGAGGAGAAAGAATTGTTTCCAAAAGCAAGAGCTACAAATGGCAACACAGGAACTGTTTCCAAAGCTGGAAATGGGAGAACATTTTTGTTTTGTTTTTTTTTTTCCCCAAGGAGTCTCTGCACATCTGGAGGACAATAGGCATATTTCTAAGTATGCTCGATTCCAGATATACATGACTGAGCATGCTCAACTTAAGGTCTTGGAGATATAAAGACAGCCCAAAAGATGGCTTGGCATGTTTAGCTCGCTTGGTAATGATGACAGTCAATGATGCTTCTGGGCTCTTCTTTTCCCATAGAGGTTTTAGCTACAGTTTTAGGAAAGGATGCTTTGAAAGTGTGTTTGCATAGGAGTTCATCCTTTAGGGATCCTGCATCAGCTGGTAACACAGCTAGTCCACAGCAAAGGTGCTCTTCTCTCTCCCCACTGTCACTCAATAAAAGCCATCTTAAAATAGGTCCTTTCTTAACCCCATTCATTGAATGGCTCTCCAGGCTGTGCTCCCCTTGGCTGCAATCAGTAACAAGCCCAACTTTTTCGTCCATTTGCTGGTGTTTTCCTTGGCTCTTTGGCAAGAAGGCTTTTGCTGACCTTCCAGTTCTGGTGGTGGTGAGGGAATGAACTATAGAAATATGGATGCATGTACAAAAAGCTTGGATAGGGTGATCTGAGCTTTACCCTCAGCACCGGGCGAATTCAGTGGGTTTATTATATAGAGCTGAACAGAGGAGGAGCTATTGTCTACTGTTGAACAAGGAGGTGGGTTTATCATATAAGGAGGCAGGGTTGGTGGTATGCAGATGGATCAAGAGGACATGTTTAGCTAATCTTAGTTTTAGGAGCAGTTGTTAATCCCAAAGATGGGAGGAGAAAGAACACCAACCTAAATCATCATGAGCAAACTATTTAATGCAAGCAATTTATGAAAGCAAGCTTTTTATTTGTGTACATGAGTCGCCTCCCCCTAAAGAGGGGTTTGAGAGGTGAGCATTGGATATGAGAAAGACACAGCTTTTATAGCTCAGGGGTAGAGAGTTTTCAAATGCGGGATTTGGTAGGCAAAATAAGCAGAACATAGCATAGCAAGTCAGTCCCTCCTGAAGCAAAGGCATGGCTGCAAGGTGGGCAAATCAAGGAAGTCACAGGTGGTCACATTTGAAACAAAGCTCAGGCTGCAAGGTGATTATATACAACTTTTAAAACAAAGACATGATTGCCTGCCTGAAACATTTCTGGAAACATTGTAGTTATGTTATGGTTACAATTGGGACATAGCCTAATCCTTGGGAAACAGAGATTTAATCATAAGCAGGAATGAAAACAGTTTGTCTTTACTATGTCTTTTAAGCCTAAGATGGAGGCTGGGAGGTTGTTCTTTTTTTTTTTTTTTTTTT
>NC_022032.1:12038696-12055377 GCF_000317375.1 Microtus ochrogaster
GCTGGGGCGGGAGGAGGGAGGCTATGGGGGACATTTTCTTCACACATAAACAGCTGGGGCGGGAGGAGGGAGGCTATGGGGGACATTTTCTTCACGGTCTCAGCACTCAAACTCTGACCCCTGAGGAAGCCTTTGCTTTGTGACCCTTGTGACATAATGGTGCCGTGACCACAGGATACATTCGCTCATTAAGTCACTTCCCAGGCTTCCTCTGCTCCCCACGGGCTTGGACACTGCCACCTCACTGCTGGGATCTCCTATGAAGTCTGTGACATTGCTGTGACATCTAGAGTCTGTACACCAATTACTCTGGTGTGCAGACGATCACCGTAGTTCAGCGAGCAGACTTGTGACAAAGAACCAGTGCATCGTATTAGTAAAAAAATGAATTCACTCTTGAAATCCGATACGCAGGGTGGGGCAGGAGGATTGAAAGATTGACAGCAGTCTGGGCTGTCAAATTTTACTGACAGGCTTTCTGATTTGACATTTTAATTCATCTCTAGGAGGTCATTGCTTCATCTGTGTGCCAGCGTGTATGTATATGCGGGTGGTGGGGTATATGTACACATAGAAAGGCCACAGGGTTGAGTTGGGGTCCTCCTCTGTCATTCTATGACTTGTTCCCAGTGCTCTTGTTTGGGGTGAGGGGTGCTGGCCTGGCAGCCCAGCTATCCCCCTTTCTCTAATCCCCCTCAGACCTGAAGTTACATCCGTGGGACTGCTTGTCTTGTTACGTGAATCAAAACTCATGCCGAGTGCTTTTAATCACTGAGGGGGCTCTTCAACCCCCCAGTTGCTGTGTACAGTGTAGTGTAGGACCTAAGGAAAACAAAAAGATACATCTGAGAAAGCTATTGAGTCCTTCTTTCCTGTTCCGATTGCATATTTGTGCAAGGCCAATTTTGTTCTCAAAGAGCTGGCTTTCCGCATTCATGCGTCTGTGCTCAGCTTCAACCAATTGCAAAGAAACAAAACAATTTTTAAAAATTTGCCTCTACTCAACATGTGCAGACTTTTCCCTATCCGTTCATCTGTTGATGGGCATCTAGGCTGATTCTATTATTTGACTATTGTGAATAGCCAGGCAAGTGTTTTTTATAAACATGGGAAGGAGAAAGAATTATAAATTGCCCAAGTCACGATATAAAAGATGACCTAAATCTTGATGACCTACAAACTGAGGGCAGTAATATGGCGAAAGACACATAAAAGTGAACCGGGGTATATAAAATGAAATAAAATACTGTTGCATTAATAACAGCGGGTTTCCAGAATTTATTAATTGTCTCTTACAAATTGATGAGAAAAAGAAAGTCAGTCCATTGTTAGGGAAATGAAGAGGTTAAGAATAAGCAATCCGCAAAAGAAATACATGTGGCAAAGGTCGCCCCATCATTTCAACAACTGGGAAGGTGTAAATAAAAAAGGATGATGAGAATTTTGTTACTAGAAAGCTGGCAAAATGAATGGCAAAGATGCTCAGAGCTGAATGCGAGGCACTCTTGGGCTTCGGGTTGGAAGGACGGAAGTGGTAGAATCTGCCTAGATGAGAGTGCTGTGACCCTTTAGTGCAGCTAGTTCCTCATGTTATGGTGACTTCCAACCCTAAAATTACCTTCATTGCTATTTCATAGCAGCATTTTGCTATTGTTAAGAATCATAATGTAAATATCTGTTTTCTGATGGCCTTAGGCGACCTCTATGAAAGGCTCACTGTCCAGGTTTGAAAGCAAAATGTTCCCTGAGGGATTACATACTTAAAAACTTGGTCTCCAACTGGCTTTACTGTTTGGTGAGGTTGTGGAAACTTTAGGCAATTGGGCTTTGCTAAGGGGAGTGGGTTGCTGGAGGTGGCCTTTGAGGATTTACAATTTGGTTCCACTTCCTCCGGACTGGCTGCCTTCTGAGTGCAGGTGTCACGTGACCAGCTGGCCTCCTGCTCCTGCCATCATGTCCTTCTTTGCCTCTTGCTGTACCTTCCCTAGCATGATGGATTGTGCTAGAACTGTAAACCAAAATAAACTTTTTCTCCCCAAAGTTTCTTTTGTCAGAACATTTTATGTCAGTGATGAGAAAGTACCCATGCCAATCACTGAGAAATACTCATCAGTTCTCAAAAAAATCGCTATAAATATCATCTAGTTCAGCTATTTCATTTTCCGGTGTCTAACTGAAGAACAGCTATGCACGTGCACAGACATGAATGTTGTTTTTTAACTATGGCAATTCATAATAAAACTTCCAAAGTAAAGTGAATCTATAGTCAGAGAATAGGTACTAGAGATTGGAGGGATGGCTCAGTGGTTAAGAGTGCTCCCTGCTCCTGCCCAGGACAGGAGTGTAGTTTCACAGGGCAATTCACCACCATCTCCCACTCCAATTCCAGGAGACCCAGGGCCCTCTTCTGGCCCCTGTGGGTACTGCACCCATGAGTGCGCAGACATACACAGTGATAGACATAAAGTAAGCATCAATAAACCTTATAGATGTTGTAATACCTCTGTGGAGTGTCGGAGAAGCAGATAGAGTTTTCAGAACGCAATTGCTGAAGAAACTACAAGTGGTAGGATCCTATCTGCAATACGATGATGCTCATGTGTGCATTCTCTCCGTCATGTTTGTAGGCACAAATACATATTCTGCAGCTGCACAGAAGTCTAGAGGAAACACAGGATCCTATCGAGTTTCCTTCTAGGAGCAGAGAACAGTGGGGGGAGAAAGGGATAGTAAATTTTTTTCGTTTTTCTTACTTTTCCTTGGTGTTTGAAATTTACAAAAAACATATCAGGAATTCATCTGATTTTTTTTTTTTTGAGACAGGGTTTCTCTATAGTTTTGGAGCCTGCCCTGGAGCTAGCTCTGTACGCCAGGCTGACCTCGAACTCACAGAGATCCTCCTGCCTCTGCCTCCCGAGTGGCTGGGATTAGAGCTGTGTATCACCACAGCCCAACAGGAGGGTGAGCCATTTTAACACATAGATGTGCTTTCTAAAAATCAGGTTGTGTTTGCTCTTTGGGTGTTAGCCATATTCTCATAAAGCAACTGCATGTTGCTTTTGCCACAGGACCCTTTGGCATGATTCATATTTCTTGGTTGTGTAATCACAAAACAGCTGTGTTCTATTTTCTTTTTTGTTTTTTTTTTACAGTACCGATTAGTGCTGGTTTGTAAGAGCCTTGGCACTGCCAATTGCCAACCCCCTAATTTCTCCCCCAAAGCAATTATATCCCATTTCCCCACCTACACACAAGCATGCATTTGTGACTAATTTAAGAACCATGAGGGGAAACACTCCAAAACCCATCTTCCCTGAAATAATGCAGGGGCCTTGATTTATAACAGCTGAATCATTACCATCCCTTCTGTAAATACACGAGTTCGACAGAAATAGCTTAGGCCAACGGAACCTCTTCCTGCTCCAGAGCGCTGAGGCCAGGGGTGGGGGACTGAGGGGTGACAGGGTGTGGTAACTGAGGATCCCAGAAGGTGTAAAATTTCAACAGAAGGAATGTAGGTCAAATTCAATGACACATTTCCCACAGTTCTTAAAAGCTTACAGGGCTCTGATAAATACCTATCCTAAATAAAAAAAAGTAAGTCAGTCATACGTCTCCATCATCACAAGCAACAATTTAGCTGTTTCAGATGTTTTAGAATACCTCCCATAAGCCAAGTTCTTCCGTAGCCATCACTAGGAAGTATAAAGATGACCGTAACACGACCCCTCACACATAGAATTTCTCTGACCTGTAGGAGAAATAAATGCACTCTATCCCTTCATTGGATGATGGCTATTGCATGCCGATAAGTGCCAGGGATGCGCTGGTGCTGGAGACTCAGCTATGGACGTGTAAAAAGAGAGTTGAGCTCGAGCGAGTTCAGAGGGGAACAGGATCATTTAGTCTCTAATAAGAATGAGGCTTCATATAAGGTTCATGTGTGCTCTGTCATATCCCTGGATCTTGGGGGGGTAAGGATGTGGAAGTAGGGAGTCTGGGGACAAGAGAACAATAGGGACTAACGGAGAGTGCGCAGTAGAGAGTGGATGCATGAAGTGCCGCATGCAAGCCTGAAACTCACGTGTGGCAAACACGTGGGATGTTAGGTGTCACCGCAGACAACGTCCAGATTGCAACCGCTACATCATGGTAAGATTCCCAGTGTTCAGTCAAGAGTCTTCCACAGGGAAACTTGTTGGGTCCATGAAGTCTTTCTTTGTGGCTCATTCTCTTTGTTTTCAGGGGATGGAGATGGGGAAGGAGAAGGAAAGGAAGTGGGGGGGAGGGAGAAGCCTATGCCATGCAACTCACATCCTATTGGCCAGAGACAAGTCACATGGGCACAGTGCCAGCTCACTGCGAAGGACACTGGGTGGGCCTGAAGTCTCCCCAGGGACAGAAGAGGTAAAGGAACCAGATTGGTCATCAGTGTCATTTCTGTCATGGGGAGAAAATTACCTATAAACACTCATTCCTTCAGAGATCTTGTTTAATAGTTAGCAACTTGGCTTTTAGGTATTGTTGCATATATCCCAATCACCACGACCCATGTAGCAACCAGACTCTGCAATGCAGGCAATGCTGTAGTATACCGAAGCAGTTTAAAATCTGACAGGACCAGGATTCTTGAGAAAGGAGGGAAATCACACAGTGCAATATAAGCTATGTTCCAAACTACCAGCCAAGATGCGTAGCTTCAACTAATACTGTCTAAGCGGAGGAATAAATATGCTCAACAGTGAAAACTCAGAGGTGTATGCAGGTGACTGAAGCCCCGAGAGAACAGTGCCAGTGTCTGTTCTGAGCGAGCAAGCACCTCCTGAAACCCCAGTGGTAACGTCTTCCGTGAGCCTTCTGAGGGGAATTATTCCATCTCCTGGCAAGTGAAATAATGATCACAAGAAGTTTTGACATTTCGCTGGGATCCTTTATGTTTCTTATGTCAAAGGTGACTCATTATTACCCCGAAGAATACAGCATTCAGATGCTGGGCAGATGGCTCAGCGATTCCAGGCACTGGCTGTTCTTCCAGAGGACCTGGTTCAGTTCCCAACAACTCTATGGCAGCTTGTACTTTCTTGAATATGAGGCACACACATGGTACAAAGACATACAAGCAAACAAAACACCCACACACATAAAATAAACTTTTAAATACTTAAAAATAAACAAACAAACAAAACCCGTGTTAGAGTTAAGCACAAATAACTTCCCATCATAGGACAATCAATCATTCCTTGACTTTGGGCAAATCACCTAATTTCCTATAATCTCAGCTTCCCCATTAGTGAGGACAAAAACTTACAAAAGATAATAACATCAGTGAGTTAAAGGCTGCCTCGGGCTCTCTTGAGTATCTCATGGGTAAATGCACAATTGTACTTTTCTCACCATCCAGAACATGAAAAAAAAAGGGTCAAGCATTATAATAATTTTAGAAATCAATATCTGGTAGGATGATTTAACCAGCTTACAGTAAAGTTGAATATAACAAATAACCTCAGAGTTGATTTTTAAAAGTAGCAAACATTTCATGGCCAGGAGAGCAAGCTTGTCTTTAGGAGGCACCATTGTGGCTGATTTCGTTGTTGTTACACGGTTTTGTTTCTCTTCTGTGCACCTGATTTCCAAACTCCTTCTAATTCCTACATTTGCTATGCACACATAATTGCTTTATTCCTGTCATCTGCTCTTTTATGTCCCTTCCTTTTAAAGACAGGAAGACCCCCCCAACCAGGAGAAAGTCAGGAAGACCCCCCCCAACCGGGAGAAAGTCAGGAAGACCCCCCCAGCTGGGAGAAAGTCAGGAAGACTCCCCCCAACTGACAGAAAGTCAGGAAGACACCCCCCCCCCCAACCGGGAGAAAGTCAGGAAGACACCCCCCCCCCAACCAGGAGAAAGTCAGGAAGACCTCCTCCCAACCAGGAAAACTGCACTTTGCTCATCTTCAAATAATTGGCCAACAGCATTAAAAATTAATCTCTCAAGAAGCAAATCATGTTTTCTGTCCCTTGATGTGTTTTCTCTCTCACAATAAGAACCTAAAATATCTTTTCAAGTCCTTGACCACCCCATATTAGTTTTCTCTAATATGCACCTGGATCCTGAGTCAATGCATGGAACACTTCCAAATAACTGTTCATGTAAAATCTTATTTACCTAAGGTTGAAAATGACAGTCACTAATATACTGCAAACCATTCTGAGCTGTTAGGAGGCAAAACCTTAACACACTTCTGTTGAGTTTATATATTTACTTTAGAAGAGAACCTCAGGTATAATTGAAATGCGGGGCAAAGAAGTTCATTTGCTTCTGCATGGATGCCTTCCCGGGTGCTTGGACATTTCCATTTCTCAAGTACAGTTACATAAAGATTTTTTTTTCTTTTAATGTGTACTCAGTTTGGATGCAGGAGACTTTACTTGCCATTTTGCTTAAGTTGCTCACATTAGGGTACACTGATTTGATTTACGATAGGCAGAATCGGGCTTGTGAAGGAAGGCTGCGCATGCTATATTATGCTTCCCTGTACGCAGCCAGAATCACAAATGGAGAAAAGCTTTTGTCGTGCACGGAAAGCTGCAGTTGAAAATGATCAATGAGCGTATGGTCACACCACTCTGAACGCTTCGGATCTCATCTGGGAAAGTGACCTACGAGTTCCCACCTTAAGTTTTAAGAAAAAAAAAAAAGCTTTTCTGCACTGTGACATTGACTTCAACCTCTGTCTACTGCATCTGTAATCTTGTCTGGCGGAAGAAATTTCCCCCTGTTCTGTTACCTTTCCCTACCCCTTGTCTCATACCTCAGACTGACCTTGAAGTCCCTAAGTAGTTGGGGATGACCTTGAACTTCTGACCCTTCCGCCTTCACCTCCAGAATGCTGGGATTAAAGCCATGTGCCACCATGCCCCAGTTTTGTGTAGTGCTTGAGTTTGCCAGACAAGTACTCTGCTAACTGAGCTACAGTGAGGTAGGGTCACAGGATGCTAGTCCATAGAACACTGGGGAACAGGCCTGTATTATTACTTCTGTCTTGCTTATTATCATAAGATAAGCAACAACTACTATAAATTGCTTTCATATATATGCATATATTAGTAATATGTATATATAAAATATACATCTATATGTTTCTTTTTAAACTCAGTTTTCTGAAAGTATTCTCCACTAAGCCAACTTTTGGTAACATACATTAGGACTTACTCTATTTTAAGAAATTTTTTTAGATTTATTTTTGTTCTATATTATGAGTGTTTTGCCTGCACGTGTGTCTGTGTACCATGTTTGTGCAGTGACTGCAGAGACCAGAAAGTAGCATCAGAATCTCTGGATATTATAAGTTATAAGTGGTTGTGAGCCACCACGTGGGTGTTGGGAATGGAACCCCCTAGTACTCTGGAAGAGCAACAAGTACTTTTAACTGCTGAGCCATCGCTCCAATCCCAAGACTTACTCTTAAATATTAACTTATTTTAAAATGTTCCAAAGTTTATTTCCCAAAAATGAGGTTAGGGAGATGGCTCAGTAAGTAAGGTGTTTGCCACAAAACAGTGATCTGAGTTTGGATCCCCAGGACCCAGATAAAAGCCAGAAGCCGTGGTCCACATCTGTGCATTCTGCTTTTGGGATGCAGAGACAGGTAGATTCCTGAAGGCTATTGGCCAGCCAACCTAGCCAAATTGAAGAGGCCCAACCAAAGTGAGAGGTTCTATTTCAAATACACATCCACATGAACCATAACAGAGACAATTAAACAAAAACACATAAAATGATCGTAATTTCAATTCATTCAATTTCATTCATATAAACCAACTATCTTGAGATCTGCCTTCTATTTCCTCCCAGATCATCAGGTCTCAAGAGACTCCACATTCCTCTAGGACCATGAGCACACAGAGTGATCCTGCTTCTCGACTTCATTTCCCCCCAATCTGACTTTCGTATAGACTCAATTTCCCCATTCCCAACAGCTTTCTGTAATCAAGATACTTGGGCCCAGAGTCAATATTTGACCTTCCCCAGCGTGTGACTATCCTGTTGTGATGGCAAACTATCCTGAAAGAAAGCAACGTCAGAGGCAGACAAAGCCCATTTCAGAAAACCACAAACCAATCAAAATGCAGAGTGCTGGAGCACAGCCCCAGCTGATACATCTGCAGAACAACTCCTGCCCCTAAGACTCGGGGTCATTTAGAAGGAGGCGGCAGAGAGGTTGTTAAGAGCCGGAGGAACAGGGAGTTTGCTGTGAGATCATGTCTACCAGAAATAGCAGAGAGGCTACAGCCATGAAGTCTCATCAGCTGGATGCCTAAAAATGATCTGAAGAAGCATGGCACCAGCAGATGTGATAAATATGGAAGCCAGAAAGCTCATGAGGCTTCAACCCTAGACAAAGAACTATAGACAACTAAAGGGCAACTCAAGATACCAAATGGTCAGCCTGGAAAACATACATACAATTAACATTTTATATATACATATATATATATATATATATATATATATATATACACATACTGAGACAGTTGTATTTATACATTTAGAAATATATATCGACAATTAAAGAAAAAGATGCCATGAATTTGAACAGGAAGGTTTGGAGGGAGGAAAGGGAAAGGGGAAATGTGATGATATTATCTCAAAAAGTTTAATTATAATTTAAAAAAACAATTTAAGAGAAACAGGGCTTATTTTTGGCTCCAGGAAGTGTAGAAAGTGAAACATATCAACAGGCAGGGAAAGTGTGGTGTGCAGTCAGGGACCTGGTTGATCACATTGAGTCTAGAATCCAGAAACAGGAGTAAAGGAGAAGTGGAGCCAGGCTGTTAAACTTCAAGATCTGCCCCCGGTGACCCACTTTCTCTAGAAGGTGCTACAATCTTGCCAAACTGTGCCACTAGTACATCACAAACACACAAGCCTGTAGGGGATGCCTTACACATTCAAAGCACATTCAATGAACACACCTAATGGTTACAGTCTAACAAGGGCCTCATGTGGCCAACTAATATCTTACACATAGCTGTGAACAACTCTCTGCAGTAAGAATGCTTTGGCAATTGTGATCACTGTACTTAAAACAATTATACTCTCTTGTATTGCTGCACTTGAGAATTTAAAATAATAGTAAAGAAATAAGAAGGCAATGTATGGCCAGTGCTTTGAACATGCTCGGTCTCTAAGAATAGCACTGCAGCAACACAAGTTCCCGCAAGGAGGAGTGATGATGATAAATAAAGGTGTGTTTTACTCTCAACCAGTGTGCACCCCTTCCCTTCAAACATACATAGATGAACATAAAATTGGGAAAAGAAAGGAAACAGCTAGCAAGATTTTGGCATCTTTTTCCATTTATTCCCCTGCACATACACATTAATATTTAATAGTTCCAAATAGTGCGCAAAAAGACTGTTCACGAACAGTATGTTAGATTTCTAAATCATTCAGTTGTCTTCAGAACCGTGACTTTGCATTTTTCCTGTGTAAATGTTTCAATGTTTATTCAGCACAGTCTCTATCTGAGGTATTTATTTTTCCATAGTCTTTCATTCTATTGTGTCAGACAAGGTCACCATTCCAATGATCTCTCTATCACACACACACAGACACACACACAGACACACACAAAAACACACATGCACATAGATGAAAGTTTCTGTCCTGCTAGCAGCTCCCAAATAAACACCCTAAGGCTTAATATTAATTATAAATGCTCTGCCAATAGCTCAGGCTTGTTACTAGCTAACTCTTACATTTAAATTAACCCATATTTCTTATCTACACTCTGCCGTGTGGCTTGGTACCTTTTCTTAGTCTGGCAATGCTCATCTTTCTTCTTCTGAGTCTCTCTCGATTTTAGACACTGGTCTTTTCTTTGCATCCTCGGTTTGGCTCTCACCTAACGTTATCCTGTTCAGCTATTGGTCAGTCAGCTTCTTTATTAAGCCAATCACAGTGACAAATCTTCACAGTGTACAAAAGGATTGTTCCACAGCACCAATACATAGCAAGGTTGGATGGATGGGAGGAAATTCTGTATCTGAGAACTCTTCTTGTGAGAGTTACATAATAGCTCTTGGGAAGAAAACTGACATCTACTAAAATGTATGCCAATCACTGTTCTTAAATAAATAAATAAATAAATTTTCCAAAGTTTTCTGCCCACACATAGTGGATGACAAAAGAGAAGGAATATTATGCTGAGAAACAGAGGGTGTGTAGAAAGTCCCCCAGGGTTCCCAGACTGAGAGAGGGTGGGAAAATAACACAAAGACTAATGATAGGTTGACCTAGTTTGGGCAAGGCAAAACAAACAACCTTGTCTACAGTGAGAACAAACACTGGGGACTGGTGCAGAGTGATAGAGGACACACATTTGATACTGTCCCCTGGCCTCTGCAAGCACACACACACACACATACAAACACACACATACACGCATGCACACACATACACACATGCACACACACTGTAGAAATTGGGAGGGTGGATAAAGCTATAAAGTGATAGGATACATACAACCGGGATAGAAACAACAAGAAAGGAAAGGAATGAAAATGTAGATTAAAAAGTATGACAGAGATAAAATGGACAGACTGTAGCTGCCAATGAGAGTGTGAGGGGCAAGAAACAAGAGTCTAGGGATACTCTAAGTGCCTGGAGAACGGGGATTCATAGAATAAAGCAGCTAAAAGTCAAGTGAGGTCCCCAGAGGGCACAGGGCCTGTTTCCAAAATGAGTCACCCCGATAGAGATGCCAAGCAAGACACCAGTCATGTGGACCTGGAGATTTCCGAGATTCTTGAGGCATCTTCACAAAGTCTTTCCTCCAGTGAGAGAGGTGGGTGAGGAGGTCCTAGGAAAGATCACAGGGACAGAACAACAGAAGGAGATAGAGACAGCTGATTGGGAAATATCAAGATTTGGCAGGTCAGTTTTCATACAGTATAAGACGAGAGAGAGAAAACAGGTTTATTCTCTCCTTGACTCATAAAATCCTATCAGATAGATGCTGGGATGTGCATGCACTATAGACCACCAGGAAGCCCCCAGACTTCATAGGTGTGGGGGTATCTGGTCCTCTGGACAAAGACAGCAGCTCCAGAACTGGTACCAAGAGGCTGGAGAAGTGGAGGGTACAGTACTGAGTCATAGGGCATGTCCCCCAATGCCTGGGGTAGCTCAGGTGGCACTCCCAAGTCTAAATTGTACGGATTTCCATTATAAACAGCTGCGGGCACTTTGTTCTCCAGACCAGTCTGACTGGTTTGTGTAGAGAATGCCTTAAAACTGTGAGGTTCTAAGTCCTTATCCATCTCTCTCAGGTGAGCGTTTTTTTTCTCTCTACAGAAAAGAAACTGCCTCACTATTTCTCCCCATGATCTCACACCAACTTCTCCCCTGTTCATTATTAAACACCCTCTCTGGCCTCTATGCTTCAACGTTGTCTTATGTAAGCTAACTAGAATCACTCAAAGCCATGGGATGACGTTGAAGGGATGAAAACAGGCATGTTGTTGATTGAAGTCTCCATCATCAAAATACATTGCATACATGCATGAACATTTTGAAGAATAAATAAATGAATGTTACTTATAAAAGACTCTATAATATAAATACAAAAGACCAGGCATATAAATAAATGCCACTAACTGTAGCAAAAAGACCCAGTGCTGACCAAGAGCAAAGTCTTGAGCAGAGTAAGCCCTTGAACCTGAGTGAGATCATGACATCAAAGCACCCTGTACAGTATCAGGAGGCTCGGAGATGTCTGTGTGAACCCAGCTCAGATGTATGCATTGAACTTTAAATACTTGAGGGAGAAATAAATCAAGCAATGCCCAACAGTTCTGGAAAAAAACCCTCACATGAATTTCTTACAGGAACATGGATGACACTTCAGAGATGAGAAGGGTGGACGGTGAGATCATTTTTGCTGGAAATAACTCGTGAGTTTCCTTAGACCCAGAGACATAGCTAGGCAGGGCCCGGAACTTGCGGAGTACAGCACTCCACTGTATAGGATTCATGTACATTGTAAGGCATGGAAAGAGGTAATAAATGTCAGGCAAAAGGACCATGGAATAATTTGGTTTTATGCTGTTTATTCTGTATTTCCATAAAATAAAGGATTTAAAACATTAGCTGCTACATTCTGGTTATAGTTCAGGAAAAAACTTTATAAGAAACTTTTTATTTCACTAGAAAAAATAAATACCTGAGAGATCTAGAGAGATAATTTAGACATTAGAAGATTATATTGCTCTTTCAGAGTTCCAGGCTTAGATCCCAGTACAGACATGACATTCAAAATGGTACTGTATTTAACTCTAGTTCCAATGGCCTCTACTGACCTCTGATGTGGGATTCCCCTTTGTTGTTGTGAATATGATTGGTTAATTAGTGGGACCAGGATTTATCCCTAGTGCTTGAACTGGCTTTTTGAAGCCCATTATCTTTGGAGGGATACTTGTTCAACCTAGATATGGGGGGGGGCTTTAGTCCTGCCTCAAAGTGATGAACCAGACCTGAAGAATTAAATAGAGGATGCAAGCAATTAAATAACATCATCACCACCATTACATCCCAATACATATGAGTAATAACATATAGTGTAGTCATAAAAGGTTCCAACAAAGGAACGAAGCCAACAGTATAGTATAAAATGAAATAAACTGTAATTCCAGAAAACAAAAACAAAACAGGGAAGAGTATTCTGCAGTAGTATGGTTTCTGCAGACACTATGCCAACACGAAAAATTACTTATCGTAAGAGAATGTCCATTGTTTCTATTGAAATTCGACCTACCAGTAATATGGCATGTGTACTATCATCAGAATATTCATATTGTCTCCTTTACTCATTTTTCTAACTTTTATTTATTATTCTGTGTGTGTGTGTGTGTGTGTGTGTGTGTGTGTGTGTGTTCGTGTAAGTGGGCATGGGTGTGCCTCATGAGGTCTGGGATAACTTTTGGAAATTAGTCCCCTCCTTACACCACGTGGGTCCTGGGCATTGACCTCAGCTGGACAGTACTCGGTCACAAGTTCCATTACCCTCCAAGCTATCTTGTGGGCACCTCGTTTCCATTTTTACATATCAATTCTCCATCCTAATAATCAAAACCGGGAAATCTCATGTGACTAGTTATGACTACCCAAGAGCAAAGACTCGTTAGATTTTTTTTTTCCGTGAAAAGTGTCAGGTATCGCAAACCATGAGGTAATGATACAGCCCCCCCCCCAAGTCCCCACCCAGCACCAACAGCTGTCAGCCCTGTTTTGTCTCTCTTCTCTTTTTGCCGAGCTGTGGAATTCTCACATACAAAAGCACATAAGCTGTTTGTGTTTAAGCTCACCTATGTTTCCCTAGTACACAAATATTCATTCCATTTCCATAGTTAGCATCCCGATTGCTCATGGCCGGGAAGTAAATGCCTCGTATCCTAGCCTCAGCTGCCATGATGCTCTTCTCTCCCGGCTTCCGGGGACTGGTACTCAAATCACATAGCATGGCAGGAATGGCCACCTAGAACCCACAAGGGTCCCAACATAGCTGTGAGGGTGGCCCAACACATTAGCGGATTACATACCAGTGCCATGTCAATGCGCTACAAGCCTTGCACTGATCCTCACCTGCCGGTCTCTGGACACCCATAATGCATTGCATTCTATGTAAAAAATATTGTCTACATTCATTCTACATTAGTCCTGACCTTCTGCCCCCCTGTAGAAGCCTATTCCCTACACAAGGATAAGAACTTCTGCTACTATCATCTCTCCAAACTCTTTTATTTTCTGGGTTTTTTTTTTTATTTTTAAGATAGGATTTCTCTGTGTATCTCTGGCTTTCCTGGAACTCACTCTGTAGACCAGGCTGGCTGGCCTCGAACTCACAGAGATCCACCTTCCTCTGCCTCCCACTGCACAATCCTCAGTGCTGGGATTAAAGGTGTGCACCACCACTGCCTGGCTTCTAACACTATCAAAATGGTGCGCCTGCCCTGGCCGCCAGGTTGCCTGCCCTGGTCACTTCACCTATAATTATTTCCCTTGTGTTTCTTATGAAATTCAAACCAGGTCTCTTTTCCCGTTTATCTCCCTTTCATGATACGATTTTTATTAGCTCTCTGCCATGTACCAAGCAATATACTACTGAAATGTGCGTTCCATTCACAGTTAGACGAAGCCGGGGGATATGACAGTACCTAAGATGCATTCTGTTCACCACAGATTTCTTGAATGGAAGAAAAACCAGAGGTGGGTGTCATTCCTGCTGGCACCGAGTTCAAGAAGACAGGAACAGGCCAGTGGTTCTTCCTATCCCTTTGCAATGGGAGGGGGAGACGGCTGTTTGTTATTCCTGACATTGCAATAGAAATCTAAACAGAAGTTGTCCCTGCGCCACCGCAGTAGAGCGAGTGCTGGAACACTGTTCCGGAATTAAACTATATGATTTCCAGCAGCCCTCCCAGCGGAACTATACATGCACATTTTGGGGAGACCGTAGCTGAGTTCTCACAAATATCCATAGCAGAACAGCAACTCAGCAACATCAGGTTCTTATCCAAAGGCATTACTGAATGTGCTGGGCTTCAATTTGGGGAACAAGAATTTTTTTTTTTAAGTACATAGATAGACCCATGCAGGTAGCTGTATTGTTTACTAATGGGGCTTGAAGGTTGTTAGCTGATACTGAAAGCAATAAACACTATTATCGCAGAAACGATGACCTATGACACTTCTAAATTCTACCCTGCACTTTCACCCATGCTGCCTTCGCCCTATTCGTTTTGGCAAAACATTGAAAAGATTAACCATGCCTTTTTATTGACCCAGAACCTGTGCGGAGACAGCCTGGACTCGATCCCTCCGATTCTGAGTCTGAATCCGTCCTTGTGCCCAGGCACCTAGCTGATATTCCCGTGTGTGTTGCGGCCAAGACCAAAAGGGAAAAGAAGCGCTCAGGGTCACGTGAGTGTCAGTCACCACAGGTACTGAGCTGCGCTTGGGGCCGGCCAGGTGTGCCCGCCCTGCCCTGCGTCTCTCCTGCTTAGGAACAGACACGCCACGAGAGACTGGAGAAGAGCGAGGCGAGGGACAGGAAGGTCATCCCGATCCCAACCTCACTCCCCTGGAACGTCCGGGCGCGGCGATTGCAGGGGACCAGGACAGCACGGCCACACTGCCTGGGGCTCCGCCGCGCATTCGCGCTGCACCGAGGCGACTCCCAGGCGCGGCGGGCTCGAGGTCCCAGACAAGGGAGAGGTTCCCGTGCGAGCCTGGGGCGCGCGGCCTCGCGGATGCATTGCAACTTCTCTACGGAGCCGCGCTCCCGTCCTGCGCGCTCCCGCTTACCCTGTCCCCCCCCCCCCTTTTTCCCCCTCTCTCCACCACTCCTCTTCCTTTTATTCTCTCGCTTCTAGGCCGATGTGTTTAAGTTGCCTTCTGGACAGTCCCAGCTGTGATGCTGAAGAGCTCCGAGCCAGTGCTCGGCCGAGCCTCCGGTTAGGATCCCCGGCAGAGACCGCCCCCGACCCTGCGCTGACATTATTCTGCACAGCTCAACGGCTACTAGCGTCTCCGCTGCTCTAGTTGTGGCCGCTCTGCTTCCCCTAGGGACTGGGGTCGTGGCAGACTGCCCACGCGCCGGGGATCTGCACGCCTGGGTGAGTTCCTGGTCTTCCTCGGCCATCCCGGTTGCCGTGGAGAACCTGTTTACCTTGCAAACTTGAGACGTGACCAAAACAGACCAGCCTGCCTTGCAGCATGTGTTTCCTATGGCTGGGCGGATAATTCGGTGCTCAGAGCCCAAGGGGACATGCTCGGAAGCTTAAGGGTGAAGATGAATTCGTGTTTCTGGGTGCACGTGTAGCTTTCCCTTTAAAAGCCGTGACTAGGGAAATGATTTTTCTGCCCAGCAGGAGGCGGGAACTGAGTTAACTCGCAGCCTGAAAGTTTCCAAAGCTGAGGATGAAAATACAATTTATTGGAAGGAAAGTCAAAATAGAATGATGCATTAGCTTGGACTCTTTGCGGTAAATAGCATGCAGAAAGAGGCAAGGTTTTAAACACCTTCCAATCAAGCCCTTCTTGTATCTTAGCTGCTGTACATGGAATCTTTTCGATGCACTTAGTAAGTTTCGTGCAGTAAAAGACTAGAAGAGATGCGTATCCTTGGGAGATGAAGGTTATGGCCAATTAGACTAAGTGAGGATTGGCGTTTAACACTTTATTTCCCAGCTAAAAGCACGATTATTCACACGACCCATTGAGCTATCTTTCTGCTTCCTGGAAAAGGAGCGATCATTTGTATTGAGGTTTAGCGAAGGGAAAGTTGTCGGGTTTTCAGAGATTAGTATCTCTGCCTGGCCACTAGGGCAGTGTTAAAGCTCTGGTGTCTGGTGCCTTAGAGTCAGTTGGGGGAGGGTGTCTAGGGGATGAAGATCACTGGGGAGATGAGCCTGCTACTCTTGTCCAAGCGCCCCCACTGACTGGTTGCGGCATCTTATTTAAAAGGAGATGGACAAGTTGAAAAGTATCTCGTCACCAGGAAGCCATTCATTCCGGAGAACTGCTGTTTTATCAGCTGATGCCTTTGGGCACATTTGTAAAGAGAGTGTTCTCTCTCTCTCTCTCTCTCTCTCTCTCTCTCTCTCTCTCTCTCTCTCTCTC
>NC_022032.1:12055477-12071135 GCF_000317375.1 Microtus ochrogaster
CACACACACACACACACACACAGGCCCCTTTCCCCATTCCAAAGAAATGCTACTTCTAGAAAGATCTGATTAGGGTAATGACGCTCTTTGGAAAGAGTTTGTCCTTGGACGTGCGTCTTAGTTTATCTTAGGTACTAAGGTACCTTGGGCATTTTAGTAATTTTTTATTTACTGAAAGGACGGCGCCATTGAAAGTGCTTGGTCTGCGTAGTGAAGAACTTAACCTGATTCTAAATGTAGGGGTCAGGTGGCACGGGGTTCTCAGGAAACCTTAAGCCTCTGTTTTTGTTTTGTTTTGTTTTCCATTTTGTTTGTTTGTTACTGAAGGTTGAGAGGACCTTAAAGAAGAAGTGCTAACTGGGCGTAGTTCTGAAGGGTAGGGGTGTTTATGCTTCTTTAAGCGTGGCCCTCCAAAGCTTGATGCCTTTGACCATGAAGGAATTGTCGCTACCTTGAACAAGCCACAAGTAGACTTGTTGGCTACACACAGCGTCTTTTTGTTTGTTTGTTTGTTTTTCTTTTTTGAGACGGGGCTTCTCAGTAGCTTTGGAGCCTGCCCTGGAAGTCCTCTGTAGACCAGGCTGGCCTTGAACTCACAGAGATCCACCTGGCTCTGCCTTGTGCTGGAATTAAAAGCACGGGCCACCACCGCCCACGCGTACACAACAATCTGACATTGAGAGAAAAGTTCACGGTGACTTTCCACCAAGGATTTTAAAGCAGGATTCCAACAAAAGATGTCATTGAAATTAGTCCCAGGCAGAGTGAATTGTTACGACGGGGCTGTCAGTGATCTTGGGTTTTCTCTTGTAGATGAATACTGTTCTAAAAGCAGTGGCACAGAAGTGTAGAGAAAACTGGGGAAGCTGACAGAGGCTGCAGGGAAGCAAGCTGACCTGAGTTCAACTCTGACATAATTTGGTCCCTGGGAGCATAGAAAGGACAGTGATTCCAAATGGCCAGTTGAGTGCCCCTTGGGTTTTGTAACTCACTTCTCTAGGTAGCCAGAGGGAGAATTTTGCTTAAGAACCTTTGATAAGAGCTGCTTAGAGGAGGAAAATGTCATTCATCTGGGGGAACTTCTATAGCAAAGAAACTTCCAGCCACCCAGGGAAAACATTTTGCAATGTAACTAGGTCTTCTAAAGTGAAACCCAGCTCATATGTGAACTGGGTGTAATGACTCTTCTGAAGGTGGTTGTGGGGGAGTGGATGGGATAATGGTGGTAAAATGCATAGTCCACTGTTAGCACGCAGAGAGTAGTAATAAAGAGCAGATAGAGGCGCTGGAGATGACTCTACAGTAATAGCACTTACTGCTCTTTCAGCTGACCAAGAGTTCAGATCCCAGTACGGACATCAGACAGCTCAGAAATGCCTGTAACTCCAGCTCCAAGGAATTTGACACCTCCTGCTGGTCTCTGTAGGCATCTATGTGCACAAGTGCATGCACTTGTGCACACACACACATGCATATACATGCATGCATACTCACAGAGACAGAGAGAGAGAGACAGAGAGAGACAGACAGAGAGAGAGAGAGAGAGAGAGAGAGAGAGAGAGAGAGAGAGAGAGGATAGAAGAGGAAGGAAGTGAACTGGGTGTATTGATTGATGTAGTGGTACCCCCCCCTGAAGTTATACAGAGGGCATCTTAGGGTTTCTATTGCTGTAAAGAGACACCATGACCAGGTCAACTCTTACAAAAGAAAACATTTAATTGTAATGGCTTGCTTCAGTTCAGAGGTTCAGTCCATTATCATCATGGCAGGGAACATGGCCTGCAGGCAGAAGTGGTTCTGGAGAAGTAGCTGAGAGTCTTACACTTTGCAGGCAGCAGGAAGTAGTCTGTCATACTGAGAGGAGCTTGAGCAAAAGAAACCTCAAAGCCCACCCCCAGAGTGATGCATTTCCTCCAAAATGATCACACCTACTTCAACAAAGCCACACCTCCTAATAGCGCCATTCCCTTTGGGGGGCCATCCTCTAAACCACCACAGAGGCTTTACTGCATTGTTAACTAGAAGTGAATATTCGCTCTTGAACTTCCTGCCTTCAGAACCACCAGCTAAATGAAACTCGCAAGGCAGCCCGTATGTAATATTAGGCATAGAAACTGAAAACAGATGAAGGCAGAAATGGGGAATTTAACCTGCAGTTTTGAAATGCTGCTTACAAGAACTATATGAAGGAAGAACATTTAGAGGAAACTGAGCGGTACCTGCCCAAAAACCAGAGGGGCTGGGAGATGTACCCAGAGCTCAGGTGTGTCTGACAGGGGCTGTGTGAAGGAGTTGAGAGCAGTAGGGCTGGCCTGGGAGATTTTTTTCTTTTATATAGTCTTAGTAGAAATGCGTGGTATGTGGATGTCTTGCCTTGGGGTTGTTTTACTCGGGTCACACACACTATTAAATGACAAAAAAGGGGATTTGCAACTTGTAAAGCTAATCTGAAATGAAACAGTATTTATCATAATTCATCCGCCAGTGCTTTGTGTTGGGAGGTGGAAGTGTAAACCAGGAGTCAAGCACTGGGGTTGTCACATGCAAGGCCCTTTGTCTACCCCTAGACCCTCTGCCCCACCCTAAACGAGGTTTAGATTAATCTGCCTTTAACTTCTTTAACTTCTTAAACCAGAGTCTGGTTTAAAATGTATGCAATGTCTATGTCTGTCCCTCACACAGGCGTCCAGGTTGAATATGGAGCTGTAGGGCATGCTTCATTTCGAAATCTCCTGGGGAAGGTTCTGGTCACTCAAGGAAAGGGCAGAGTAGTAGCATGAAAACCTTCTCCCCTGATGGATAGATCTTCTCAAGGTCATTTGAAGGACTTATAGTTGGTCGTCTTCTGCATATGGGTAGATTTATTATTTTTGTTTCCCCCCTCTGTCCTTCTGTCATTCCATAGGTGTCCTTGGTAATGTCTCAGCTTTTGAAATTACATTTTGACTCCAATTCCATTGCTTCATTTACATAGTCCCGGTCTGATGTGTGACCCTGTTCTCTGTCACACAACTGTGACATTTCCCCTTTTATTTTTTTCTCCCAAAGCACTTCCTGCCCTAGGTGTACCGAATGCTCCCTTTCTTGTGACAATCGGAAAATTGTCACAGGTTCTCTAAAGCAGAAAGGGGAGTAGCGTGGGAATGAAGTGTGCACCAAAAAGCTAGATGCAAAGTTGCTGTTTAACGAAGAGGAGACAGAGTACTCAATTCAAAGTAGGCGAAGATTGACTTTGGATTTTATTTTGTGAAAGAAAATAAAAAACAAAGTGGTTGGTAGCCCAGGACCCTTTCAAACAGATGGATACTGCAGGTGGAGAGGTTGAGATTTCTAGGGGGAAAGGGCATTAAGTAAGTGAATCTTACTACACCTGTCACTATACATCTAAACATAAAATATTCTTTGGTTTGGATGATGAAAGTGAGTTTTTACCTGTGACTGTGTGTTTTCATGACGAGTGGTTGGTCTAGGTGCTTCCTAGTGTGGAAGTGTGAGTGTGCAGGAGTTAGAGGCAAGTATTGGATATCTTCTCTTGATGGTTCTACACCTTCATTTTTTTTGAGACAGCATCTCTCTGTGAACCCGAAGCTCGTTAACTCGGCTACACTGGCTGGTGGATAAGCTTGAGGGATCTGCTTGTCTTGCCCATCATTGCTTGTCCTGACCAATGCTGGGGTGGCTGGCACAAGCCCAGATGCCCAGCTTCTCACATGAGTTCTGGACAACTCAAGTCTTCATGCTTGCTGAGCAGATACTTCAGACTAAGCTATCTTTCATGTTCCAGGAAAATGATTTTTACAATGATCTTCTCCACCAAAGCTTCAGCTAGCGATACCCATTCTGTGACCCACAAAACAAAGGAAGATCAGAGGCCATTCAGAAATAGTATCTGGCTGGCTGCTCCTTTCATTAGATGAATCACCCGCGAACTTGTGTTTTGCCGCCTCTTTCTTTCCTTTGCAACACTCACAGTGTTCTTTCTAAAGCTGAAAAAGATATAAATGCCTTGTTTCTTGGAGAGCAAAATAAAAATATGCTTAAATTTACTCCAATCACTTCTTTTAAGCCCTGCATTTGTCAGATTCGATTTTTTGCAAATCACCTCTCTTCTGTTAGTAAATTGTGAGCTTGTTTGCATGCAAAAATTGCATTGGCTTCCAGGAATAGTCTTAATCATTGAGGAAAATCATCTTCACTTTGCCTAAACATTGGGAAAGGAAGGAAGAGCTGAAAAAATGGAAGAGCATGTTGAGTTTGTTAATCTGTTACATATATTTTCTTGAATTGAATCTTGCGTCTCAAAAGAAGAAAACCATTCCATTATCTCCCCTATTAATTGATGAAAGCATCTAAATGCAGAATAATAAATGCCACCTGGGCAAACCATACTGTCATATGACCATATTCTTCAGCTGTAGTGACGACACTGGTAAGTTAGCCACTCTGCCGCTCACCATCAGAAACCACAGCTAAACCAAACCACGCTCTGTCCTATGTAACCCCTCGGGTCTTCCGTCCCAAGCCATCACCATGCTGCTGTCTGCGAAACCTGCTCATTTCGTAGTCTCTTGTGTGGAGTTGTTTGGCTCTAATATGAGTTGATTAATTACAAAGGAGAGAAGAAGATATTGTTGTAGAGCCATGTAAAAGACCTCCCTGGTTCCAGCTTCTCTTCCTTCCCCCAGTTCTCTTTAATTCACGGGGGAGTGGGGGAGTAAACACTCGGAGTTGAGCTCTGTGCTTCCCTTTTTCTGGGCTGTAAAGGTGACATTGTTCTCGCCAGGGCCAAAACACATTGGGTGCACTTGGACACAGCGTTGTTTACCAAGCTCCTGTTGTGGATTGATAGTCAAAATGGGACTGATAAGACCACTCAGCGAGAGCAGTTTCTACCCCTGCTGACGACCAGTCTCATTTCTGGAACCCACAGGACAGCTCACAATCCTCTGTAACTCCAGTTCCAGGATGTCC
Organism: Microtus ochrogaster; assembly: GCF_000317375.1. NCBI lineage: Eukaryota > Metazoa > Chordata > Mammalia > Rodentia > Cricetidae > Microtus > Microtus ochrogaster. Next base: position 12,060,449 of record NC_022032.1, read on the forward strand.
AATGCCCTCTTCTGGCCTCCGTGGGCACCAAGGTACATACATAGCATATATATGTATATACTCATGATTTATATGAGTATATACTTGGATGTATATGAACATACACTCCTATGTACACAAATACATGCAAATACTCAAAGACATAAAAATATAAAAAGTAATGAAAGAAAATCAAAAGTATCGTTTATTTGCTAAGTACTATATTGTGTAAATATGTATCTATATGTAAATGATAAAAAGTCATCCCAATGTGACTCTTCCTGGTCAGGTCATTGAGCTGTTGATTTGAAAGGGTGGTAGTGAGTATTGAGAGAGTGTGGGGTTTTCCACATGTCATTTAAAAAATTATGTATTTGTTCACTGACCCAAGAAGCAGATATTGAGACATTTTTGTACTAAAACCGGTACCAAGTGTTAAGTTACACAGCTACACCCCCGAGTGACTGCTGTCTATGGTGTAGATGATAGTCTTGTTAAGACAGCGTGTGTGGTTAATCTCAATGGTCAGCTTGCCGGGATTTACAGTCACCGTGGAAACACACCTCTGGGTATGTCTCGGTAGGTGTTTTGTGAAATTCAAGGGGTATCAGGGACAGTATGTCCTGTACTAAGACCAAAGTTCTGTGTCAGGGCATGAATAGTGGCCCTGTCCTGTGCTCAGCAGGCATCTCCTAAGCACCTTAGGAGTATCCATTTTACTTGAGCTTTGAGTAGGTAAGGAGCATGCACACAGGCTCTCAAGCAAAGTAGTCCCTCCTTGCCGGGCAGTTTCATATTGTTTAAACACTTGAGTGGGAGCCCATAGAATCTATTTACTGATAAGCCTGAACCCAGATAAAATGCAAGCCCCTGCAAAGCTGTCTGTCACAGCGCCCCTCCATCACGCTACTGCAGGCCTGGATTGGCTTCTCTGCATACTTTCCTAAGCAGAGAACTTGAAGGCTTTGTGTCACGTTAGTGAGAACATGGGCGAGCTCTTACTTGGCTAGAAAGGAATATTGTGGATCCTACAGAACATAGGAAAGACTTGTATCCTCTCCAAGTCCAACAAGAGGCTACACACACCCCCATAAGGATGCAGAACACGTAGAAATACGTGAGTAAAATGTTGAGTTTTCTACTTCTAAAGGTTTGTGTTGTTGTTGTTGTTGTTTTTCTCTTTAAGCCAAAGTAATTTACAATATCATTCTTGATGGTCTGTCTATCCTGCTTGTTACAGTGCAGGCTTTTGGAAATGTATTAGCAGTGTGTGCACGCAGAAGCCTTTCTATTCATCATGGCGAGGCATTTTTTCTGGCGCAGGGCGGATGGACCAACCGGTCTATGTGTAGCATACTGTGTCAGAGTGAGAATGAGTTCGGGAATGGAGAGGGTCCTTGTGAAGACACACCTGAAGAAAACAGACTTCACACTCTGCTGTGGATTCTGCGATAGGCAAGAAGCATCTTGCCAATTATCTGTGAGGTTACAAACTTTTTATGTGTAGCGTGTGTGCCTACTTGTCTGTATATCCATCATGTAAGTACAGGGCCCTCAGAGGCAGGAGAAAGGGTATTGGGTCCCCTAGAACTGGAGTTACAGGCAGTTGTGAGTGCTGGGAATCGAACCGAAGTCCTCTGAAAGAGCAATACATGTTCTTCAGTGCTGAGCCATTTCTTGACTGTTTTTTCTTCTTCCAAGCTTGTAACTAAAATTTGTAATTCAAAGTTTGCCTTTTGAATTCCTACTGCTCTGTGTCTTAGGATTTATCCATTCAAGTTGGACATTGAAGATTAATTGAACATTTCTTTTAGGTAGAGGGCATTCTATGTGTTGTTTCTCGGTATGATTTCTATTATAGGTCAATGATAGTCACTAAAACATTAGTTACGGAATACATGATGTAGTAGCTACCTTAGTCAGAGATGTGCATGAGGAACTGTTGCTTTCCGTTCATCTAAACATGGCCATGGCTGTGTGAAAAGGGTACTCATGAATCCAATGTTCAGTCCTTAGAAACTAGATACGTATTTTCTATGCTGAGGGATTCTCAGGCATACACGAACCTCACTCCTCGCATCCACTTCAGTTTTGCATTTGCTGCCTATGACTTAGTTTTTCCCTGAAGAAGCTGTGTAATATCTCAGTTCCTGCAAGTTGAGGAGACCATCAAAGAAAGATCTGAGCCAGGTGATGGTGGTGCATGTTATTCCTAGCACTTGGGAGGCAGTGGCAGGTGGATCTCTGTGAGTTCAAGGCCAAGTTGATCTACACATTGAGTTCAAGCACAGCCAGGACTGCACAGAGAAATCCTGTCTTTAAAAAATCTAAGTAAAACAAAGATCTTGATGGTCCATATAGAACTTGGTTCTTTCCATGCAAGTTTGAGAGAACCAAGTCATTCCAGGTTGTTTCTGTTATTTTTAATGAATTTTCAAAAGTGATATGTCTCCCTAATTTTGAAAATATGCTTTCGCATCTCACCTAGTTAGTACTGTGAACATGCCGTATAGTGGCATGTATTCCACTTTCCTGAGAATAAATGAAGTAATTAGCCTGAGACGAAACATTGTATTTTAGATTCTACGTAATGGTTTCTGTCCATTTGTAAGAAAGCTTTCTCTTCTGACTCAGGGGTGTTGGGTTGAGTGCTTTGTCCTATTTTAAAGGTTTAAATTTAGAACCAGAGCTCTCTTGCCCTGTTTCATTTGCCTGAAAAGTAGATTATAATGACTTCCCTCGAAGGTTAAAAATAATGCCTGTGGCTTTAAATCTGAAGCTATAAACAGTGTACCACTAAACCTGGGCTTATCTCTGAAGAAACCAACCCAGTCATAAACTGTAACATGGAAACTGGAAAAAAAAATGAAACTTTCCCAAACAGTCTGGTTTATTCTGGGCACCAACTTAATAACTCCCGCTGCTAGGAGAAGTACACTCTGCTGTCACAGGAAGGCTTAAAATGTCAAACACGCTCTTGTAAAATACAATGCAAGCTGCCTGCAAATGAGAGCAGCCTTTCAACTGGCATATTTCCTACTTTGGTGCAGCTCTCATAATCGTGGCACTTACTCAGAACTGAAAACCTCTCTGTGCGATGTAAACAGTCACACACACACACACACACACACACACACACACACACACACTCCACGACACCGCCGAGGTTTGCATAAGTCCAAAGTAGGTGTGGGCTGCTTCAGACAATGGAGCAAACTGGAAGACCCAGCTACAGGGATTTAATGTCACTGCCCAAGAGAGAACCCAGAGGGTGGGATCCGGCCAGGGAGCCCAGCTGAAGAGCAGAAGGCTATCACGTGTCAGCGTTGCAGGTGTGGCCAGCTTCTCCCCCAGCATCTTCATCTCCTCATCACAGAACAGAACCAATACAGCCTATAGAGAGTCAGTATAGGTACCACCCAGTTCACTTATCCAGAGCCTACTCCTCCGGTACCTGTGAGTCTTTTGGTTCAGATATGATCAATGTTAAACCCAAAGCAGATAAGACGTAGCAAGTTACAGAGTGAGGTACCCTACTTGACACAAGTCACAGGGTGAGAAGTCACAGCTGGGGGACAAGGCAGGCTGTGGAGGCATTAAAAAGCAGCCCTTCTACCCATGGTTCTGCATCCACAGATTTGACCAGTCAGGGACCAGAACTATTTGGGAGAAAACGCTCTAAAAATTTCTATTTTTTTCTTCCTGTTATTCTCTATACAATAAAATTTGATAACTATTTGCAGAACATTTGCCTTGTATTAGATACAAGGGATGGTACATCGCTTGCAGGAAGATGTGCATGCGTGGTAGATAAATATGTCATTTTCTATGATACTTGAGCAGCCTGCAGCTCTTGACACCCACAGGGTGGAAGCTCTTGGATAATTCTTATAGAATCTAAAGGTTGCTCTATTCAGAGCCGGTAAGGCCATAGAGAGTGTCACTACTCTATAACTTCCTCACAGAATTTGTCGCCAGTTGAAAAGGGGTATTTATCAGCTGCTCAGAAGGAATAAAATTATGTAGCATAAATTGAAAGTTTTCTATGAATGCCATTAAAATAAATAATACCTCAGTACTGAAACAGATCCATCTCAGCTGTTTCCCTTATTAAATATTGTGACAGCTTTAACTTTTCACTGATCTAAACATCAAACTCAGCACGTATTTACTTAGCAAGGGCTCCAGATTAAGACAGCAAATGGTATGCGCCAACACCTTCTAACTTCCAAGGGCCATCTTAGTTACTTTTCTCTTGCTGTGAACAAGGTAGCTTCTGGAAGAGAGAGTTTATTGGGCCTTACCGTTACAGGAACAGGGCCATGCCGTGACCGTCAGGGCAGGGAGCATGGCATCAGGCAGACAGGCAATGGAGCTACAACACTAGCTGAGAACTCCCAACTGGAGGTACAACCATGAGTCGGAGAGAGCTAACTGGGCTGGCCTGGGAATGGTACACCTTCTTCAACAAGACCACACCTCCAATTCCTTCCCAAACAGCTGCATCAATGAAGGACCAAGCACTCAAACATATGAGCCTGTGGGGACCATTCTCATCCAAACCACTACAAGAATAGACACAAGAGTGTGTGGATGCCTAGAGAGCCACTCACTTTTGGTGTGTGGATCAATGAACCACCTGATGGAAACATGGCTTGAGCCTCTCCATGCGCATTATGATATTCCTTACATTTTATGGTGTGTAGAAGAAGAGTTTTCTCGTCTCAACCTGGTCCCACTCTGCCCACCTATATAACCCCCAGAGGCTTAATATCAGTTACAATTGTTTGACCAATGGCTCAGGCTTCTTACTGACTAGCTCTAACTATAAATTAACCCATTTCTATTAGTTTATATTTTACCATGAGGCTCATGGCTTGTTACCACACATCTTGTTCCCCAGTAACTACATGGCATCTCCTTGACTCCACTTAATCTTGCTATATATCTCTTTTTGGATTTCCTACGTGGCTTTACTCTGCTAAGAAACACATATAAAGAAGGACATCCCATGTCAATGGTGTTCCTTCCCATTTTTACATTATGATAGACTATATTCCTAAGAGATTCTGGGCTTCAACATCATTATACCCAACAACTGTTCATCCTCCAGGGACAAGGGAAATATAGGTGGTTAAATTCCAGGTGACATGAAAATAAGTTTTTTAGCCGGGCGGTGGTGGCACATGCCTTTAATCCCAGCACTCGGGAGGCAGAGGCAGGCGGATCTCTGTGAGTTCGAGGCCGGCCTGGTCTACAAGAGCTAGTTCCAGGACAGGAACCAAAAGCTACGGAGAAACCCTGTCTCGAAAAATCAAAAAAAAAATATATAAGTTTTTTAATAGCACAGGAAAGGTTGGATCAAGAAGCATAAACGTTTTGCACGTTTTATGTCCATTGCTTCCCTCTGGAGTAGTGAATTTTTTTCTGAGTATCTTCACCGATATCTTTGTTGCAACCGAACCTTGGGGCAACATCTGTCCGGGTTCAGTCTCGAAAGGTTTGTATGTTCCAGGATAGGAATATGTGGATTAAAAATGTTAGACGAGAGAAACAGAGACACAAAAGAGATACAGAGACATAGGATATTACCGGGAGGGCAACTCAGTGAATCCTGAGTCTGTCCTTTTTTATTTCTTATGATCTTTACATGTGCCAATCCAAAAAAGGGGAAGAAAACAAGCCTTTTTTATCCTGATACAAGGAACAAACAAAATGATTACCATATTAATGATTACCATATTAATACCCAAAACACCAAGTGGCCACAATTTTAGCCAAGATATCTTTGTTATTAAGTCAAATCTCCTGTCGACAACCTTGAAGGAACAAGACTAGGCCTGAACTCTCTGACCTTCAGCCAAGGTGGAGAGGATCCACTTCTGTGGGCCCCCACATTTGACCAGTTAAATAATAAAGAGTGGGGCAGAAACACAAAAACAAAGTCACTGAAGGTTTAGGATTAGGCATCCCATGGTGGGAATCAACAGTGCAGCTAGGCGTTGGCTTTGGCACCTCTGATCTGGTCACCAGCTGCTCACAAGTCCCGGCTGACAAGCTTGCTTCACTCTGAAGCTCCCACACAAAACTCAACCTTCTGAGATCACAGGAATGTGGCAGAGGCCGTGACGTTAAAAGGCAGGGTAGTGAGATTCTTTTCTGCTAAAAATGACACAGAAGGAGTCTTGTTCCTATTAATATTGGACCATTCTAGGATGTCTGCAGTTGGATTGTTTTTAACTTTTTCCCACCGAGGCAGTGTAAGCAACGCATCCGTTCTAATTAAAGTAGCTCTAAAGACTGGCAACGCCTCCTGCTTTTCCAGTTTCTCTGTTAAAGTCGTCACTTTGCTACTATAATTGTCACCATCAATCTACTGAGTGCCAGATGGTATATTCTGAGTGGATGAGCGATAACTGTGGTGTAATACTTTCAGAACAGTGTATGATAAATTGTACGATGATCATCATGCCAATGAGAACTGGAACGGAGCTCAGCCAGTAGATCTGAAGCATTGGTACAAGTCCAGTTTTGCCCATTGACAGGCTAGGAGTCCTTAAAAGCACACAGCCGCTTTTTAAAAGGCGATATGTGGGTAGATGGATTAAATGGCTTAACCAGTACAGATGCTTGCTGGCCAAGCCCTGCAACCTGAGATCAGTCCCCAGGTCCCACATGATAGAAGGAGAAAGCTGAATCCCCACAGCTGTGCTGTGGTCTCCACATGTGCACCACAGCACACAGGTGCACACACATGCACACAATAAGGAACGTACTTTTTAAAAGTCAATAGTGAATGAGACACTAGTGCTATTATAAAAGGCATCTATGTCAAGGGAATCCGCAGAAATCTGTGGGAGTAAGTGACCCCCCTCGGTTGTGGCTTGTTCATAGTGGGTAACATCAGAGGGGCACAAGGTCCACACACCTTTGTGATTCTGATCGTTTAGTCTGGAAAGATGTAGGCTTGTCCTTTAGTTGGAAGGCTCCACAAGGATTTTTCTCTTCTAAACAAATGCTGCCCAGTGACAGACACTTTGACACTTTGGGCGTTGTTCATAAAATTCAGCCAGATCAGGAGGCCTCTGGAGACCCCCATGTTTTCAGGTGCTGGCTGCTAACCCAGAGAATTCCTGTCTCCATTGCGCTCAGCTCCCACTAGAGCAGGCAGCCCAGGAAGCGCCACGGTGAGTGTTCAGAGGAGCAAAAGTGTATCCATTTCTCTCTTTCAATAGGTATCCTCCTTTTTAACAGTGCCAGACAATCACTAGATATAGTGCAGCCATGCTGTATATTAACCACCTGGCATGGCCTGGCTAGACTGCAAACAGCAAGTCTGTGGGACCAAAGTCAGAAGCCATGCAAGACTCGTGCATGTAGTCTGTACTCAGCATACTGGGGAATTCCCAACAGATACCTAAAGTTGTTCTCCAGATTCTTGGACCCCTTATGGAGAGTGACACAATATTTATCTAAAGCCTGTGAAGCTCCTCCCAAATGCTTTAAATCATTACTTTGGCTATATTTCCTAACACCAGGAGAACGCTATATAAACAACTGCTATGTTATTTATGAAAGAAGGATTAGAAAAAGTATATAGATGTTCAGTACATGATATCTGGCAATCGAACTCTACAAAGTTCTGTTCTGACCTCTACACACATACTATGGCATAAGTGTGCCCCTGCACACACATACACACACGCAAGTACACAAAGCACTTAAATAAAATGCACTGGAAACCTTAAAAAAATGTAGCTTCATTTGGAAATGGGAATAGGAGCAACCTCTGAGCTTTGTACTACTTACTTAACTGCTTACTATCCTGTGCCTCACCCCTTCCTAGCTCCTAGCTCTGTGTGATGTGATGGGTTTGAACCTTGGGCTGTTAGAGAACATGTTCTGCATCAAGAGTCAGAGCTTAGGGACTGGGGAAGTAGAGCAGAGGTACCAGAGCTTGCATGAGGCCCTGGTTTGATCCTCAGCATTTCATAGACCGCTGGACTAGCTCAGAATTATAATAAAGGATCGCAAGTTCAAGGTCATCCTCAGCTGCATAGGAAGTTCCAGACTAGTCTGGGACACATGAAACACTTCCTTGAGAGAAAGGAGGTGGAAGGGAGATGGGGAGAGCACACCAAAGAGGAAGGGCACTTGCAGAACTGTCTCTCAATTCTTTATTCTTGTTTTGAATAGTGTTTTTGAGAACTTCATATATAAGCTCCAGCAGCTGTATCACTTCTGTCTTTCCCTTCCCACAACTCCTGTGTCTCCTCCCAGATTCATGATCTCTTGACCTCTTTCTTATTATTGTTGCACATATACATATAGTTATATATATTATATACTACATATATAGATGTGTGCATCCAAACATGAACATAATACCTACTAAGTCCATCTTGCATTGCTTGTATGTACTTATGTCTAGGGCTGACCACTTGGGATTGTGGGTAGCATGATTTGGGTAGCACAAGTCACAATCTTCTGCGACTTCTACTTTTGAGTTTTCATGAGGTTTAATATAGTTATGTTTCAAATTTTAGACTTGGATCTTTGATGAACTTAAAATGATGATTATTAAAGCACCTAGCATAAATATTCAGCATATGGTTGAGATTTTAAAGTATTTTATTAATTGATCGAGTATCTCATAGACTGCTTGTCCTGTACTCAAGAAAAATATGGAGAAGCCCCTCTGATAGAAATTAAGAAGTAGGCCGGGCGGTGGTGGCGCACGCCTTTAATCCCAGCACTCGGGAGGCAGAGGCAGGCGGATATCTGTGAGTTCGAGACCAGCCTGGTCTACAAGAGCTAGTTCCAGGACAGGCTCCAAAACCCTGTCTCGAAAAAAACAAAAAAAGAAAAAGAAAAAGAAATTAAGAAGTAGGGCTGGGCCAACAAGATGGCTCAGCAGGTTAAGGTGCTTGTCACCAAGCCTAACGACCTGAGTTCAATTCCCAGAACCTTCATGATGGAAGTGGAGCTCCAACTCTCATAGGTTATCCTTTGACCATCACAGACAAGCTGAAACACCCTTGCGCGCGCACACACACACACACACACACACACACACACACACACACACGATGTTAATAATAATAATAAACAAGAAGATAAGTGGGGGAAAACAAAACATATGGCTCATAGTTTCTGAGCTCTTTCCAAACCTTTGAGTTAGAGGCTGATGCGTGAGGTCCAGGGACAGATTGTGTTCTGGGTCCACATCTCTCAGGAAGGGCCCTGGTTGCCTGGTGTGGCGTCTCCTAGGGGTGTAACACCTGGTCTGGGAGAGCGGAAACAACTAGAACCTGACCCCACTGCTCCTAGTTGCTGGGCAACTCAGGGAGGAACAGGAAGCTAAGAGGAAGGAGCTGGTCCCTCCTCTGACGTTTGCCCTCTAAGTCTCCTGAGGCAGAGTCATCTGGCAAAGAAGAAATGTTGTTTGTGGAGTCTTGCCCTCCAGATATAAGGCAGGGAACACAGGGAGAAGCTCAGAGACAGGAGTGATTCCGAGTGCCTCAGGTGGACATGACTCCCATCCAGAGGTAGGGACTACACAACCAAAGCAGGACTTGCAGCGGTAACTAAAAGTTTTGCTTATTATTATGGTTTAAAAAACAACAACAAAACTGCTGATTGTGGTAGTGCCTGACTTTAATCCCAGAACTTGGGAGGCCAAGGCAGGTGGATCTCTGTGCGTTCCAGGACAGTATGGTCCACAAAGTGAGTTCTGGGTCAGCCAAAGTTGTTACACAGAGAAACCTGTCTCAAACCAAACCAAACCAAACCAAACCAAACCAAACCAAACAAACAAACAACAAAAAAACCAAGCAAACAAAAAACTCCACAAAGCCTACTATTCTAACCATTTCTGAATACATGTTTCAGTGGCATTACGTACATTCGCATAACTCTGCAATCATAACCACCAAGAGAGGGGCTCCTTGTGTGAAAAGTTAGTGGAAAGTCTTTGCCCAGGCCTCTTTAACAGCAGCAAAGAATCATCCCCACAGATTCCACTCCTGGAGACATAAGGTCACCTACACGTCCTGGTTGTCCAAAGCTACAGTTTGGTCCACTAACCCTCTAACAGTGAGAAGGTTCTGGTGAGAACGAAGGAGTCATTGTCTCAGCTCGTGACTGACTGCTCCGTGTGCGGCATTGGGAGCTGGAGCAAAGGGAAGCGAGCCTCAGATGACCCTGTCAACCTAGCAGACAAACATGTAGATTGTCTTGTTTAAAAGAGCAAAGCAGAAGTGAATGGGCGCTCCCCTTCCCCCCCTCTCCCTCTCTTTCCTCCCTTCTGACCTCATTTTTATCTTTTTCTTTTCTTTCCATTTTTCTCCTTGCCACCCAGATTGCTGGATGACAACTGTGGACCCGGCATTATTGTCAGGTGTTTCTTGATTATACGCTTGGTAAGACAGAGGAGAGGAAAGCCTCGAAGCAAGGATGCTGAGCTTTCAGTGTTGTGGCATCCGTCATTCATGTCATATCCTAGATCTCAGAGAAATACCAGCTTCTTCTGGTTAAGCAAATATCCCCTGGAGGTTTTCCTGGACTGTAAAATCCACAAGGAAAGGGGGCTCCTGATCTAGATAAACGCGAACTTCAGGCTGAAGGGGTGGAAAGGACTTGGGAAGACACAAGAGAGGCAAGTTGGGAGGAAGAACCAGCAAACTGTGATCCTTAGCAATCAGGTTTT
>NC_022032.1:12072029-12075363 GCF_000317375.1 Microtus ochrogaster
ATTATTAGACTCACTTTGTTTGTAAGAATAATATTCCACTCAAAATCAAAGTCCATTAAGACGAGCCGGGCGATGGTGGCGCATGCCTTTAATCCCAGCACTCGGGAGGCAGAGGCAGGTGGATTTCTGTGAGTTCGAGACCAACCTGGTCTACAGAGCTAGTTCCAGGACAGGCTCCAAAACCATGGAGAAACCCTGTCTCAAAAAAAAACAAAAACAACAAACAAACAAAAAAAACATTAAGACACAGAATCCTTGAAATTTTTGAAGGAAAGAATGAAATTTTCTTGGAGACATGTTGGATCTGTTTTCCTTAAGGAAAAAAAAATAACCATTTTATTTTTGTCCCTTCCCTTCCATACACTGTTTCTACAGAGATGCCTGGCAGGCTCTGTAATCATAGAGGGGGCCGTATTCTCCCAGGGCCATGCATTTTGCTGTTTCGGAGCCCAGCATCCTAGGCGGTCCATGGGAACTCTTGCATTCCTTCCCTTTCGGTCTCCACTGTGACCCCTCTGGCGGATCTCAGGAGTTTCCATGGAGAATTCTGCGCACGAATTGGGACTGTTTCACTGGTCCCATTTCTTAAGAGTCACAGAGCTTGTGTCCCTCCAAGCTGCAGAAGCAACTTTTGCTACCTGTGCTTTTTCCTTCAGCCACTTCGTCCTTGCTCTCACCTTTTGTACCAAGCCATTATTCTTGGCTGATCTCTACCAGAACAGAGTCTAGACCGTGGGAAACTGCATCCTTACACACCTACATCCTCTCTTCTCGTGCCTTTCCGTGCTATTCTTGCCTAGTACATGTACCCTCATGTTTCCTACACTGAACTGTCCAGCACTCTAGCAGAGGTGACTAGCTGACATGTGTGACAGGGAAGTGTTAGTGGCCCTTGGCGTCACCACCTCATTCCTTTCACGCTGCACGATCATCTCCGCCTGAATGTATTTCTGACTGCCAAGTGCTAGGATAATGTTTGGGGGTTTTGGTGGTGGTGGTAGTGGCAGTGTTTTGGTTTTTTTTCATGATCTCTAATCCAGTTCACTTTCCCAAGATTCATGCACTTTACTCGTCCTTCAGATACCACAAGAAGCCCTTGTCCAGGCCTGAACACCCCTCCCACCTCCTCTTCATCCCCTCTGACGCCAGATCATAGCATCATCCACTAGGTCTATTAGATCCATCTTCCAGTACATCACAGAATCTAAGGGCCCTGAACAGGAGCAGGATCTGTTTAATCTTTATCCTTGGAGCTTTATCTGTACCAGAAAGAATATTGACCTTGAAAATACTCCATTATTTTCTGTGCAGTTTTAACTCCGAAAAGAAAATCCTTGAACCCTAAAACTGCCATTGCTCTGTGGTTTAAAGTGCTGACTCCCTTCTAGGACAGCTCACTCACATGCTACACCCCCGAAATTACAGAAGGTTTGTCATAGAAGATGGCTTCCCACTAGCCGAGAGAAGAAGAGACAGTAATAAGTAGCAGGTTTGATATTCTTATTTTGTAAAGTGGCTTGTTTTTTGTGTGTTTGTTTTTTTCCTTGTAGGGCCTGGACTCCCTTCAGAGACTCACACAAAGTGGTGAGTCCTGCCAAGGGCAAAGGATGCTACCTACTGACTTCACTCCCGCCCCTTTCATGTATGTAACATATTGAGAGAGTCGTGAGGAACAACAAGGAGAAACTGCCATGATTTACCAAGACAAGAAGTAATCCTCGGGCATCACAAGATGATTCAGGTTAGTAACTCCCCAGTCTTACTGTAATTCCGATACAATGAGAGGGGTTTAGTGGTGTGCATATGATTAAACCTAATGAGTCCCGGTTCTCCTTGTTTAAAATGTGTGGTGATATGTTGGAACGTAGATTGAAGCTTCATTTTTTTTTTTGCACTGGATAGGGGAGGGGGAACATTTGAAAAGAGTGTACTGAATGAATAAAAACTATATACATTTTTGGCATTTAATAGTGATTTTCTAAGATATAAACATATATATGCATGCATGCATGTATGTTTGTGTGTGAGTGTGTGTGTAAGTGTGTGTGTGTGCGTGTGTGTGTGCGTGTGTGTGTTTTGAGACAAGCTTTCTCTGTGTAGCCCTAGTTGTCCTGGGACTGGCTTTGTAGACCAGCTTGGTCCGGTGTGGTAATACTAAAAGATGCTATAGGAAAACTGGTCCAGCCTTGGCAAGAATAGACGTTCCAATCTCCTTTTTTTAATCTTTTAATTCATGGAGGAAGAAAATGACAAACAATAGCCAGCAAGCTAGGAATATCATAAATGCCTTGCTCTATTGGATAAAGAAGAGCTCTTGGGGATAAAACTAAGCCTTCCCAGAGTTCCTTAGACGTACCTCTATGGGTCAAGGGCAATGTCTATCTCCTTGATGACCCAGGAGGGAGACCTTGACCCTGGGAGCATTTTCAGCTCTTCTGAGTACTTTTACCCAGTGACCTTCATGAGTGTAAAACCTGGGTAAAAGAAAGCAAACCTTTCATTTTGTTTTGTTGATGGTCTCTTCATATACCAAGAGTTTGTCTTTGAAACTGTGCCTGTTGTTGTTTATCTTCTTCTCAGCCCATAAGTTTGACATTACAAAAGTTCCTCATGGTCGGGACAGTGGGAACTTTGACCCGCAGAGGGAGATAAGGGAGTTTGGGTTGAGGAATACGCTCGGGACCTTAGTTGATTGTGTAGTTTTCTCCGTGTCTACATCCATTAAGATTTAGCAGGTTAGGTTGTGGTGGTTTGAATAAAAATGGCCCCTATATGGTGTGGGAGGTCCTTCTATGTATTGCTTTTATTGGTTAATGAATAAAGAAGCTGCTTTGGGCCTGTTGATAGGACAAAACTTAGGTAAGCAGGGAAGACTAAGCTGAATGCTGGGAGAAAGAAGGGTGGAGTCAGAGAGAAGGTCATGTAGCCCCGCTGGAGCCAGACAGAACTTCAGCTGATAAACCACAACCACGTGGCAGCACACAGATTAATAGAAATGTATTAAATTAATATATAAGAATTAACCAATCAGAAGCTAGAACTAACAGGCCAAACAGCGAGGAACTAACTAGCAGCCTACTTGCTACACCCATAGCCTCATAGGGAGTGGTACTATTAGGAGGAGTGGCCTTGTTGGAGGAAGTGGGTCACTAGGGGGTGGGCTTGAGGGGTCTGATGCCTGTCAGTTCAGATGCAGAACTCTCAGCTGATGTGGGAGTGTCATATACCAATCTGTTGATTTCATTGGTTGAGTAATAAACAAACTGCTTGGGCTCATAGCTTAGAACATAGGTGGGTGGAGTAAACAGAGCAGAATGCTGGGAGGAAGAGGAAG
>NC_022032.1:12076258-12078844 GCF_000317375.1 Microtus ochrogaster
ACCATCTCAAAGCCAAATTGCTGTGTGGTCTATTTCACACTGACGTCACTGTAACTTCAGAAAGGCCCGTTTGATTTTTATTTTCCTGCATGCAGCAAGACACACAGAGACTGTTTTGGAAGGAATGTCCTCTGCCTGCTAAGGTTGCACAGCAGTCTTGTCAGCACAGACTCATGCACTGGTGCTCCAGCAAAATGTGTACAAAGTCTTTGAAGGAACCCTCACCTTCCACAAGCAGCCTCCCACCCTCCCACCCACCCACACTTCCTGGTAACAACCCTGGCCATGACTCCCCTGGTCCATTATTCCATCAGTCTTTGTGTTCCTTCCCATGTTTATTGCTCTTTGTCTAAAAATATCGTGAAGATCCCTTTGAATGTGCAAAATTAATAAAACTTTCCTTATAGAGACTTGGGAAAGAGATCCAGCAAATTGCATACTGATTAAAAATTTTCTGCTCAGAAGTAATCCTCATCTTTTCTGATCATAATTGACACCCACAGACAGTCACGTGGCTCTGCCTGCTGGAGAGGGTGAAGTGTTTAATCCAAACACTTGTGATTTCTTAATGAGGACCCTGCTGCTAGAAGCAGGAATTGCTAATGTCCTTCTCGCTGGTCCCCAGCCAGGCACCTGCTCTGTTAATTTCCCATCATTTCTTCTGCTCTCTTTCAAGCTCTTAGGAATAAAAGATGCAAATGAAAGAAAGCCAAAGCCCAAAAGCACTGGTGTCAAAAGTCACTGGATTCGGGATGCCTGAGGGTGATAAGATCAGAAACTCAACAAGCTTCAATTGAGGAGGCTTCCACTCTGCCCTGGGAAGGTTAAGATTAGTTTCTGGGACCCCAGGAACACAGACGGCAGAGATTGGCTTCCTGCTACTCCCAATCTCTCCTCTCTTCTCTCCTCTCTGCTTGCCTCTCCTGACCTCATTCCTTCTACTCTGAGATGGGGCTTTTCCATATGGCAGGAAACATGAAGCCAACAGCTTGACCTTTTCATTTTTCCAACTCTGATGTCAGAGGCAAAGCCACGTCCTGTTGAACAGCACCACACTGAGATACCAGCAGAAGGATCCATTTGATCCTGTCTCACCTGCTCACCCTGAGCAGTGACTATGTCCAGGGATGTGGGCCACATGCACAGCTACAGCCACATCACAAGGCCATCCAAGCAGTGCAAGACACAAGTTCTCAGAAGGACGGGCAAATTGAAACAATGATTACTCTGTGTTGAGTTAGATATGCCTAGAATGCTGTTTTAAAACAGGCAATGCAATCCTGTTATCCTCCCAAGTCACCGACTTAAAACCACTTCCCATTGCATTTAGAAGAAAATCTGAATTAGTTCTGAGTTTCAACACATAGCTTCTTTTTATTTTATTTTGGTTTTTTGAGACAGGGTTTCTCTGTGTAACAGTTTTGGCTGTCCCAGAACTTATTTTGTAGACCAGGCTGGCCTCGAACTCTCAGAGTTCCTCCTGCCTCTGCCTCCTAAGGGCTGGAATTAAAGGCCTGTGCCACCACTGCCCAGCCAACACATAGCATCTTATGAATTCTCCCTGTCTCTGCTGACTTACCAATGAATATCATATGGACCTTTCTTTGCTCCCCAAACATGTTTGGCCTAAAGGACACTTAAACTAGGCATCTGCCTTACAGTCGCTTGCTTTCTTTTCATGAGTGACACACACACACACACACACACACACAAACATCAATAAAACCAACAATAGCAAACAACTATAAAGTTATCACCACTATCAAGACATGAAATATTTCCATCACTCTTAGAATAAGTAACAGTTGTTGTAGTGGGAGCCCACTTGTTTGTTCCATGCCACTTGGCAGCTCAGACCTGAAATAATCACATAGAAACTATATTATTTAAAACACTGATTGACCAATGATTCTAGCATATTTCTGGCTAACTCATATCTTAAATCAACCCATCTCCATTAATTTGTGTATCACCACGAGGCTGTCTGTGGCTTACTGGGTAAAGTTCTGGGTCTGTCTCTAGCTACAAGGCTTCTCTTTGACTCCACCTTCTTTCTTCCAGCATTCAGTTTAGTTTTCCCTGCCTACCTCTGTTCTGCCCTGCACAGGCCTAAGATAGTTTTTTTTTTTAATTAACCAATGCTATTCACAGCATACAGAGGGAAATTCCACATCAAACAATCTCAATTTTTTTAGTGTTGCCCTGTTTTACTTTTATAATTACAAAACATTATATATATATGTATATATATACATATATATATATTTCAATTACTGTTTTACCTGCATGTATGTCTGTGGAGGGTGTCAGATCCCCTGGAACTAGAGTTACAGAAAGGCATAAACTGCCATGTAGGTGCTAGGAACTGAACCCACGTCCTCTGGAAGAGCAATCAGTGCACCTTAACCACTGAGCCATCTCTCCAGCCCCTAGAAAACACATTTTACATATTCAGAGTTTTAAAAACAAAACCAAAAGACAGGAAAGGAACTCTGGAGCATTACCAGGGTGTGGATGACTGATGGAAGCCAGGAGCCAGCAGCCCAGCTGCATGGTGGTGTGAGCTACATGGTGGTGTGAGCTACA
>NC_022032.1:12079459-12129881 GCF_000317375.1 Microtus ochrogaster
GTGTGAGCTACATGGTGGTGTGAGCTACATGGTGGTGTGAGCCAAAGTACACTTTTACTCTTTTTAAGCTGGCCAGGTTGGGTATTTTGTCATGGTGAAGCTAATTCGTCTATTGGCTTTTTTTTTTGCCATCATATTTGTTATTCTTTTTTTTCTTTTTTATTGTGTTTATAGGACTATACATTCTTCTCCCCTCTCCTCCCTTCTTCCTCTCTCCCCTTCTGCCCCCATGTTCCCAGTTTACTCAGGAGATCTTGTCTTTTTCTCGTTCCTATGCAGATCCATGTATGTCTCTCCTTGGGCCCTCTTTGTTACCTAGGTTCTCTGGGGTTGTGGATTGTTTGATTTTTTTTTTTTTGTTTCTTCAAGGGTTACGTTGTTTTATAGACTGCTTAACTAGTAACAGTAGCTGTTAGCCTTGAACACTCCTTCCTTGAAGTGTAAAACAATCATTTCTAAATGTTCTGACGTTTAAAAAGTAACAATTTAATCCTCTGGTTTTCCTTCATATCACATAAAAAGAAGGAATTTGCCTGTCCTAGGGACGTGAGAAACACAATGGGCTGTAGGGAAGAATACCTTAAGGCTAGCCAGAACGCACTTGAAGTTCCAGGCTGGGAACTGAAGAACTTCAGGACTTAGGCCAACACTTGGCAGTGACAGTTGTCTTGGCGTCAAGTGGCTCTGAGGCAACAGTCCAGACCCCACAGGGGAGCTAGAAGTAGGTCATAGAGCAGGCTGTCCCCTCTTCCTGCTCTTTCCCTCCAGTCTCTATGAAACACCACAGTCTCCCATGCTGTGTAAGTCCTACCACTACTTTATTTATTTATTGCTGAACAGTATTTCTCTTGTTTTTTTTTTACATGTGCACATTCAAACTGGACTTCAGCAATCCAGAAGCACCTGTGCTCACGTGATCCCCTAAATCCTTTGGTTCAGATTCTCGGGGCTGAGCCAGCTCCACCCATGATCTTTTTCTCTGTGGGGCTGTTTTTCACCCTGAGTCCAGTCAGCACAGCAGAGAAGATTGCCAGTGATGATAGGGATGCTCTGTTCTCTTCTGTACTCTGTCCAGAACCTACAGTCACAGGGGTCATGACTGACAATAACATGGGTGAACGGGGATACTCCAGAAGGACTTCTTTTGTTTTGGGGACTCCCTTGAAGTGGAAATCTCTGGGACAGCATTTCTCCCAACTAGTTTGTCCAGAACATTATTCTCTCAAAAGATGAAAAACAAAGAAAGAACAGCATAGGCCCGACGATTTTGAGAAATGAAGATTTTACAGACCAACTGGGACATCTTTCTGAAACCCATAGCATGCTGGTGAGCCTTTACATCTCAAAGGGGAGATAGAAGCATGGGGCTTTGACCATTTATTCCTTTGATCTGGAATCTTTTGCAGGTTTGGAATTTAGTGACACACGGGGCAGGAAGCCTGGCTAGGCTCATTTCTGTGTCCTCTGCTTCCCCTAGAATCCACTGCTGGTTTCCCCCTCTAGTCTTAATATGTTAATCAGCTGCCAAAGTCAGCAG
This sequence comes from Microtus ochrogaster, assembly GCF_000317375.1. NCBI lineage: Eukaryota > Metazoa > Chordata > Mammalia > Rodentia > Cricetidae > Microtus > Microtus ochrogaster. The sequence goes on from NC_022032.1 coordinate 12,080,997, forward strand.
GAATTTGCTTATTTTGGCACACATAAAATTCTGATAGAAATTAGTATAAGAACCTCAAAGACACAGAATTTCAAGTGTCACATCTGCAATCAATAATTGACTCTACCGCATCGACACCTTGAGTGTGATGTGATAAAAAAAAACAGAATGGATTCACCCAGCTCACTCATTTAAAGACAGCAGTCTTCAGGGTTACTTGTTTTTAGTAGAAGCCAGGTAATTTGGGTAAGAGCTCAGAGAAAGGTCTCCAAGGGATGCTAAACAATCTGCACTTAAACTAGAGACTTCTCCCATTTTTGGTATTTTATCTTTCACCATTTTTTTAAAAAATCTTCTCTAGTACATTGCATCCCGACCACAGTTTCCCCTCCCTCTGCTCCTCCTCCATTTCCCTTAAAAAGAAAAAAAAAAAAAAAAAAAACAGGCCTCCCAAGGATATCAAAGCAAAAGGGCAAAACAAGTTACAGTAAGATTGGGCACAACCTTCCCATCAAGGCTGGATGAGGCAACCCAGTAGGAGGAAAGGGGTCCCAAGCACAGGCAAGAGAGGCAGAGACACCCCCTCTACCAAAGAACACCAGTCTAATAGCTATAATGTGTATGCACAGGACCCATAGCTAGGTTTCCTGATTGTAGGTTCAGTCTCTGAGCCCTGCTCGGTTGATTTGCATGGTAATTGGAGCCAGCTTTAAGTAGGCACATATTTGCCACTTACACTTTGGCGCATTGTACTTGCCAGTGTCATTTGTTCTGAGTTTCTTCAAAATAGATGGGCCTGATTGATTCCCTAAAAGGAGTGTGGCAGTCAAAGAGACAGATTGCTGAGATGGAGATTTTGACTTAAAAGAAAAGTCAGCAGGGGCTGGAGAGATGGCTCAGTAGGTAAAGAGCCTGCTGTACAGACAAGTAGAAGAACAGGAGTTCAGGCCCTCAGCACCCATTATAAATGCCAGTGTGCAGGCAAGCAGGAATGCCTGTAGCCCAGTGCTTGGGAGGTTGAGGTGAGGGATCCCTGGAGCAAGCCGGTTGTGTTCCAAGTGCTGAGGATTCAGCATTAAATGTGACAAAGCCTCCTTACTAGGACCCTCCAGGTAGGGAGGGAGGTCTGTCCAAACAACTATTACGGAACTGTGGGCAGCATGCAGTAGACACAAGAAATCTAAGAGGTACCCACGGGATCAAATGGTCTTCTAAGTTATTGAAAATATTTTCATATTGATTGATAAAAGCCACTCTCTGAACCTGAACCCCTAGCCGCTTCTCTTGGGTGTTCCTCGTTTTCATACCATGGTAGAATAAAAGAGCAAGCGTTCAGTAGCAAAGGCCTGGCTGCTGCTCTTCTCCTTCTCTCATCCCTCCCGCTGGCCCTTATCCTCCTTGGAGGTGGGGATGCCTGTGCTAGGAGAAGGTCAGGATCTGCCCAGCTTCTGTTTGACCTGGAATGTGTGACATCTGGGAGGCCTTAGGCTGCGGCTTATTACAGGTGATAAGTGAACCTTAAGAGATAAGTTGAGTTCTGATCACCTTGCAATGGCAAGTTCTCCTGAGCCAGATGAACTTAATTGGACCACTGCAAAGACCTTTGAAGATGCCGGAGGTGGAAAGCAACATGACTGAATGAACATTTCAACTAAGTAGTGTGAGTGGTTATTATCCCGAAATAAATAAATAAATAAATTGAAGTGCTAGAAAATCCGTTTGCAGCCTGTTGAAATAGCTCAGGTCAAGAGCTATTTACTCCAAGATCAGATTAACACCGGGCTCGTTCACCATTGGCCATCAAGAGCTGTTTACTCAAGAAGAACCAATGAACATAGAGAAATTATTGCAATCCGAGGATGTTAAAAGGGTAGAATTCATAAACCCACCCCCGTGTGTGCGTGCGTGCATTCGTGAGTGTGTGTGTGTCTAGGCCAGAGGTCATCCTCAGGTGTGCATCCCTCAAGTGCTCTCTTTGCCAGTTAGGCTAGGCTGATGGGCTAGGGAGCTCCAAGGGTCCGACCATCTCGAGCTAAGTACTTTACCAAGTGAGCCATCTTCCCAACCTCTCATGGCTTCTTGATTGGCGTGATACCTTCCTGTTACAAAATTTAAGGTCCACCTAGCATTAGATAGAATTTCATTCAAGTGAAACCTTTTGGTACTAACATTGGCCATGCTTCCAAAGTGAAGCATTGATCCTATGCGGAAACTTAACCTATCCCCAAATCATTGGTTTCTGAAAGTGGGTGGATAAACACCATGCACTTATTAAGGTTTTGGTGTTGATACTGAGGCTTCAATGCAGGTTTCGTTGCGCTATAAGGAAGCACAAAGACCAGCCAACCTTTTGCAGTTGTAGGCTCGAATACCAGGAAGTCTATGCCCCCCCCATCTGTGTCTGGTTCATATCCTTACCTGCCTGCCTTCTGTTGCCCCTGCTTTCCCTAGGATGGATCCTGAAGCTGCCCAGCTAGAGAAACGGCACGTACATGATGTGTATGAGAGCACCGCCCCCTACTTCAGCGACCTGCAGAGCAAAGCTTGGCCGCGAGTCCGCCAGTTCCTGCAGGACCAGAAACCAGGCAGCCTCATCGCTGACATTGGTAACCCAGACTTTTGTTTTGCCATGCATGGTCTGATGCATGCTCAGTTGCTCCTATCCCTGTCGTTCATACCTTATTTTCATTCTAACAAGAAACGTGATGTGATGTTGTAGCGTGCTAGTCTATAGAATATTCACTTTATCCCAAAAGTTCTTATCATCAAAGTCATCAAGCCGGAAACATCCCCCAACCTATATTCAGAGGAAGCAGTGACCCATTCTGGGCCCTTATGCGGATCTTCCATCAAAATCAATCATCACAGATGGAATAAATAAGGATGGAAATGATGCAAGTTTGGCCAGTTTTGGTTTAGAGACTTTCACACGTGTAAGATGTGTTTTGTATACTTGGCTTATCTTGAGCCGTGACATCTACATCTATGAAAGAGCCAGACTTGTGAGATCATGAATGGAGTCTTATACCCTTTCATTATTCCAATGGGTCCTTCCCCTTATTTGTAGGCATGGAATTTATAGGGCATATCTTTAACTAGGTAGCACTCCCATAATCACTGCTTTATCTGGAGGACTTCAGCTCAGCCTCTTTCTGAACTGAGGAGCTGTAAACCACAACTTAGTCTAAGACAACAATTTAGGGTGCGGTTGGATTTCTGCTTCCCACTAACTCTGCTTCCCAGGAATCACAAGCCTGCTGTGCACAGAAGAATCACAAGTGTATAGTTAACTCCTTCTTAGCCTAGGTTGACAGCTCCCTTAATAGTAATGTGTGTGCAGAGCATTTGACAAAGGGTGTATTGACAGAGGGTATAAGCAGTTCACAGTCTAGGAAGAGGGGTGTACCATGCTGAAGTTGGGAGTCTGAAAAAAAAATCTCCAGTGTGTTAGTTTTTTTAAAAAAAAATATGGTATCCTGGGCTTGGACATATGGTTCAGGGGTAGCAGGCATGTTCTCCATGTTCAGAGCCCTAGGTTCAAATCCCAGTACCACAAAGGGGAACAGTACCTGGTTTTAGAGAATGAAGTGAGTTCAGAGCCCCTACTGTCCACTGTCCACTGTCCATGGAAAGCACAGGACCCTGATATGGATGGGGAGAAAAGGGGCGATTCACCCAGAAGGTGTAGGATAGCAGTATAATAAGATGGTGCTGTTATTATATCTTACCTGATAAGACATTCTAAGATGAAGCAAAGGTTTAAGTGTAAGAAAATGAAATTGTTTTTTAAGTAGTCCTGAGACAAAAGGCCTCTGTATGTCTTAAGAGTTCTTTTTTATGTGTTTAAAAAAAAAGGGGGGGGGAAGCTATAAAAGAATGAATTGATTGTCGTTATTTGTGCTGTGTTCATTGTACTGTGAACATTGGATCGGTGAGCATTGACTCACCGTTGCAAGGAAACATCTGGAGAGGTTCAGATACACATCAATCACACGTTTTTGCCGGTTTAGTGTTTCTCCATGTTTCTGTTAAAAAATGTCTTGTTCACTGCATATTTCTGATTTGTTCATATCGTTACATCCCTGCTTCAACAAAGCCTTGTCTCGCATATTCTGCCCACAGGCACTGCATCTGTCGGTGAATTACCTGTCAATCCAAGAATGCTGCAGGGAGAAGGGGTGCATTTGCACAAAGCAAACACACACACGCGCGCGCACGCACAAAGTGCAAACTCTTGGGCATGAAATAAGTTGTGAGAAAGACACTTACATATAGTGTTAGCTGACATAGAGTCTAGCTAGTCAAGAATAAAAAAGAATTTTTTTTTAATTTGGGCTTTATTAAAATAGCGATGCAGGAGACACCAAATTCCAGTAGCTGTGAGAATGTGCTCTGGGGTCTTACAAAAGTATCACTGGTGTAACTAAAACTGCATGGAAGCTGCCAATTCTACCTCTGTTCGCTGGACCTTGTGGCAGATACAGCAAGAGTTCACAAGAAAGGAATTAGGCACAGTCTGTCTCTGGGCAGTTTAGTGGGAGAGAGGAAGGTGTGGTTTTACAAATGTTTACAAAGCTGCCAGGCGTCCTCCCAGAAAATCTCAGTTGGCACCAACCAGATCGTGAGGTCACCATGAGCCTGGGTGGGGACCAGGGAGTTCGGTCAGAAGTTTGCCTGTCATAAGCCTGACACACAGATAGTTCCGCAGGGCCTGGCAACTCTTTTAAGTGTCCAGAACCAATGACTCCACTTGGATTTTCTTCACTGACAATACTCTGAGAGCTGCAGCCACTCAAACATTTTTGTTATCATGCAGTGCATGCCTGGATGACCCTGCCAGGGGTGTGCAGGCTGATTTTAGGGTCTGGGAATAGAGTTTAGCAGCTCGATGAACAGCAAATAAGGAACCAGCCAGGAATGTACAATGATCGTATTAATAACTGTGATCCCATAAAATTAAAAAGGATTTAAGAGGAAAACCTAGGTGAATATACAAAGTCTAAAGATCAAAAAGCAAAAGAAGTACTATATCTGCACTACTTGTAATAGAAGTGTGCAGAAATGTAACTCACATGCACAGTGAATGTGCACGGGTGACAATTCCAAACAAACTGCTGGATGATGGAGGAGTATGCTAATGTGACCTCTCACCGTGACCCTGTCCACAGCCAGAATATGGAAGAAAGGAGATTTTCTTACCCGTCCACAGCCAGAATATGGAAGAAAGGAGATTTTCTTACTCTCCAGAACATTTTTCAAAATTAGTATAAAGCCCCAAATCCTATCCTTTGCAACATGTGTGAACACAGAAAGTAAAGGCTACTACCTAATCTTTTTTTTTTTTTTGTTTTTATTTTTGTTTTTTGAGACAGGTTTCTCTGTAGCTTTGAAGCCTGTCCTGAAGCTAGCTCTTGTAGACCAGGCTCGCCTCGAGCTCACAGAGATTCAACTACCTCTGCCTCTGAGTGCTGGGATTAAAGGCGTGCGCCACCACCAGCCGGCTCGGCTGCATGATTTTGATACTTAAAAGAGTTGAATTCACAGAAATAGAGTTGAGAGAAGTGGTGCCCAGGGGTTGGAACAAGCCCAGGGGTTGGAACAAGGGTGGAGGGTGGAGACAAAGCAAATGGCGAGACGTTGGTTAAGAGATGCCCAGGTTCAATTAGACAAGAGAAATAAATCCAGAAGGTGGAAAAGAAAAGCCGCCAGGCGGCCCAAAGCCAATTGGTGAAAGGATCTTAACAGATGATTGGGTGAGGATGGAGAATTAAGGTGTGCTTCATGGGGAGTCGGCTGCATCCATGGGTTCACTTTCAAGAACGGACATTGAGAAACCACCCCAGCACATCCAGTCTCCGGACACCAACTCACCCCACTGGAGACGACCCTTCCCGCCAGCTTGCTGCGCAATCTTGAATGAGTTTCTGTGGCTATAAGAGCCTTATGCTTCTGGGTATGTGTGTGGCTGGTCCCTTTCTTGATTACATAGATGGTTGCACAGTACACGATCATACAGCTAACCTTTGTGACCTTCAATACACTCCATGTTCACCTATATGAATATGTTGCCCTGCATAGTATCCAGGCTAATGGTACCACATTAACAGACCATTTTCCCTTGTATTTTTGGTACCATAAGTTATAAGATGAATGATAGTCTCTGAATCCCTCTGTTCAAATCACTAACTATATCGATAGAAAATATATTTTTGCTCATTTGATATCTTTGAGTCATATGTGATTTATGTACTTAAACAAATCAGTAAACAGTAACCCTTTGATTAGAAAATGAAGGGTATATTATAAAGTAAAATTGAATTAAAGAAGAAATAATGTTGTTCTGACCCGGAAAGTTCTATTTCACTGTGCTGGATTTAGCCAATAAATGGGAAGGCTGGTCTGGGGGAGGGGTGGCAGGGAGGGCTGTGTTAGCAATAAGACAGAAAATTGAATGATGGGCACTTTCTCCAGAACCAGGCCTGCTAGCTAGGGGCTGTAGGCATGAGACTTTTATAGGAACTCTGATAAAACCTTATCAGCAAGGCAGGCACTGAGACAGCTGTAATTTTAGGGTGGTCTGTTTTTCTGATACACATAGGCTGCTGTTCTGTAGATCATTGAATGCACTGGGCTCTGTAGATAGAAATAGAAGGTTTTCATTAGAAAGCCATGACTCATCTTCTATTTTAGTTTTCTGCCCCGGGAATAGCTAATTCCACAGCCAATTGTTAGGATGATAGGGATACCGTGTATGGTGTGTCTGAATGAAGGCCTTTGCTTTGTGTGATATATCTTAATAAAAATTAAAATCAAGTTATTGGGATATAGAAAGTGTGCCTCCCCTGCCCTTCTCTCTCTCTCACACACACACACCCCACTAAAAGAAAGAAAATGGTCATGTTTTCTCAGCGTGGAAAAAGACAGAGAAAAGCTGCTTTTGCACGCCTTGGTTTCTGTGGTCTTGAGAAATGATCTATGATAGCTGTACTCATGGCTTGAATGGGTGAGTTTATTAAGTCTGCAGCAAGCAAAAGTACAAGGACAAATAGCTAGATGGAAGAGGGAGAGAGCAGAGCATCATCAAACCAGTTTGCAACATCCCGCAGAGGGGTTGGGGGGAAAGAATGCCTCACTGTATAGCCCAGATGGCCTGAATCGGCCATCCGGCTGTCTCAGCTGAGATTACAGGTGTCTGCTCCTGTACCATCCAAGAAACCTGAAGGGCAGAGATTAAGGAAACGTGGAGAATAGCATAAACGATCAGAGCTTCGGTGGTTCAACAGCAGAAACACTGAGACATATCCTGAAAGCACTGCAACTGACCCATGTGGTCATGGCAGTTTACCCAGAATTCCGGTGGGCCATTTTATGTCTCTTGCATGCAGCATGGAGGGCAGTGTGTGGCCTGAAGTCATGACCCGGGTCCATTCATAAAGCGAGAGAAAGACCAAAGCTGGATTCTTCTTCAGCAAGATTCTGCTCATAATTGACTCCAGGAATAACCACCTGAATAGCACTAAAGATGGTATTTTTCTGTACATAATAAAACAAATAAATTCTTCAATAATCAAGATGCCTCTTGATGTTTATCTGCCAGCGTTCTCAGTTTCAACAGCAGTCTTTGTTTGACATTAGTTCTCTAGTGGCCTTTCCTTCCTTTGATGCAGTAAAAGTAGAGAATGCCATTCCTGTATGGCTAGACTATGCTTGGCCAACGACAGGTCTCTTTTTGATGGATTGGCACCATGTTCTGTTATCTTCTATGGTACAGAGTACAGCACCGAGAAGAGTGTGAGCGCACAGACACTCTCTTCAGTACGGGCCTGGTTGTCATTAATGAGATTTCACAAGACAGCGTGACTGTCATGGAGTGGGGTTTGCTGTGGGATCACGAACGTTCAGGATACATCTCGATCATAGGAGGACCCGGGTTGGTGATGGACCTGACTTCCTCATTATGTGAACGTCTCCCCTGGTTGCCATCTCGGGTGTGCACTTAGCATCGTTTGCAGGTTCTGTTCACAGTGATGCTATTAGAAACGGGAGATGGGAGGAGGTGAGAGCACCAGAGCTCTGAGCGCTAAGAGAAAATGCCCTTTCTCTTTGTTACCAGTGGTTTTCTAAAGAGCCTCCACTGTCTGTCATGACGTATGAAAAGTTCCTGGCAGAATCTTTGGACAGATTTTCCCTTTCTTTTCTCTAAATGCATCTCTCAAACCAATAAAGGGAGAAGTGAATTTTCAAGATATTTATGAAAATGGGACCATCATCTTTAACACAGACAGGACTTCGACTTCGAAATGCAGTATGATTTATATTTTCCCTGTGACTCTCGTCAGATAGCAGCTATTGTTATTCATGAGCGTTAGGAGCAGCGGCTGTGAGATCTGAAATGAGGATCTAATCTCAGCCATTTATATTAAAATAATCACATTAGAAGGCTTATCGTTTCATTCACTTCCCCTCTCTACCGTCACAGCTGGCACCAGGAATCCTTCACTCTGTTTTTCATGTCTCATGGTTTTGAAAACAGGGTATTAAGGAATATTTATTAAAGACTGTCCTGGACTTATTACTCAGAGGCAGCCAGACTTCGCATCTGAATATTGGTTGATATTTTTGTGCTGCGGAAAAAAAAAAATCTCTAAGTAAGAAATGCCAGCGGATACAAAATCAGCTCCCTTGATTTCTTCCAACACCTCTGGCAAGGACCTAGGTTATGTATTTGAGACTGAAGGTCATGCTAGGAGACAGGGGCAATGACGTGTGCCTAGCGTGCCAAGTTCTTGGAAGACTGACATGGGAAAAACTCACTTGAACCCAGAAATTCAGCTTGAGCAATACGGTGAGACCCAATCTCAATCTCTTGGTGGTAGGTGCTAGATGATAGAAGCCCCCCCCCCCCAGCATCATCTGTCATTCATGTTACTCTCTATCACGCTGTAAGATTTGATTGACTTCAGTCTTTGGACTATGTACTTAGGTCTCTACCATTAGGAAATGAATGACCAAAAGAGTCTGTTTGATTGAACTCTTCATTAGCGCTATAGACTGACCTAACAGGAATGTCTTAGCAATAACCTGAGAGCAATAAAAAAAATGCTACTTTCTTTATCAGTCACATTTGTGTGTTTAAAACCGCATCGGATGGTATAGATTATCCTATTTGTAGACACTGAAATGTCATTGGCAGTAGTTGGTTTAACACGGTCAGAAATTGGTAAGACCCCTTGGAGAGGACATTTGACGCAACACGCACAAGCAAAGTGAAATGTGTATGTTAACCTAAAGGTACCAACTGCTCTCTGTTGGCCTTGGTTTCTGGATGCTGGAGCTTGTGTTTCCCAGGGACAGGCCAGCTCATGTGATTGGATTGTGCTGATGTGTTGGGCCCCGTGGGCACTGCCCCAATAAACATTGCAGACATATTATATCTTTTCTCCCCTTAATGTGACTCTCCCCCTCTTCCGTGTGAATCCGCTGAAGTCTTGTGTCTTGGTCATTTAATATCGTTTCTTTAGCCGTTATAGGACAAGTTAACTTGCATTTTTCCAGTAAGGCCAGCATGTAACAGAGGTTTTTCTCTTACAGGTTGTGGAACTGGAAAGTACCTTAAAGTGAATAGCCAAGCCCATACCCTGGGCTGTGACTACTGCGGGCCTCTGGTCGAGATTGCCCGGAACAGAGGGGGTGAAGTCATGATATGTGACAACCTTAATCTCCCTTTTAGGGACCAGGGCTTCGATGCCATCATCTCCATAGGAGGTAAGGCAGCCAGGCCACCATCACACTTTGTCATGAAAAACCACGGTCAGGCCAATCACATGACTCAACGTCTATTCTTGGTAGAGGTCTATGCAATGCATTTTATCTAATTTTAAAATAAATTCAACTGCATGACTTATTTGCCTCACATACATACGTGTGTGTGTATAGATACATACTATATACAATATATATGTAGTTTTAATTTTAAACCTTCAGGCTATTATTGCATTGTTTTTGATGATTTGTTCCCATTTCTGTTATTATGTGCATGAAAAATGTTAGGGCTCTTACTCATTAAAATATGCTTTGCTAGATTGAGATCAAGCCAGATTCTCCTGGCATACAGTTAGATTTTTCAGATGTCATGTTACTGAAACAGACAAGCAAAAACAGGTCACAACAGTGTTCTTTGTTAACAGAAAATTCTAGAGCAAATGTACTGATCAACCCCTGGACAGGTGTGTCACTCACTGGTACTCAAGTTCCTGGAAAAGACAGGTCCCAGACTGCGTTGTTTTATCCTATTTTTGTGTTCTTAAGTCTGGATGTTGTTAATGAGTCCATCTTCCTAGTAAACTCAATGCCCAGAGCAAACAAAACAGCAGCAATAACAAAAATCCATGCCTGAAACATGCACACATATATGAGCTCACTTTACCCAGTACTCTTGCCATCCAATGTGTTGGTTGTACTTAAATGTGGTGGGAGGGTCCCGTAGCCATGCATGGTGCCACACACCTTTATTCTCAGCATTTGGGAGACAGAAGCAGGTGGATCTCTGGGAGTTTGAGGCCAGCTTGTTGTAATTAGTGAGTTCCAGGCCATCCAAGGCTACATAGTAAGACCTTGTCTCAATAAACAAACAAATAACAAAGATAAAGGAATCTTCTGCTAAGTTCTTTACAGCTCTCAAATCTGTCGCAGGGAAAATTAGTTGATTCATCACATTTCTTTAGTTAGCCTTTTGACGAAACAAACTTTACCAAAGCTAGGTGACCTCATGGGAGCTGACGACCATTCATGATGTCACCTAATGGGTAACAGGAATTATCTAGCTCGGAATGCCAGTGACACGTCTGCTAAGCCCATAAGTTCTGAATGCTTCAGTAAGACCTAAGCACTTGCAAAGTTAAAGAGCAGTAAGTCATAAAATAGAAGATGTGGCAGGGTGTTAAAGGAAATCGCTGTCATCATTTGGATCTATAGTCCAAAAGTTGGATACAAGTTGGTGGGTTTTTTTTTTGAGCCTCTCTGACAGAAAAATTACTTCTAAGTACTTATATAGTATGTATATATATATATACACACACACATATATATATGAGTGTGTATATGGAGTATATACGTGGGATGTATATATGGTGTGTGTACATATATATGGAGAGTATATGTGGAATGAGTATATGGGATGTGTATATGGGGTGAATATATTGGTGCATATATGTAGTACATATATGGGGTACGTGTATGGGGTAAGTGTATTGGGTACATATATATATATATATATATATATATATATATATATATATATAGAGAGAGAGAGAGAGAGTGCATTATTAAATACTATTTTTGCATTTAAGTTGTGATTACAATTCACAAAAATATTCTTTTAATTTTTCAAATTTCAGCATAGTTTCTCGGCAGGGACATTCTAGACAGATCGCACTATAGTGACACTCACAGTGCTTCCTAACAGAGCACGTATGTGTGTGTATACATAGCACGTTTGACATGTGTGAGGAAATCCTCCTTAAACTTCTTTTTCCTCCAAAACATTTGGCTTGGGGCTGGAGAGATGGTTCAGCAGTTAAGAGCACTGTTATTCTTGCAGAGGGCCCAGGTTCGGTTCCCAGAAACCAGTTTGGGCTGTTCACAACTGCCTACTCCAGTCCTAGAGGATCTAATATGTGTTTATAGGCATCTGTAAACACCTGGTATTGGCTCACACAGATACAGATGCACAAATGAAAATTTTAAAAAAACACTTGATTTAAAAGCTGTTACTCATACTCAGTTAAATATAAGTTTAAAACATTGAGTCATTTTTCTGCATAAAATTATAACTAAAAATGAATTGTTCTGTATTTATCAATAAATGAATACAGACTTTGTTTCGTACATAATACCAACACCCTTTAAAGCCAGGTAAAATCCTGGAATGTTAGTCTATTACAACATTGAGTGAAACAGTCCTGTTTTAATGTTTCCCCCTGTCCCCTATTTGGGCTTTAGAAGATCCCTGCAGTGAGATGTCATGATCCCCAGAAACGGTGTCCTGTAGTCTGTGAGCATAGCAGCTCACAACTGTCTGTTACTCCAGTTCCAAGGAATTCAGCGACCCCCTCCTGGCCACCACACAAACATGGTGGATGTACATATGTACAGACAAACACGCAAAAGCATGCCCGAGTGTGCGTGCTCACTCACACACTCACACACACACACACACACACACACACACACACACAAAACCAAAAATTTGAAAAATAGAAAAAAATACAAATGTTGCGTGATCTCCCTTTGAAAGCTATTTATGTCTCTATCAGACTTTCTCTTTCCATATTCCATGCATCCCTGTGACAGGTAAACCCCAGAGGTCACCAGCTTAAAATCACCGCTAAGAGCTAAATGGTGCAATCACAAGGAGGACAGTTTCAGCTGCTTTCCGCCCGCAGCAGAGAGGGAGTCTCTCAGCTTTGCTTGGAATCAATCTCCTTCCTGATCTATGTAACGGGTCCTGTTTCAAAGACTAAGGATGTTTCCTCTTGACACAGTGCTCCAGTTAAACCCCTCCAGGATCTAATAGGCTAGCACTGGTGAAAATAAACATAATAAAAGCAGGGGTGCAGCTCAATGGTAGAGTGTTGGCCTGTCATGCTGTCTCCTGGGTTCACTTAGTACAGCACACTAATTATTACTGCTAATACTATGCACCCACAATAACACATCCATGTAAGTGAGAGATGGATTCTATTTAGAAAATGCTCGACCCTCCCTCCAACTTTGCAGGACTTAGAAGTAAATAGTAACTTGTAAATTGGTTTTTTAAGCACACACAATTATTATATTATCTTTAAGAAATGCTAAGTATGCATTTGCACTTGTGTTTAGCTGGCTTCTCTTTGCATTACCTAACTGAAAAAGTAATGTTTAACCCTTTGCTCCATCATATTTGTTTCATGAATATTACTAACACCAATGACTTATTGCTGCTCATCTTTTGTTTCTATGGAAATAGCAGTTGTTCAGTAAAACAACAAATTATCTCATAGACTCCACCAGAGAATACTGCCTCATTTAATGCCCCTTTCATGTTTCAGTAATTCACATTGATTATCCTTGTTCGTCCAGTTATCAAATTCCACAGGCTTTGGAGCTAAAGAGAGATTTGACAATATCTCTAGGTTTCTTATTGGAACTGAAGAGACTATTCAATTCTACAAAATTTACCCAAGCCAAAAACTGTGTCTCTCTGAAAGCCAGACCATCCTAGTGAGAGTTTCTATTGCTTCAACAAAACATTGTGACCAAACAAGTTGGGGAGGAAGGGTTTATTCGGCTTACACTCAGCACGGCTCTTCATCAGTGAAGGAAGTCAGAGCAGGAGCTCAAAACAGAGCAGGATCCTAGAAGCAGGAGTTAATGCAGAAGCCATGGAGGTGGGGGGGGAACTACTTACTGACTTGCTTGCCCTGGCTTGCTCAGTATACCTTATAGAACCCAGGACCAGCAGCCCAGAGATGGCACCACCCACCATGGACTGGGCCCTCCCCCATTGATCACTAAATGAGAAAATGCCTTACAGCTGGATCTCATGGAGGCATTTCCTTGGCTGAAGCGCCATCCTCTGATGATTCTAGCTTGTGTCAAGTTGACCCACAAAACCAGCCAGTACACAAACCCATGAGATAAGGCTCACTCTAGGTCAGAATTCCACCTCTGTTCTGTGGAAACACATCAGTATGTGCGTGCTTACATATACGATGTATGCACAGTGAGATCTAAGTTTTCTTTTGTTCCCGTTTTCTTTTTCAGTCATCCATCATTTTTCTACAAAACAAAGAAGAATTAGAGCAATAAAGGAAATGGCCAGGGTGTTAGCTCCCGGAGGCCAACTGATGATTTACGTCTGGGCAATGGAACAGAAGAACCGACGCTTCGAGAAGCAGGATGTGCTTGTGCCGTGGAACAATGCACTCTGCTCCCGGCTGCTCTCAGAATCCCACCAGTCGTGGGGGCATCAGTGTGGGCATCCCATGAGCCAAGGCTATGAGGGTCCTGGCTCTGCGTGTGGCTGTGCAGTATGTTTGAAGGGCAGGTGCGATCCCAAGAGGTCCCACAGCATGGACTATGGGCCTGCGGTGACCAGAACCTGCTGTGAAGATATTTCAAAGGATGGTGAGGAAGAGAATGGATTGTATAACAATTTTGGAAAATCTCTTCGCTCCTGGTTTTTCTCCAGGTCTTTGGATGAATCAACCCTGAAGAAGCAAACTGAAAGAACAGGATCTATGAAAATCACAGAGGGTTGGGCCAATAGCACTGTGTCCCGTCAGCCTTCCAGACAGCCCAGTTTAGACTTCCATCCCCAGGACCCATTGTCAACCAAAGGACCAAACTTAGATGAGGTGTTTGTAGACACATGTTCTCAAAGACACTTGTGCTGGCTGGGACAAACGGGCACTTCGGAGACCTTCAGTGGGCACCAGGGAGGAGACAGCAGGAGGAAGGAGGGTGCCGATTTTCTGGACATCACTGACACCAGAGACAGTCGGGCTGCAGGTAACGTCAGTGATCCTTCTGCCAGAAAATTATTAAGGAGAGTTTCTGCATTCCACTCTACAGATTCCCAATCAGAAGACCCAAGTTACGCAGAGGAGCAGGAGGCAGCTCCGGACTCCAGAGCCTTCATGCGCTACTACCATGTGTTCCGGGAAGGCGAGCTGTCTGGACTTCTGCAAGAGAGTGTGTCTGAGCTGCAGGTTCTGAGTTCTGGCAATGACCATGGCAACTGGTGTATCATCGCAGAGAAGAGGGGGAGCTAGGATTAATTGCATCACTTGGGGCAGGAGCTTCAGAGGTTGACCGTCATCTGTCCACTGGGGCCGATGTGGGCACCCAAATCAACATCCTGTTTCATTGTTTTCAAATCCAGGTACGACATGATCTTTCGGCACTTTGACCTGATCCTCTGAATTGTTGAGTAAGCACAGAACGTGGAGCTTACTGCATCCACCACAGGATACGCCTGCTCAAATGTCAATACAAGGACTTGAGGGAGCAATAGAAAATGCACTTCAGTACAGGCTTGATTTTATTTCTCCCGGAGATGAATATATTATAACACATGTATGTCAGATGTCAGTATTACCTTTTGGTTTTTAAATAGTCTGCTGTTAAATATACCTTTTAGAAGCAGTATTTTTTATATAGATAAATTATATTGGTTCTCAGGTCGTTCCTTAGATCTATGTGGACGGTAACAAGGACCCCTGCTCAGCTGCTGGGTATGTATTTTTTGAGCTTGCTGCAGGGGTATCTTGCTTCCAGACTTTGCTTCTACCTACTTCAAGCCTTCAAGAGAAGCTGGTGTGGTGCAGAAGAACAGAAGTATTGCCCAGGCTCTCCAAATCACGTGCAAGCATCCTTCTGGACGATCATCTTAAACAATACTGTCTTTAGTGTTGCTCCAAAGGCCGTTAAAGGCGCTGTTGGCAGAGGGTGTGGCTTAGTGTTAGCACAGGCAGCTAGCATGCTCAACAATCAGCATGCATGCAAAAGAAAAAAAAAACCACTGCTAACATGCAGAACAACACAGGGTTGGGAGACAGCCTAAGTCTTTTGATGGCATTTCCCCAAAGGTATTAGAAGCATAAATACCCTACTGAGCTAGTGCTGAAACTAACCAAAGAGTTTTTGACTAGGAAATGCTTGTCTGAGATATCTGAGAGTCTAATTAGACCAGTTTTTCTGGGAAGAGCTCTGTATTTAGCCTTGGTGGACACAAAGCTGGAATTTGCTATTGCAACCAGGCATTTATACTCTTGAAGGTGACCACATTAGGTTTATTTTATCAATGACCTAGACAGAATCAAACTTAGAGGCTGAATTTCTGGCACTCTATAGAGCAATGATTAAGACCGGGCATTGTAAAATTGCTGTTTCTGTTTGGATTTAACCAAGGGTTTGTTTAGTTCTGTGTCATGGATCCCAAGGAACAATTTTTATGACATAAGTAGAGACTGGACTTGGGAGAAACAAAAATAAGTCGGCCAAGGAATGTGGTTCCAGATCATCCTTTAATAGGTAGAAAATCAAATAGTCATTGTACTTTCTGGACCAATATAACGATGGGGATTGAATTAAAATCCAATCTTCATTTTATTATTTTCCACTCCAAAATTAACAGAAATTATAATAGATCACATTCATTTGGTCTTTACCCTCTTTAGTGATTTTGCCAGAACTTAACAGAATGAAGCTACTTTTGAGAAAAATTCAAGGATAATTTTAGAATGGCTTTGGGAAATCCCCAAGGCTCTTTGCTCAAAACCCAGCTCACCTCACCCCCATTGAGGAAGTCGGCCATGCGATTTGCACTTCTCAATGTACAGGGAGCCATGACGATAGACATAGAGTGAAGGGGAAATTAAAATTTAAGGGAGTGTGCCTTTCATTTTTCAAATTACAACATTAAACTGCAAATAAAGGTGGCTTCGTTGGAGAAATGGCAACTCTGAGATAGTGTCGGTGACCCCTCCATTGTGGTTTCCTGCCTCTGAGATCTGTTGTTACCCCTTTTCGTTTGGCTTTGCTGCTAGACCTCCGAGCTTGACGTCACCCTCCCTGGCTGTAACTTGCTACCATAAAGGTCATTATATGGAACTCAGTTCACTAGGCTGTGACGAGATGGCTTGCCAGCTGATGTGTCTAAGCAAGCCCATAAAATAAACATACGCCCCCACTTTGTAATAAAAGGCCTTCAGAAGAGTTATTGGGAGAGAGAGAGATTTTTTTTCATACAGCCCTGACAGAGCTGTGAACACTAGTAACAGCAATCGTGGGCTCACTGGAGAGCAGAAGAGGTCTATGAATCCAGATGTTACAGTGTATATTCGGCAAAACTAGTAACCAGGTAACCATTCTTCGGGCAAGTCTTGCCAGAAGCACTCTTTCATTCAATGTTTGCCTTTCGTGATAAAAGCCATTGAAAACCAATGTAAATATCCTCATCATTCTAAAGCTCGCTCAGAGAGAAACTCAAGTTCCTAAATGAGCATCCGTGGGGACAGAGTGTGTCCATCAGCCTTCGCCAGCTTGTGTGTAGATTTCCCTGAATTGCCTGACGCTATCTGAAAACCTCCACTGCTCATAGACAAAATGTTTTTTACTAGTTCCTTCCTGCCATCACCGCGTGTCTGTCTGACATGGAAGGGCAAGTTCAGGGAAGTGGTTAGAGAATCCTTAGAGGTAGGACCAGTGGTGCCTTGCTGGTTTGTGTGGAGAACTTTGTGTAAACAAAAAAATGCTTTGATATAAACAAAAGATGCAATGCAGATAATATTTTCCTGGCTGCCGAGTGAATGGTTAGCTTCTCTGGGTTATTAGGCTTCAGAGGTTTTGTTGTTGTTGTTGTTGTTGTTGTTGTATTGCTTGCTTTGTTTTGTTTACTTATCGGCAGAGTGATGCGATTTGGCCATTGTGCTCTGGTGACTTCAGACTAGCTGCACACAACACTGACTGTCATACAGATTTGATCCTCCCCTCTTACCTTACAGCCCCATACAGTCCCGTCACTCCTTCCCATCCTAGCTTTCCCTCTTCTGAGTCGGTAAAAATCGAAGGTGATCCAGACAGGAAATTATCCAAATGTAAATCGGGCATTGAATGTCCTTGTGTGCCATTCGCCACGGAACAAATGAACACGGGTGGGTCTTTCAAATCTGTGGGCTGCCAGGAGAACAGAGAATGGAACGCTGGTTGTTCTTGGCAGGGGAGAAATGCCTTAAAAATGAAGGGTGAGAGGCTTGAGGGGTGGCTTGGTGACTTACTGTTCCAGCAGAGGGCCTGAGATTGTTTCCTAGTACCCACTAAGCAGCTCATAAATGCCTCTCTGCAGAAATCCAAGGGCACCCACACTCACGTGTGCACAGACCCACACACATGCAGACAAATACACACAAACACAGAAAGAAACAGGCAGACAGATTAAAGCATAAAAATGAACCTCTTTTTTAAAAACTGGGCTACGAAGACCCAATTTGGGAGAGAGAAGGAAATTGGAGTGGCTGTTGGCTTTACAGCTAGACAATGAAGAACAAATGAAGACAAGCATCCCTTTCCCTGGACATGAAAAAAAGGGAAACGATAATAGCGGCTAATTGTAGTAGCCAGTGTTTATTATTTTGTTTGTAATCCTCTCCACAGCTCTCTCAGACAATCATGTTATCATTTTGCCGACAAAATCTAAGGCAGGCAAAGAAATTGTGCTAAATCATCAGAGTCTACACACAAGCACTAAGTATCACACATCTGGTCAAGGGCAGAGCTAAGTTTCAATCCCGGATGTTCTGGCTGCAGCCTGGGTTTCTAACCAATGTTCTCTGCGTGCCTACCTGGTGGATCCCGGGCTCTGTGCTAAGCAAGGAACAGTGTTCAAGGTTAACTACGATTGCCCCTTTACAAAGGCATCAAGCGGGTTAAGAAAAGATTATGCACCTCTCTCCCCTCTGTTTTCTTTTTAACTTCTTAGATGTATTTATTTGTGTTTGTGTGTCTATGTCTTCCTGTACATGTGTGTGGGTGTGATGAAGCCAGAAGACAACTTGCCAAGAGTTGGTTCCTTTCTCCAAGACCTTCCTGGTTGGTGGCAAGCATCCATACTCCCTGAGCCGTCTTTCCAGCTCTGTGTTTTCTTTCTTTCACTTCTAAACGTATCTCAATTTTACTTGAGAAGAAGTCCTTGATTGCAGGACACTCCGATCGCTTCTCTACAACTCTCCAACCTTCTGAAAATGTCTATCCCTTTTCCTGTTTTATGAGTGAGGAGCATGAGGAATCGCCCAGGGATTTCATTTACTCCATTGTTCAGAGTTGCACAGTGCCCAGATACAAATGAGAGTCTTGAGCTGCACATAATATTAGACTCAATGACCTGAAACTCAAGTGCTCTCCTGGAACGCTTTTTGCATTTGCGGTATGCCTATGATCCTATTATATTTTTAGTTTAGTGAAACACAGTATTCAGACCCCTGTTCTGGGGCGGGGGTGGGGTGGCAAGGATCGCACCTGCATGTTAACATGGAGAACATCTGTCTTTAACACCAAGACTTCATTTGACTGAGCTCACCAAAGGCCAATGACCACCTCTAACACAATCGCCCTGTAAGTGTGATTTCCGAAAAGCATGTGTCCTTTAGGATACGATGTGAACTCATTTGGAAGGCATGCAGGCGCCTAGTAAGCCAAGCCATGCTAGTTTTCAAACTCATTTCCTGCCATTGCACCTGTTTTCTGTTCTGTAATCTGCTATTTTAAACAATGGTTCCATTAAAATTACACAATGACAAGTAATTACCCTACCCCTTGAAGGAATCTAGTATATTCAGACTTGAAATGCTGAAGCTATATGCTTTCCTCAAAGACAGATACCCAAACAGGCTCATTCCGAATGCTTGCCCATCTGGTAAAGGACAGTCCGTGGGAATGCAAGGGGATCAGGGGCCCCGCTTGGTTATTCAAGTCCTCTGGTCCATCTTGGCTCAGACACCAGAACTTGTTTTGATATTATGAGCTCCGCCCTCACACCCTCAGTTATGTACAGAACTGGGGTAAGACCTAAAAAGAGCTTTCATGATAGCCAGGTATGGTGGCACACACCTTGAATTCCAGCACTCAGGAATCAGAAGTAGGTAGATCTCTGAGTTCGAGGCCAGCCTGGTCTACACAAGATCCAGGACAGCCAGGGCTGCACAGAGAGAGAACTTGTCTTGGTTGGGGTGGGGTGACTCATCAACAAAGTACTGAACTCAGCACAAAGAGCATTCTGCAGGAGACACACAGAAATCTAGGAGAACAATCAAGCAGAAAATGCAGGCTATGAAGGGTATAATATTCTTGTTTTGTTGCTTTGTTTTAAACATGGCCTCATGCATCTTAGGCTGGTCTCTCACTTGCTGTATACTTGAGGATAACCTTGACCATCTTATCCTCATGATTCAATGCATGTTGGGCAAGGACCTGATCATAGCAGGCAAACAATCTACCCACGCGGCTGCTTCTCCAGTCCTAAGGTGTATAGTATGTTGTTCGCCCTGAGTCCTAAAATGTACCCCAGTAGAAAGAGTGTTTCATGGCAGCATTACCCCACAGACTGTACCTTCTCTACAACAGTTCTCCTTCAATTGATCATAAACATACAATGGATCACTTTATATCGTCAGTGGCTAATCTGACAATAAATGGCTTACTTATGAAAGCTGATATACAATTGGGTGCCCAGCTGGCAAATACATGCTTTGACTTTCTTTCAACTCTCGCTAGGAAAAATAAAGCTGATTCTAGTTTAACTATTAACTCGGCCACATAAAAACAACTGATTTTCCCCCAGACTGGTTATATATTTGTCTAAGGTTCCTACCTCCTCATGGAAGAAAGTGAGTCACAGCGATTCCTCTGTAGCAAGTGTAACCAGACAGCAAAGTCCCTAGACAAAGTAGGCACGCACTTATGTTCACCCAGGAGGAACACTATAAGAAAGACAAGCATCTTTCGTATGCACCAATCCTAAAACTTCTGCTTAGATGTTCCATCGACGTATGGTAAAGATTCAAACTTCTCCTGTTTGTTTATTCAGAGCATTGGCAATATTTAAGATACACATATAAGTAGAAGATCCAAGACACTCTGAATATGTATGTGAAGATGTCCAAGGTTCTTCAGATGCTCTTAAATATGTATGTTAGTATTTATGTATATACGCATATTTCTAGACCTCCAGTGTTGGCTGGCATTACTGACCAAGAAAAGATTCCCTTGTGTACTTGTAGAAAACATTAACTCAGCAATTACCATGGAAATTCATTTCATTGAACTGACTTTTGTTGTTTCAGGGACATTTAAGATGACTGCTAGATGTTTTTTGTGCCCTCTCTGGTGTTGATATATGTGTCTGTGTCAAAAGTGCAAAGCTCCTTTTATCCCAGAGGAAACAAACAATAGTTTGAGAGCACAAATTGAGGAAAAGCAACATCTTGCCCCTTATAACTTACAGATATTTTATTTACATTAAACAACAACGGCCAGGATCTTTTTGTAACAAATATTAAAAATAGTCTAGCCTGCATGTTTGTAATATGTATTTGATTATTTATGTGTTTGTGTGCCCTTTAATAATAGTGCTAGAGAAACAGAATCGTGCTTTTCTTCCTTGCGTGTCATGGCAGGAGCCGTTTAGTTCACGCATCCAATTCTCTTTACTCTTCAACAAAACTGGAAAAGTTTGTACTTGAATTCTGTTCCTGTTGTCTGGAAGCCGGGTTAACAATCTAATAATACACTATCTTTAATACATTAATAAAAAGAATATTATCTACTTTTTAAAAGACATATTTAAGACTAATAAAGATGTAGCAGACCATCCCAAGGTGACACTGTGTGTTGTTTATATTGCTTGACCTTCAACGACCTCCACCTGCAGGTTATCCAGTGCTTATAATCACAGGGGAGTGGAGACTGGCATTTGTGCTTGGCACCACTGTGACTACAATAGAGCCCAAGGAGTTGCAATCCAGTAGCAGACAGTTCCTTAGCATCCTGCTGCTTGAGAGCCCCTCGTCTGGACTCTCAGAAGACGCTATCATCAGAGTGTTGCTTTGGCCCTCTGTGTCAACTGGAGAGAAAAAAAAGGGGGTAGCGGGACATAGGAACTCAGGGCTGGAGCCTTCAGACATGTGCTCGCGGTCTCACAGAAGGCTTCCAGGTCAAAAAAACCCTGTCACTCTGGTCTTTACAGCCTGTCACTTCTTCCTCTGTGTGGTCATCTCCCATTTTTCAAGTATTAAATATCAATTTAGCTTCAAAACTATCTTTTACCAGGCACAGGGCAGGCTTTAGGG
Organism: Microtus ochrogaster; assembly: GCF_000317375.1. NCBI lineage: Eukaryota > Metazoa > Chordata > Mammalia > Rodentia > Cricetidae > Microtus > Microtus ochrogaster. The sequence goes on from NC_022032.1 coordinate 12,102,860, forward strand.
TTTTTCTGATTGTTAAAATTGGAAGTAAACTTTTGACTTCAATTTTTCTGATTGATTTCCCATACTTCATTCCTGGGAAATCAGGGTACTTGAGTCCTATCTGCCAACCCCACTCAGTTGAGATGCCAGTCCTCAAAGGGTAGAGAGGAAGGTTAGACAGCATCGCTAACACAGAGCCTTTAGGGACATAAGCAGACCCTCACATGTTGGCCCATGAGCAGACGAAATCTGGCCCGGGGTGGCTCTTCCTATCGGAGTGGGCCTGATCACTTTGAGAAACTGAAGAGAGTCTTTCTCTTACAGAACAGCTTAGCATGAGGTGAGTGAGACCACTGCCTGTAAGGGACACCATGGGCCATATGGGTTCTGTGCTGCACATGAGACAGCTGTCCCCATCCCGACATACACGAGATGCTCATTGCCCCAGGCCATAATCCCCAGATGCCCAGGAGTTTCTCGCCATCAGCAGTGTAGTTGCACCCAAAAATCTCCACAATAAGATGATCAACAAAAGCTGATTGGTAGACGTTGAGTCCAATTCCACAGTGCCTCATTTTATTAAAACAGTGAATTAAAATGACTTGTGCAGCCCCATAGGGGCAAAGTGCTGGCGGGGAATGGAGAATGAGCCTTCCCACCCCTTCATTAAGTCCTGCCTCAGAGGGAGAGGTAAGCTTCTTTCTCCCTGCTATGGTAGGGCTCGGACATGTAGCTGCTTCAGGGAAGGTACAGAAAGCCTAGAATAGGAAGAATTCCATTCCCTATGGGTTGAACATGGCAATTTAAAACCCACAACTCTTTACATTCCTGTTGAACAATTTATAAACAGATTCTATGATTAAAGGGCTTTTTAGGAACCTCTGAAGTCCTAATGAGAGTAAAATTTTGTTCTTGGTCTTGGCAAATTAAAAACAAGCAGGATATGGGGCTGGGAAGATGACTCAGAGGTTAAAAGCCCCGACTGAAATTTCAGAGGAGCGTAGTTATTATCAGCACCCACATGGTGGCTCACAACCATCTGTAACTCAGGCTCTAGGGGATCTCACACTCTCTTCAGGTGTTTGTGGGCACCAGGCATGCACACGACACACAGACATACCCACAGGCAAAACACCAACATGCGTAAATAAATAAGCCTTTGAAAATAAAAACCTAGTCGGATAAAAAGATGTGTTTGTTTCTCTTTTTCTGGTCTTTTCTCCTACTCCCTGCTTGGTCTGACTTGAACATGCTTCCAGTTCAGCCTTCATGAGCCTTTCTCAGGTAAGCTGTGGGCGGTACCAACATTGATCACATACCTCCCTTCCCTAACACCGGCCACATGCCTTCCTGTTCTGATCCCAGAGACAGGCTGACTTTTCCTTCCTTTTGAAACATACTGGTGTGGGAGGTCCTTCTGTCTATGTGCTGCTTTTATTGGATAATAAATAAGGAACCGCTTTGAGCCTATGGCAGGGAAGAACAGAACTAGGCTGGTAAGCTAGGTGGAATGCTGGGAGAAAGAAGGGCGGAGTCAAGAGACACCATGGAGCCACTGCCAAAGTCAGACCTGCTGAAACTTTAGCTGGTAAGCCACGGCCACGTGGCGATACACAGATTAATGGAGATGGGTTAAATTGATATGTAAGAGCTAGCCAATAAGAAGCTAGAGCTAATGGGCCAACCAGTGATTTAATTAATATGGTTTCTGTGTGATTATTTCGAGTCTAAGCTAGCCAGGCAGCCGGGAACCAACAAGCGGTCCTCCTTCCATAATACATCATATGCATTTTCTTCTGTTCGTCTTTTATCTTCCATGACATGCCTATCACCTGGGTAGGAGGCTTGTCTGCCCCATTTGTGAGTACCAGGTAGTCACAATACTAGGGGACCACTTGTGGGTGGTAGGGGCAAGTTATCATAATGAAGGAAAAATGAGCCCGGTGGGGGTGTGGGGGGGGGAGCTGAGAAATGACTCAGCAGTTAAGAGCACTTGTTCAAGGACCCAGGTTCTCTTCCTAGCAACCATATAGTGGTTGACAACCACCTGTTAACTCCATTTCCAGTAGATCCCACACTCTGTCCAGGCACCAAGCACCCATGTGGTTCATCTACATGCATACATGCAGGCAAAACATTCATACAGTAAATAATTTTAAAATGAAGGAAGGAAGGAAAGAGAGAGAGAGAGAGAGAGAGAGAGAGAGAGAGAGAGAGAGAAATGAATTCAAGACCAGTCCTTAGAGACACAGTATCCGTAGACAGAAGGCAGGGGGTTGAACAATTCTTAAGAAGATCTGGGAAGCATGGAATCGTTTGTTGATGGCGACAGTGGTGGTACCATTCATTATGTAGGCTCTATAGATCAGAAATGTTTATGGTGCAACCTATTTCTAAAACCACCCTGGAGGGTAGGTGTCACTGATACCCTATGCCGAGGCTCACTAAGGCTAGGTGGCATCTAGGGACAGTAAAAGCACCCAGTCGTGTCCTGAATTCTTACTACAAAAACCATAAGAAGGTCGTTCTGTGAGGGACAGGGAAAAGAGCTCTGAGAAATGGGTAGCAGCTTGATTCTCACGATCATGAACCCAGTGGTAACAGATTCAGATTTTGCCCTGCTTGCTGTACACATTTATCTCCTGCGTCGCCAGAGAGGTTGTGAAGAGGCCTGGACAGTGACTTCAGAAACCCTTGGCTGGATAGGAGCACAACCAGCAGTCTGAAAAGAAGGTAGGAGCTGAGACACCAGGTGGGTGAGGGCAGACCACCTGAGGAGACCCAGCAGGAACTGGGACAGTAAATGTAAAATGAAATAAGAAATAAGACTCTGAGGATAAAAGAAAGTGGAACCTATGAAAAGAACCGATGAGAAAAAGAAAGAATAAAAAACTGTTGATTTTAAATCGGAACGGACGGAGATCTGCCCTGCAGTAGTGACGGGGTGGAGGTGGGAAATGTGGAGAGACACTGCCCTCTTCTGGAGAACTGAAAAATTGCTTTGAAGTGCTGGTTGATAGGAAGGTGAAACACTTGTCAGGCCTTTCCAATACCAGGTAGCTAATTAGTGGACTCCTAAGTAGGAATTCAAATAGATTCCGTTGTTAAAAGAGCAAGAGTGGGTATTGGAGAGATGGCTCAACAGTTAAGAGCACTGACTACTCTTCCAGAGGACCTGGGTTCAATTCCCAGGACCCATATGGTGGCTCACAAGTGTCTGTAACTACAGTTACCAGGAACCTTACACAGGCATATACACAGGCAGATGAGCAATGCACATAAATATAAACAAACATTTAAAAAAAAAAGAACAAGAGTTTACGGGGGCAGGTTGATGCCTTTTCAACGTGGGCCACTGCAGAGTCACGCCATTTGGTAACAGTACCCATCCTTGGAGTAGATAAGAATAGTATTCGTGTTGGAGAAATGAAGCAACTGTTTTGGGAAAGCTACCGTGTACAAAGGAAATCAATGGCTGACCTCTAATTGTGGATGTGATGTTGAAATACTTAAAATTATCAAGCATTGAAATGCGAGGATTTAAACAACTTAAAACTGTTCATGGTGAGAGAGAACAGCTGGATCGAATCCACGAGACAAACCACACAGGGAGGCCTCCAGGTATCTCCCGGCTGTGCACTCCAGCGCCTGTTAAGTAAGGGTCTACTCTCCCCCAATCTGCTCCTGCAGCTTACACATGGGGTGGGTCACTGGAAAGGCCTTTCCACCTGGGGACAGCCAAATGGGGGTTGGGTCTTCTTGAGATGCTGGAGAGCATGGCTGGCCTCACTGCCCATGGTAAAGAAGTTGGCCATCCGATTCAGAACTTGGTCCCGCTCCTCTCCTCTAACTGGCTCGCACTGGGCTCCGCTCAGTTTCTCTGCCGCGGTATTGCTGGATCCTCGTTAAACGCTAAGTGCTTTAGGCCTCAGGACATTTGCACTTTCTATCCTCTCTCCTGAGGATGTTTTTCTCTGGAATATCAGCAACGCTCTCCTCACCTTCTTTCAGCTAGGGCCCAGAAGGACTTGTTCTGAAAGCGGTTTCCCTGGCAACCATCTTTCAGCCGCCCAGGGACGTTCCACCTCACTGCACTAACACAGCCCCACACTCCGGCTCCTTCAGTTCTGTGTTTTTCCCTACGTCACCTCCGATCACGTGTATGTCGCTAGTACAGCAGTTCTCAACCTGTGGGTCATAAGCCCCTGGGGTCGAATAACCCTCTCACAGGGGTTGCCTAAGACCATCGGAAAACACAAATATTTATATTCTTTTGGGGAATAATGTATTTTATAGGCATCATTTGTGAGTAGGCTTTTTATAATGAATTTATCGAGCCCAAGGAGTTACACTGGTAATTATTTTAAGAGTTAAGTTTCAGTCTTGTTTTGGTGCTTATGCAAACAGTTCGGTAATAGACATGCAACCTGCTCCTTTATGGGGGTGTGGCCAGCTTTGTCCTCAGTACCAAAAAATCGCCTGTAGGAAAGCTTAAGAGCAGTGGTTCTCAATCTGTGGGTGGCGACCCCTTTGGGTTAGATGACCCTCTCTCTCACAGGTGTCACCTGAGATCATCAAGAAGCACAGGCATTTGCATTACGATTCATAACAGTAACAGCATTGCAGTTATGAAGTAGCAACAAAAATAGCTATAGGGCTGGGGGTCACCACACCATGAGGAACTGGTGAAGGGTCACAGTATCAGGAAGGGTGAGAGCCATGGCTCCACCATATGCTATTTCTCTGTCTTCCCAAGAATCAGAGCTTCGTGGGGACAGCACCTGAGGTTTTATTTCACTGGCTCCTTCAGGGCCTCTCATGCCTCAGTTGCCATTCCCTGAGGACAACTTGGTGTCACAGGGGTTGAGCTCAGCAGTGTCCAAACCCTTAGCCTCTCCCTGACAGCCGCCACTTGTTCCTTCTCTAGGCCTGGTGACCACAGAACAGGAATAAGGGGAGAGTCTGAAAAAACCGGAGTTGAGACCTGGGAAACTCAGCCTCGGCTTTGTTGTTTTTCCGGCTTCAAGCCTTTCTCTCTCCCAACAGCTGAGTCCGTCCTCTCAGCAGTGTTCTGGGCACTGATCCTCCCTCCCGGCTCTGTCTTGAGGAGGAATTGTCTAAGGCTGGGCATGAGATACATGAAAGTACAGCAAGCTGCAGCCAGGAGGAAGCAAGGAAAACAAACGGCCGTTTCTTTAAAGTCCAGGTTTCGCGTGGAACCCTGAAACCCTAAAACTGAGATTCTCTGCAGGTCTGAAACTCTGAGGCCTGACATGACGCTACAGGCATGGAGTAAAGTTATTGCACACATGTATAAACATTTGAAGTGTAAATGGATTTTGTGTTTAGTCTTAGCTCCCATCCGAAGAGACCTCATTACGTGTTTGTAAATATTCCCAAATCCACAAAAGTCTTAAGCCCCAGATGCTTCTGGTGTCCGGCATTCTGGATAAGGAATCTTAAGATTCTCTCATCCTTCTATTCCCTACCTGTCTCTCACTGCAATCAGCGCTCCCCATCTTAACCAAGCTGCTTCGACCCTCAGAGCCTTAATTTCCTCGTGTGTGCAATTTTTTTCACCTATAAAATAGGATTAACAATCACAGCTCTGGCATAATTAAATAAGCTGGATCCTGGGCTGGAGACTCAAAGCCCCAGGACAGGAGACAGCCGTGGAGGGTCCCGGCACATGATCAGATGGGTTCCATTCTCCCCAAACATGAGAGCGCGCGCAAGGACCTCAGGGGCGGGTGCACAACGGACTTTCTCTTGTCTAGTTAGGGAAAGAAGACATCAGATATCTGTATTGGCCGACTGGAGGAAAATCAAATTGCAAGCCCGAAGAGCACGTGAGGTACCCGTCGTGTTTAGAATGGGCAGTTCCAATTCTGAATTTTAAATTTAAACAAGAATTTTCTGATATGACATCCATAAAGCCATTAGTGTTGGGGACAGAATGGAGCACGGTGAGGGTCAGAGATTGCTTGTTCCTATCCTCGATATCACACCATTGCTGTTCCTATGGGTCCTGACCTCCGGTTACGGGGTTAAGCTGCCCTCAGAAGCCGGCACACTGAAGGACCTGAAAGTCACCTACTGCTAGGAAACGCTTCAAGTTCAGCGTGATAACCGGGCACTCTTCACTAGAGACCCAGATTCGGGTTCTCTCTCTGTGGCTATTCCACAGTAAGGAAATCTCCAAAGCTCTGCCCTCTGTTGACTCTGGCCTCCTGTGTGTAGCCTTATCCATTGCGCTTCTTCTCAGCTGTCAGTCACTGAGAAAGCAAACCTGCTGTAGTATTCCTTCCCAGGTAGGAACAGGCCTCCGGTGCTAGTTACAATGATATGCAATGCAAAGTTTATGCCAGCAGCCAGACTATTTAACTATTTAAGGTGAGAAATAGGTCCAGCACCCTGCTTTGATCCTTACATAATGCCTATATAACATTGTAATCCATAAATGGGCATGATTATTGAATCAACAAAATAAAAAAATAAGAGGAAAGAAAAGAAAGATAAACAAGAGCAGCAATAACAAGACTCTGAGAGCTTTCAGTACGCACCAGTGAACAGGATGCCCCTGGAACAGATCAAAGCAAACAATCCACACCTGAGTCCCTTTAAACATGAAGCCCTGCACGGGAACTCTGGCTTGCAGAGCCAAGGCCTATTCCCTTGTCTGTGAAACTTCCCCAGTTAGGCTGTTCTTGCAGCCTGTATCTCACAGCGCACACTTCTCAAGACACGCCCGACACTACGTCCACACAACCACCTGAGCTCATGCTCTTGGTCTAGAACCTAACGACCCAGAGCATAGCCCTTGGACCAGTGAGCATCAGACTCACCCCAATCCTGGAAGCGTAAGGTCTCAGTTAAAGTTTTCTATTACTGTGATGAAACGCTATTAGCAAAGAGGAAGGCGGGAAGGACAGGGTTTATTTGGCTTATACTTTGTCCATCAATGGAAGAAATCAGGACAGGAATTCAAACAAGGCAGAAACCTGGAGGCAGGAGAGGAGGCCATAGAAGAGTACAGTCTATTGGCTTGCTCCTCATGGTTTGCTCAGTCTGCTTCCTTTTAGAACCAACTCAGGACCACAAGCCCAGAAGTAGCACCACCCATCATGGGCTGGGCCCTCCCACATCAACCACTAATTAAGAAAATGTCATACAGCTGTGTCTTACGGAGGCATTTTCTGAACTGAGGCTCCCTCCTGTCTGGTGAGTGACAGAAAACCAGCCAGCACGTGTAAAATCTGCCTGTTCACAGACCACCAAGCTCCAACACTGAGGTCTGAGAAACATTCTCAAGACCTCACATCCACACCTCAGGTAGCTCCTCTGCGGAAAAACCTCACTCAGCTCCGCCCTCTTCAGCAGCCCTGCCCACACAAATGATAGAGATGATCTGAAGAGCAATGCTGCCCTTTGGGGAGAGGACGCCTGGACATGTGGAAGGAGGATGGACAGGAAGTCCTTAAAGACAAAATGGGGAGACTTCGTAATGTATTTTGATACCAGAATCTTTGTTCACAAGCATTAAAAAAACAAAGATGATGCCAGCCTGAGGTTGATGTGACCTTTACCGGGCAGCCATTATCACAGAAGTAATTTGTGTGTGTGTTGGGGGGGGGGGGTTTCAGTGGTCCTTAGGAAGCCTTTTCAGATTGTTACTATGAAGCCATCGTACTTAGGAGACCTTTCCTGCGTAAATCCTTGTCTTGTTAACCCAAGTGACTCCATTTTGATTCTGGCAACGCCACATGACCTTCTTCTTGAAAAAGTAAGCTCTTCTCTCCTTGATCTCCCCAGGGTTCCTAGGTTTGTCTTGCTAACAGAGAAAGAACTCAGAAACAAGCCACACTGAGGAATTAGGAGGAAGTATTATTACGGAGTCACAGTACACACCTGTGAGGTGAGTGTCTTAGTTAGGGTTTCTGGTGCTGTGAAGAGACGAGACACCGCAACCACGGCAACTCTTATAAAGGAAAAACATTTAATGGGGTGACTTACAGCTCAAGAGCTTCAGTCCGTTCTCATGGTGGGACACGGCAGCGTGAAGGAAGGCATGGTGCTGGAGAAGGAACCAAGAGTGCTGCATCTTGCACAGGTAACAGGAAGTGAACTAAGACACTAGGCATAGTTTGAGCACATATGAGACCTCAAGCCCACCTCCACAGTGACGCACTTCCTCCAACAAAGTCACACCTGCTAATAGTGCCATTCCCAATGGGGGCTGTTTCCTTTCAAACCACCACAGTAAGTAGGAGTTTTTCCACAGACCCCCTTCTCCATCTCTCTGGGTTTTGGATATCTCTTCGTATGAGAAAAAAAAAAATAGTAACAAAGAGGAGGATTGTTCATAAATTAGGCTGAAACAAGGAATTCCAGGAATGGATGAAGATTTCGCTATTCCTCAAACTCTAAACCCCAACCCAACACACTTATCCTTTTGTTCTTATATGGGGCTTGGGGATGCGTAGCAGCTTCAGTGCATGGTGGAGGCGGCCAATTTTGTAAGCCTAATGACTTGGAGACTCCATTAAAGTGCAACAAAGCACAATTAGTGGCTGGCTCAGCCAGTCATTTCGACCTTGCCGTTTTTGAGTATATTATTGTTCCACTCTTCAGTTGATAAACAATATTCTCCAGCTCTAAGGCTCAACCAGCCTCTGTTCACCACAGCAGTGTGGTTCCCTCTTTCCCCTGTCTATCAGCCCCCATGCTTTCGTTAAACAAAGCTCAAATTGAACAAAAACAGCCTAGCTGCTCACTCCAAGATATCTGGGTTCTCTAGGCCAAAAGCAACAGTGAGCTTAGACACTAAGACTCAGACTTTGCCCATGGAAAACAGCTTCAGAACCAGAGTTTCACTATATCTAACTATATCTAATTTTGTTATCATGGCGAAATTCTGTATGGACCCAAAGCCACCTTGCAACATGCACTTAAAGCCACTTGTCCTGGTCCTGTGGCATATAAATACTAAATGTTCCTTTTCTCTCTGGGGGTTTTGTTTTGCTCTATTGTTTTGAGACATTATTGAGAAGCAATGTTTTCCCCTCCTACAGCAAATCTAATGCGTTCAATTCTGTTCAATTACTACATTTTGTAGACAGCGAGCAGTCAACATTTTAATGGGGTTGTTAGGGTAGGAGCTTGGGCCCTGGTAGCCCTAACAAGTGGGGCTGGAGCATTGGTCTTCAATGGGCCAATTAAAGAGCCAAAGCAATGATAAAAAGCAGGTAGAGGGTATTTATTCAATATAGTCATATTGGAAAGAGGAAGGAGGCCAAGTAACACCCCTAAGACATCTTTGGGGGTGATAACATGATGTTTAGGTTAAAAAAAAATGGCAAGAAGAGCCGGGTGGTGGTGGCGCATGCCTTTAATCCCAGCACTCGGGAGGCAGAGGCAGGCGGATCTTTGTGAGTTCGAGACCAGCCTGGTCTATAAGAGCTAGTTCCAGGACAGGCTCCAAAACCACAGAGAAACCCTGTCTCAAAAAAAAACAAAAAAAAAAAAAAAAAAAAAATGGCAAGAAGTATGCAAAACTAAGTAGCCTCTGTTTGAGCGTGGTCCTGGGTACCATTCACCCATCTGGATCTAGACTTCAGCTTCTCCTTTAAGCTGTCAGCACAGGGTGAAATCTCTTTCCAGGGGACAATTTCCTCCTCTAGCTGGCACCAGGCTACAGCTTTTTCCTTCTCCCAGCGTGAGATTCCTGGGGAAATTCCAATTTCTTGGGGTCCATTGTTTCAGTGGCCTGTTCGCCAAAGGGAGGGGGTCCAAGTATGTGTTTAGAATGTCTTTATTCCTTCCAGGAAGTGTAAAGCATATCCAGCACACAATCCCACACTTATTCATCTGTGTCATGGACACCTCCCCACACACACGGCCTCATCCTGCCTGCACACACAGGCACAGACTGACGCATCCTGCCTTCGGGTCAGGAGGCGCTGACTGAACCCAAATCAGACCATGAAGAGATGCGTTCTTGAATGCAATTTAAATGCAGAAAGATGCCCCCTTGCAACCTGTATCAGAGGCGGCAAAAGTACTGACAGAAAGAAAGAACACGTGTCTTAGGGTCACTCCACACTGAACCCGAGCCAAGAGGAAGCTCTTTCCTATTTTTCTTTCCTCCCCTGCAATGCTCAACACTGTTTCGGCACATCCACAGCTCAACCCCCAAGCAGGCTCCACCGCCGCATACACAGAGCCTGAGAACCCCAGAGATCACCAGAGAGAAACCAGAGCCTGTGGCATGAGGCAAGAGGCAAAACCCAGAAGAGAACTAAGAACCAGGAAGTGTTGAGAGGGAGTGATCCCCTGGGAAGGCATTTCCCAGCAGCCTCGAGAAAAGAATCCAGGGCCCCTGCCCCCCTCCTGCTGGCCCCAGCAAGGTCCTCCACTCCCTAAAGGCACCGATTCCCAGGAGAAGCCGGTTTCCTGAGCAGATGGCTCGGCTGCAGTTGAGGGTGGAATGGAGGAAGGTTTAAGCCGAAAGCAAAGGGCTATCTCATACATCCTGTGTACACTTAGCTAGCCATTGTTTGTCCTTGGTCAACCAGTGTTTACGTTATATAAATATTTAAGTGTGCAATATACGTAATACTGGCGTGGCTATCTTAGTGTGATACTGTTTTCATCCATCCACTGTAAAGATGAAGTACTAGCCAAGAATGTCTCAAGTAAGAAGAATGGCAGGGTTACATGCTGCGGGCTGCAGATGAAGAGCAGGCTGTGATGTCAAACTGCCCCACAAGGTGCCTTTCAAAGTAAGAGGACAACAGTGGCGACAGAAGGGCGACGCTGTGGCCAAACAACACAGTCTTCAGCAGCGGTACCCGGTCAGAGTCCCAGAACAACGCAGGAAAGAGTCCTTGTACCAGAAGGCACACACACGTGTTCTTACCACGTTTCACCACAGTCCACACGTGGAGATAATCCAAACATCCACCCAAGGTCAGACAGAAAAGTAAACCAAAGTGTCTTCAGATAGTTTGATGTAACAGAGTGGAGACAACTCGCTGCCACGTTTACTATTAAGAGTAAATCTCACAAGTATGGTTTAAGTGGAAGAAACCAGAGCCAAGTACTGGCAGCATTAATGTAAGGTGAAAGAGTCAGAGAGGCTGCTCCTCAGACAGCTAGGTAGAGTCTTGCTTCTCAGTTCAATCGTGCATGTCTGGGTGCTGGGTGTGCCATTTGTGAATTCAGGGGTATATTTTTATATGTGTACCTGTGCATGTATATATAAGGGTATGCATGCTCTCGTATGTGTGCATGTGTGTACATAAAACTATATACATACATACACATATAACATATAACACATTTATGGAAATGCTCTTATAATTTAAGGAAGATTCTAGATGATAAATTAAGTTTAAGAGGAGAAAGCTAAAATGTAGAGATAGAGTGTGTGGCTATAAGTCATTTGTACTTTAATATATAAGATATTGGTGTTTTCTATTTCATTCCCCTTGTATAAGTTAAATCCCATACCTCAGTCATGTTCTCTAAATGTCCAGAAGAATCACACAGTGACTGTTCAGGAAATATATACATAATAAAACATCTGAAACCGGGTGGAGGAGCCATACACCTTTGATCCCAGCACTCAGGAGGCAAACACATCTCTGAGTTTGAGGCCAGCCTGGTCTACAGAGTGAGTTCCAGGACAGCAGGAACTACACAAAGAAACCCTCTCTTGAAAAAACAAAAATAAACACATAAATACTACTTGAATGTTCTATTTATAGCAACGTTGTCTTTGATAGATACAGCAATTGAATAAATACGTGTATACCATGAAAATATTAATAATCAAAGACAAAAAGACTTTCTAGGTGGCTGTGGGACACTTAAGAACAGGAATGAAGAAAGGTAAACCCACATGGGACAATATTGAAAATGGATTTTTAGTGAAGAAACATTAATAATTTGTTGCTACTTGAAAAATTACCCCAAACACAGCAACTTAAAAACATAACCATTTTTTTTAATTTTTTTATTTTTTGCAATGGTTCCTGAGGATTGGGATTCTGAAAGTGACTCACCTTGGGGGTTCTATTTGGGGTCTTCGCTCCAGGCCGAGGTAAAGAGGTAAGCTGAAGTTGAAGGCCCTGAAGGGCTGACTGGGAGTAGGGGAGAGCTGCTGCCCGGAGCCCCAGTTCCAACCCCCAAGAGCCCCTCCCACCTATAGAAAGCAGCAAAGACTGTGCTGGAGATGCCATTCCTTTCTCTGTCTCCAAAGCCACACACTGTCAGGGTGATTCCCTTCTGTCCTTCACGTGTGAGTCATGAAGCCCAACCACACACAGGTGGAAAGGAACAGAGCTCTTTAATCCGGGGAGATGATTTAAATCAGTGATTCTTCCCCTGTGGGTTGCAGCCCCTTCGGGTGTCGAACCATCCTCTCAAAGGCGGCGCATATCAGATATCCTGCTAATCAGGTATTTACATTCCGATCCATGACAGCAGCAACCTTGCAGTTAGGAAGTAGCAAAGAAAATAATTCTACGGTTGGGGGTCCCCACAACCTGAGGAACTGGATTAAAGGGTCACAGCATTAGGAAGGTTGAGAACCACTGCGTCAAACCATTCCAGTCCCCATCTTCTGGGCACAATGTATTTCTGTTCCTCCCACAAATACAATTCTCCTATCCTTCCCAACACTTCCCAAAGCCTCAAGCTTGGAGGCCTCAGATCCAAGCCCAGATAACATGCTAAGGCCGGCCCAATACAGATCAGTTTCCCCAGGTGTAGTTTCACAAGACACAGCCTCAAGTAGATTTTTTTTTTTGTCAAAGCTCTGTGAATGAGACACACGGCTATCTAAAATGTCATCTGGTTATCTATCACTTATCTATTACCTCTACTCTCTGTCCTTGCCCTCCACCTTGTTTTGAGACCACCTCTTTGCTGTTCCTTGCTCTGCACACTAGTCTAGCCGGCCTGCGAGCTTCCAGCTCTGTCCCCACTTTGCATCTTACCATAGGTGCACTGGCATTCCAGATAAGGCTTACTGTGCCCTGCTGTGCATAGGTTCTGGCCTCAAACCCCCAAGTACTGGAATTACAGGTGTGTGCCACCACTACACGGGCAGCTTTGGGAATTTTTAAAGTAATGAAAATGGCAAAATTCTCTCCATTAGTCACTAAACAGCAAACCAAGGAGGCCTGTTTCCTTCTGACTCCAACCTCATTCCAACACCATCCTTCCTCAGAGCCTTCTTTTCTGCTGCCCCTAAGTAAAGTCTGAGTGTACAAAAATGTTCACCATAGCTCCTTTCGCACTGTGTCTTTTAACATGGAGTTTGGCGGGGTCAGGCTACGTAGCTCATGCCGGACAATGGGATTTGACCAGGCGCTTGTCCAGTGTGTCATCCCTGAGCAGTGACCAGAGGGCGATCGTGGGAGGTCAGCAGGGCTGAGTCAGGAGCTGATGCTGTGCTGAGTCAAAGGTCACTGAGGGCCACACCAGGAAGTGCCTGCAGTTGTGCTGAAGGAAATGAAGGGCACTTAGCCAGTCCCAGCTGCTCAGCTATAAATTGAAAGTGTTTGCATGTGTCTATTGCATCTTTCTCCACGGGGCTTTGTGGGTGTCAATCAAGTTAATGAAATATCACCCACACAGAAAATACGTTGCTAAAATAGCAAGATTGTGTGAGTCAGAATTTAGCAGCTAGGTGTGTGTGTATGGGTGGGGGGGCATATGTGTGGTGTGGTGGTGAGTGGGTGTTTGTGTGTGATGTGTGTGTGAGCTGAGTGTGTGTCTGTGGTGTCTGTGTTGTGTGTGTATGTGAAGTGTATATGTGTGGGGTGTATATGTGGTGTGACAAGTATGTGTCTGTGGTGTGTGTGCATGTGTAGTGTATATGTGGTGTAGTGTCTGTGGTGGGGTGTGTATGTGCTCTAGGGGTGTGTGTGTATGTGGAGTGCGGATGTGGTGTTGTGTGTGTATGGGGTGTTATGTGATGTGGTGTGTGTGTTTGTGGGGTGTGTAAGTGGTATGGTGTGTATGTGTGAGTGTGTGTGTGTGCAAAGTTTGGTGTATGTGTGTTTCAGGGGATCCAGCCCGGGGCCTTAGATATGGAAGAATAGTCCTCTCCCACTGTGCTACAGCCCCTGCTTATTTTTTTTTTTAATGGCAAACTCTTTCCAAGTACCATAAGTTAGCCTAGAACTCAATAGGTAGGCAGGCTCACCTGAAACTCAGAATTCCCCTGCCTTGCTTCCTGAGCACCGGAGTGACTGTGCCCAGCCAGTCTAGGAATTCTTAACAGACTTTTAAAACTTATGACTGATGCCCTAAAATATCACGACTTAGTTCTATGATAAAGTAAAACTCATGTAGATATCAAGTCATTAGGATGTAGTCACCAATCTGAAACCTTGGTGGCTGTCTTAAGGTTTCTATGGCCCTGATGAGACACCATGACCACAGTGACTACTATAAAGGAAAACATTTAATGGAGGTGGCGGCTCACAGCTACAGAGGTTCAGTCCATTATCATCATGGTAGGACATGGTGGTGTGCAGGCAGACATGATGCTGGAGAGGTAGCCAAGAGTTCCAGGAAGGAGACTAAAACACTGGGAAGTATCTTGAGCACATGTGAGACCTCAAAGCCCGCCTTCACAATGACACACTTCCTCTGACAAGGGCACACCTCCTCATGGTGCCACTCCCTTTGGGGTCCTTTTCTTTCCAGCTACTACAGCAGTGAACATCAATGCTTAAGAAACATAGTGGGTAGCTAGGATGGAAGTCTAAGAGGAGTATAGCACCCCTAGAGCACAGGCCCCCCAAAGCACAAGGAAATGACACTTAGTGCCACACTGTTGCTCTGTGGGATAGTGGATGGGACTGTCGTGGCTAGAAAACAACTAGATAGCATCTCCACTACATGAGAAACAAGGCGACGTTGCTAGGATATTCTGGAAATTTACACACATGGTACTCTGTTGAAGGTGCCCTGGCCAAGGCTGGTTGCTTCCTCGTGGTTGGAGAAGTGTTACATCATTTTGCTTTATCCCAAGCTATGGGTTTTTTTTTAATTAGTTTAACAGAGACTTGTACAGTATTTGTACAGTGGATTACATGTTAAATAAAGAGTATACCTAGGGGCTGGAGAAATAGTTCAAGGTTTAAGAGCACTTACTGCTCTTGCAGAGGACCTTGGTTTGTTTCCCTGCATCCACATGGTAACTCCAGCTTCAGGGGAGCAGATATCATCTCTGGCCTGTGTAAACACGAGGCAGGCGCATGATGCACACAATAATACATATAATCCATGCACTCATAGACATAACTTTATACACACCTACATACATATAGACATATATGCTCACACTAGCAAGAGAGAGGGTTCCACAAGTCATAGACTCAAGCCGCAAAATTCATTTAACCTTATTCAGCCCCGTGTCTTCCATATTATACAACCTATGAGTCTTGTCCCATTTAAAATTGAATTACAATGAACATGTGACATAGAGTGGCATGCTCAGCTTCTAAAAGAAAGCACCAAGTAAACTAATCAATCTAAGTTTATTTTTATTATTATAATTATTATTATTATTATTATAACAAACTAATCAATCTAAGCAACTCTGACAGTAGGGTAGGCTTGTGTCCAGGCGACCTTACATGCCCCTCACACCGACCATCTTTTCATTAGCATCTGGGATATGAGGATGATTCTGGGCCCCCACACCTCACAACTGAGACCACGGGGTACAGTTGTTAAGAAAGAACCAGCTCCGCTCTGCTTAGTTAAGATCGCTTATCCATGTATGTACATGTTTCTCTGGATACACGTGACATGTGTGTGCAGCTGTGTGCAGGCGTCTGTAATGTGAAGGCCAGAATACAACCTCGGATGTCATTCCTTAGTCACTGGACACTTCGTTGTTTTTGTTAGTTTGGTTGGTTTTTTTTTTTTTTTTTTTTTTGGTTTTTGAGTTTTCGATTTGCTTTACTTTATTTTGTTTTGTGAGACAAGATATATCATTGGCCTGAAGCTTGCCAAGCAGTCTAGGCTGGCCAGTGACACCTGTTTCTGCTTCTGCAGCACGAAGCCTTTTAATGCATAGGTCGCCACACAGGGCTTCTAATGCATGGGCCACCACACATGGCTTTGAATGCTCAGGACACCACACATGGCTTCTAATGCATAGGTCACCACATGTGGCTTTTAATGTTGTGGGTTCTGGAGAATTGAACCCAGGTCCTTAATGTTTGGGTGGCAGGCAATTTACCGGCAGAGCTATCACTCCTGAGTAACAATAGCAACAACAACAACAACAAAACTTCTCTAACACTTGCCGGTAGCCTTCTGACCACATGACAGATAGGCAGATATGTCCTCCCTGTAGCTTGGATCCCTTCTACTTCTGTTTGTGATGTGTGACCCACTGTAAGGACGCTCTACCCTGCTAATGGTTCTCTGACCAATCTAATGCCATTAGCCTGGGTCTCGTTTACCTCCTTTTCCAGTTTGTAACCATAGGGTAAATGATTATGGTATTTACCTTGTGGAGTTTTGTGAGGCGGAATTTTTTAAAATATTAAATGAAAGCTTAAATATCACCAAACCGAAAGCCCTATCAGAAACAACACCACACCCAATAAGTGGCAATGACCACAGAAAACAAGTTTCCTGTGACCCTAGACCTCTGGAAGAATGGTAAGCCACACATACCTAAAAGGTGTGCAACTGAGATCACAAGTCACGGCTGGCGCTGGCAGGTATGTAAAGGTTTGAAAGGTGTCTTGGAAATATTTACACCTAAAAGACGAAAAAGAAAAAAAAAAGATGCTGATTAGAAAGTAAACAACCTGCTTACACAGTTGTTCTTACACAGGAGCCTACATTACTAACAGACAATGTATGCGAAAAACACAAAAATCACAATGAAAAATTAGAAGTCAAACATGAATCCTAGCTAAGACACAACAGTCAGAAACCATCACTTTTACTGGTCCAGGGATCCTATAGCTTACAATAATTGTTGTTTTCATTTAAAAAAAAAATCAATCCTCCTGGAAACTATTTGAGCTAGGTACAGGCTTCCGGTGGTTTTTGCCTGTTTTACACAGTCAGAAAATTTTTAATTACCCTCAATCAACCAGCAAAGCTTTAGCGGATGCATCGCTAGATGGCGCTAAGCCCGCTGGTGCAGGACCCAGGAAGCAACTGGCCTGTGAGACAATCCAAGACTGTAAAACAAGTTTCCTGTTCTGGTTCCATTTTAAATGTTCATACTTAGATACACACATGGATGAATTAAATATACCGTTATTCATAGTGAAAACTAATTGAATTTAATAAGAACAAAACAGCGCTGGAGAAGTGACTGACAGCCCAGCGACTCTGCCTCGACCTTTGTCAGGACGAAACCCAACCTCCAAACTCTAGAAGCTCCAGGAACAAAACAGGAAGCAAACACATTGTGGACTTTCTTTGCAGATAAAGCCTGCCATTTGTAATATTTGTGTAGAGACAATGGGGCCTGGATAATAAAGGCTCAAGGAGGAGACGGTTTCCTTGCACGGAAATGCAGGAGGATAATACAGAATTAATCAAAGGAAATATGCGAGCTAAGAAACATGAGAGCACGGTGTCAAATCATAAAGGGGGGGGGGAACCAAGTGTTTCAGAACAGCAAGCTGTGGGGAGTAGAAAATGCACCTTTGTACAGCAGCCAGAGATTCCGAGCCGGAAGCGGGCCTCATACAGGAATAGAACTGGGCCTGGAGATGAAATAACTTGACGAAGTCGACTCTTGGGTAATTCAGGGTAGCCGTGTGAGGTACCCTCACTGTGACTAACTTTTGCTTTTTGCTTTTCCCACCATGCATATGTCTAGCTAATGACGCTTAACAAAGTCTAAGGCAAAGAAGGCACGCGGAAGCCTCCCCTTGCTCGCCACTCGCCTCTGCACACACGTGCGCATGCGCACACACGTCCACCGGGCTAACAATACAGGAAATTGAAGGAAGCCGTCCGAAACCTTGCCAGTGCCCAGTCACCGCTGCCCCAGATAACGTATCAAACTAAGCTGGAAACGAGCCCCGCTGGCTTTCATTCACACAGGAAGCCTGACTCCAGCTGTTGGCCCCTCTTTTACAACCTGCCCCATGTCCACAGAGAATGTCTTGACAGAAACACAAGGGGGTAAAAAAGACAGAAGCCGAGGATCTTTTCCGAAGGAAGACGACTGATCCCAAGAAGTTTAGAGGGAGGCCTGATGATTGTGCAAGAAATTTGGTAACTGTGATATTATTGTCTTTTGCAGCCCAGGGAAACAGCCTTTGGAGGCAGTTATTCAGATAACTCCGGTGAAAGCCACGTGTTATCTCAACCACTCTTAGTGTTTCTAGTTATCGTCCAATACATTTTGGTCTGATGAGAAGTGATGAAGGAACCCGTCCTAGTACAATATAATATAAGCCGTGAGATAGGACAAGGGACCCGACTGTTTTGAGCCTCTTACATCAAAACGAATTAGCTATGGCCTCACAGAATACTTCCTTTCAGCGAGGAGGTGGGAGTCGGTGGTCTATAGCACTAAGTGACCCCATAAGCCCTTGGCTATTTCCCCCTGTTTAATTTTTTCTCTTGTCTCAGTGGTATGGGCTTGGCCTCAAGAACAGAGGAAAGAAGAACAAGGTACCTCATTGGCCTTTGGGACGATTTGTGGGTCTCTTAAGACCTCCAGAGACACATGCATTCATCTCAGAACTCCCCGTATCCTTAAAAAATGAAAATGAGAAAACCAGGCCTATAACGTGGAGGAGCAGAGGCAGAAGGATCAGGAGTTCAAAGTCATCTTCTGTTCCAGGGAAAGTTCAAAGTCGGCTGGGTCATTTGAGACCTTGTCTCATCAACAAAAACAACAAGAACTTTTAGGATTTCAGATAGCTTTTAAGGTAGATTATTGATAAAGCAGTTCTCCTCATTTTACCCACAGGAGATACATTTCACTACAAGACACCAGAGGGTGCCTGTAACTTCAAAAAGTACTTACTACCACTTTTGGCTTTTCTTTTCTCTTTTTCTTTCTTTGTTTTTTATTTTTTGGTTGTTTTGTTTTGGGTTTTTGTTGTTGTTCTAGTCAGGGTTTCTTTGTGTAACAACTCTCACTGTCCTGGAACCCACTTTGTAGACCAAGCTGGCCTCGAACTCACACTACCTGCCTCTGCCTCCTGAATGCTGGAATTAAAGGCATGAGCCACCACCACCTGGGTGATATTTGTTTTTTATAAACATAGAGGCTTGTACAGCATTTTATCGTCTCAGAATGAATTAAAGGATAAAAGTTAGTTTCTTATTCCAGGTGATACATCAGAAGAAAAAACTCTTAAATTATATGCACAATAAATCATCATAATTAATAGTATAAGGAATATGCATGAAATCAATTGTGAAAACTCTTTTTTGTTTTCACTAGTCAAATTCCAAACCATAGGTGTGTGATAAATCTTCAAAAAATTTTCTTCTAGGATTTTTCCACTTCCTGTTTTCAGAGTATGAATGACAGCTGGTAACTGCAAACAAGGAAAAATGAAGGTTAGGAAAGGAGAGACTGGATTTAACACACTGGAAATCAACGCTGAGAAAACCTCAAGTATCTATTCACTTAAAAGTGACCATAGGAGCTGGAGAGATGACTCTGTGATTAGGAGCCATTGCTGCTCTTCCAGCAGACCAGAATTCAGTTCCCTGCCCCTGTTAAGAAATAGCTCACAACTTCCTGTAGCTCCCAGTCCATGGGATCTAGCGCCCTCTTCTGGCCACTATGGACATTCACACACACACACAGCAGACATTCGCACAGACACAAAAATAACTTTATAAAAATGTCATTCTAAAGCAAAAATACAGCATATACAGTGATATTATTTGTGGCTGACATGTCTTTTTACTCTGCAGCTTAACAGGAAGTAGCTGGGTCCCCACAGCTCCTCTGTGCACTCCCTCCGTCTGTCATGTCTTCTTTCAGTAGGCGGATGAAGAAAACTCAGCTCCTCTGTGAATAGTTTCTTAAAATAAGTATGCTTTTAAAAAATGCCATGCCCAGGCTCAACATGTAGCAGTTCTTTTAAAATGTTAATTTCAGCACAGAATCTGTAAACTTACCAGTAGAGTTTTGAAAGCCCTGCTACCTACCGGAAATCCACTGATCTGTCTTGGCTTAGAGAGGAGCCTAGCCATGCATGACTTCATAACCCTTGGAAAACACTGGTTCGTCAAGCTACATAAACTTTCCAAATTTTAATATATTTTACTAAATGTCCCACTAAGTTTTCCTAGGGAGATGTGAATAAATGTCCATTCACCACAGACAGGGTCCCAATGACTGAACAAACAAACAATTCCATCCAAGTCTAGCTTGGCAGACCAATGAGCTTAATAGGGGTTATTGATAGGATGATAGGAGAGGAGGGCTGACAGCAGTGGTTCTCAACCTGTGGATCGCCATCAATTTGGGGGTTGCATATCGAACATTTATTTTGCAATTCATAATAGTCACAAAATTAGTTACAAAGTAGCAATGAAAATAACTTTATGGTTGGGGGTCACCACAACATGAGAAACTGTATTAAAGAGTTTCAGCATTAGGGAGGTTGAGAACCACTGTCCTACAGCATAGGTGACTACACACTAAAGAAAGGTCTTTTTCTCCCAGCAACTGTCAATTGCTATACACCCTCCAGGAGGTGCGACTCCCTGTGTCTCATGTCACCTCACGTGGGGTCAATGAGCTGCTCATATACTCCTCATGGTCCTTTTTCCTAGTGGGCCCAGTCATGTGACGATCTCGTCTTAGCAGTCATCAATGCTCTGGTTCCAAGATGGCGATGTCCACATCATGTCTAGAGGATGACATGTCACATGGCGTGGTCTTTCAAAGACCGTGTCTAGAGAATGACATGGTACATTGCATGGTCTTTCAAAGACCACCCTTATAAAAGTCTCCAGGAATCACCATCATTCCCATCAGGATGGTCTGGCCCACTCTAATGGGCTAAGTTTTTTTATACTTTTAATGAGATGTATGTGTGTGTGTGTGTGTGAGTGCATGCGTGCATGTGTGTGTGTGTGTGTGTGTGTGGTGTGTCAAGTACCTAGAGAGGTCACAGGAGGGTATTGGACCCCTGCAGCCATTGGGAGCTAGCCACCCAATGTAGGCGTTTGGAGTCAAACTCTACAATGAACAGCTGAGCTATTGTTTTTCGAGCCCTGAGTTTTCTACACTTCTACTATTCTTCCAAGTTCAAATTTCATCTCTGTCTCCCCGCACCATCTGACCTTATAGTGAGGAGATGAGCTCACTCTTCCTCTGTGAGAAGTTGTCCGTGGAATATCCAGGTCTCAAGAGCTAAAGTCTCTGCCATCCTTAAAGGCTGTTCCAGCCATAAAAACCAAACAGTACTTCATTTGACACAAAACTCAACTGTCAAGAATAGTCCTCATAAAAACAAGCACTCTTCGGGGTTCAACAGAAGCATTTGACACAGTAGTTTGACCATGTGGTTCCCAAGTGGTCACATCACATAGAGTCAGTTCTGTCCTTATACAGTGGGATTGAACTCAGGTCCTCAGACTTGGTTGCAAGCACCTTTACCCAGTGAGCCAACTCGCCAGCCCCAGTCATGCTTTTCTATCGCAGGAATTTTTTTTCCTGCTTAGAAGTCTCCTGGGCTGTAGCAGCCTTTCTGTCTGAGCCTGGGGAACAGGGGGAGAAAATAATACAATTTGTTAAGGAAGAGGAGAAAGATGAGGGAGGTTTGTATTTCTTCCAGCCTCATATCCCATCTCTGCACTACCCATGTGAGGTGTAGGCAAGGCAAGAACATTCATCCTGAGTGGAATATTCTGGAGGTGGGGATAGCTGGATGTAGTAATATGAGCAGCGGGGCTGCGTCCCAAGCACCCCGGCCGCCTGGCTAGCTTATGCCCCAAAATAACAACACACAAATTGTATTCATTTAAACACTGCTTGGCCCTTTAGCTCTAGCCCTTACTGGCTAATTCTGATATCCCAGTCAACCCATCTCTAATAATCTGTGAGCACCGGTCTTACCGAGAAGATTCTAGCCTACGTCCATCCTGGGTCGGAGCTTCATTGCGTGTGTCTGCCCGGAGCAGGGAGCATGGCGTCTCTGCTCCAGAGAGCAGAGCTGTCAGTCTGAGCTCACTTCCTCTTCCTCCCAGCGTTCTGTTCTGTTAACTCCTCCCACCTATGTTTTAACCTATGAGGGCCAGCCAAGCAGTTTCTTTATTTTTTTAACCAATGAAATCAACAGATTGATATGACACTCCCACATCAGCTGGAGATTGCAAAACTCCAAGGACACCACAGAGAAGATCAGAAAGCAGCAGGAGAGATGTCCAGGTTCTTCAGAAATGCCTCTTTTGAGATGATTTGTGCTCTGAAAAACTAAGCTGGGATACCAGGTCTATTCTAAGTGGCCATACTGTCCTTTCCAGCGTTTCTTAGCTGTGTCTCCCACTTCAGTGCCAACCTCCAGTTCACCTTGGCTTCCTACAAAGGTCTGACTTGGAGCTTGCCTTCTGTCTCTCTGGTCTGCTCAGCTTCTTGGTTTGAACAATTTCCTTGTTAAACATAGGCTCATTGTCCCGAGTGGACCTACAGCGGTAGGTGTAGGAGAAGGAACAGGCCGGCCTCTGAAAGGCCCATTTAACGCCATCTGGTTAAAATCACAGGCCTGAATGAGCTCAAGGAAGACCTGGTGGCTCAAATCCTCCCTGTTCAAATATTTTCCCGTTCCCCCCCCCCAGGATCATAAATTTCACAAAGAAGAGAAATAAAGAAATAAAGGGAATGAGATATTAGCCTGGGTGTAACGTCTACTATGCAATGTCGTCCCAATTATTTTTAGACAAGAAGTCCTTGTTTTGTGACGGTTCTTCCAGGACCTCGGCAGAGGGTAGCAAGGACTGATAACATTAGGTAGGAAAAGGCTGAGGTTGTGCATTGTGATCCATTTCCTTTGACTCTGGACAACCAAAGAAGGAAGCATCAGGCAAGCTCACTCAGGAACTCCCAGCATGCTTATCTAAGCAGCTGCTAGGGCAGAAGAGGAAGTCCCACAGCTAATGGAGAATACAAAGCCCGAGTGCTTGGGATGCTCAAGGGGACTCACCAAACTCAATGACAAGGTAGGGACAGCGCGGTGAGTCACTTGAGGGTCACAGGCCTAGGTCACTCCTGATTTAAATGGGGCAGTGAGGAGGTTGGGGTGTGAACAACAAAAAAGGACTTCATTGTTTTGCTTTGTTTCTTTGAAGCATCCCAGGTTGCTCTTGAACTTGTAATCCCTTTGCCTCTGTGTTCAAGTGCTAGTATATAGGTGTGTGCCATCATGCCTAATCATTTCATTTAATTTTCAGCTTCTGGAGGGACCTATGAGGTGGTTTGTGGGGAAAGGGTTCCTGCCGCCAAGCCTGACAGTCTGAGCTCATTCCCTACAACCTATACTGAGAAAGGAAAGAACCAGCTCCTACAAGTTGTCTTCTGACCTCCACACAGGGGCTGTACGTGTGCACATGCATGCACACACAGACACATGCATGAAGGCGCACACACAGAGAGAGACATACAGATATACATACACAACATAAATAAATGTAAAAAACCCAGGCATGGTGATATATGCCTTTAATCCCACCATTTAGGAGGCAGAGATAGAGTTCGAGCCCAGTCTGGTCTACATAGCCAGTTACAGGACAGCCAGGACTGCATAGAAAGACTCTGTCTCAAAAATACCTAACACATAAAAGTGAACCAGAAAAAATTTTAAAAATGATTTTTCCCAAAACTGAATGTGCCAGGTAAACCATTTGAGTGTTCTGAGTTCTGTGGCTATGAGAAGAACATTGGTTTGAATTACAGTCTGGTGAGTGACCACCAACTCAGCCAAAGAACCTGGCTTGCATAGAATTTTTATATTTAGGAATATCTCTAAATACGTTCGATGTCCTGCTACCACACTTCCAGTAGCAAGACATGGAAGAAGGAAGCTTTTGTCCTTTGTCTGTTTGCCCTCACTCTAAGCTAGCAAAGACATTCTCCCACTGGTCTCAGAAACTACTTCTTGGGGGACATTGACTGAAGGCCAGCGGAGACATCCGGGGATTAGCCATAGCATCAGTAAATGTCCCTGGAACGGACTGGCCCTGTACCTTATACCCTTCCCTCATTCTGCACATAACATACTCCTGAATCCTTACACACTGGACATTGATTGCCTTTGTGTGGTTTCATTTGAAGTTTTCAAGCAGATATAACCCATTTAGAGATCCTTAGCCTAGTTTTGGCTCCTTAGCTCAGAGTCTGTCATCACCAACGATGGGTGTTGTATTCGAACAGCAGCAAACTGGCAAACACTTTGCTCAGTTCTTACAGACAAGTCCACGTCTACTTTTCCTTCCAGTCAACGTGAAGATTTCATAGAAAGCGAAGCCGCGGTTTTGAGTTGTTTTCTTTCGTGTAGGTTTCCGTGTGCTCCTTTTCTTTCCTAAACCTGCAACTGACGGCGCCAAATGATGAAGGTGTAAATCTGGCGATTTGTTTTCTTCTTATTCCAGCTTCTCCGGTCTGCCTCTGCAGGCGGAGATTTGAAATGACTGTCTAGTCCAGGACTGAAGCTTCCGACTTCTAGACAATGGAATTGGGCTCGCCGTGAGATTCCACAACGAGGCAGGACGAACAGGCTCACGAGGCGCAGCGTGGGATGGCGCAGCTCATAACCTCTGGTACTGCAGAAAGGACAGAAAGGACGTCACACTCCAGGGTGGCTCAATAAGCGGCAGGAGGATTGAGTGTCATATTGCTCGTTTTGATGACTAGTGAGCTTTCTGGTACTGATGCAGAAGAGCGCTGATCTAAAACAAAGGCAAGAAAATAACCGGGTTAGTTAGGTGCTGCTGAAAGAAGATGCTAACACTCTGCTATGAAGTGTCGCTAATTAGAAAAGATCAACAGGATGCAGTTTTTGCCCTCTCCCCCGCTTTGGGTGTCATCTGTTGGGAGTAGAGTTCTGAAGTGTTACTTTGTATCCTTTTGATATCATAGACTTATCGTATAGCAGGTGATAATAATAAATGCTGTGAGATTGCCTTGGTCAAAAGTAAATGTTCTTGTGTGACAGCTGCGAGGCCAAGCCATACGTTTCTACCAACTCGGAGGGCGGGTTAAGTCTCAGTGGCTTGTTTCCTATAAGGTTTTCAAGGAAGTACAGATGCACTTCTGAGACTTTGGAGCTTAAGTCGGCTGTGTTGGATTAGCTGGTAAAAGATGCCGTCCAAACCGGAGGGTCTCGAGAAGGTACACTCCTCATCTCTAATAGCCTCAGAGTCACTCTTTCCACCAAAGGAACAAAAAAACGCCTAAGTAAAAACACACACTTCCTGAGTGAGATCAGTCAGTGTTCTCCTTCCCTAAAGACAAACAAAACTGGGGCCAGGGGGTAGAATGGAGCTGGGGAGAGGAAGGTGTTTGGGCATGGTAATATGTAATCTAAGAGCCCACGGATAAGAAGTGCTTATCTCTGCAGAACTCAGTTTATAGACTTAGTGTCAGATAACCTAAAGCTTGAGGACAATTAAGGCGGAGGAATCATCTTGACCCCAGCACACCTGGTCTGGTCACACGGTGTATTTGCAAAGACAGCAGAAAGCAAGAGGAAGACCCGGAGTCCCGGGCTGGGCTGTAACATTTGCAGTGACTGAGCACTGCGAGAGGAGAAGTCAGGTCAGGGGCCTGGTGGGAAAGTTTAATCAATGGGTTATTTACAGGAGTGTGAGCGGCATGTAGGAAAACCCTCAACCACACTGATTTTTTGATGGCAGGCAGCAGTGTAGAGCCATTTCTATAGGTAGCATTAAAGATCAGAGGAAAGAGAAAGAAGGGGTGGCGGGGGAGAGAAAGAGAGGGAGGGAGGGAGACAAAGGGATGGCAATCTCTTAGGATCTGGGGATTTCCGGAGGGTGAGACAGCCAACCTGAGGGGACCCACTAAGAGGAAGTTATAAGTTTACCAACCTTACTCACCTCCAGCCTTCAAAACCTTGTTTGGAACATTCACAGGACAAACCTTCTTGGAAATCAGGGAGACTATTGATGAGGCCCATAAATAGTTGATGTGCCAAGACAGAGAGGCAGGTTGGAAAGGGGAAAATGGATTGAAAAGAACCACTAGGGAACATACAGCATAAGGTGATTTTCCAAACAGGTCTATGTACTCACTGGGAGTAGTTAGCATACAGGTGAGAGATGAAGTCACAGGAGAGAAAATTCAAGAAAAAGTCACTGAGCTACAAAGAACACTAACAGCTGGGGAAGAGGCTGTCACGTGACAGGGGAGACGGAAAAGGGAAAGCTAAAGACAGGAGAGAAACAGGATCCTCTGGTGTCATTGGGCAGAATCAGGAGACCATTTCTAAGCAAGACAATTATACAGCATGGTGGTCTTCCAAAAATTTAAGCCAGGTGGGGGGTGGCACACACCTTTAATCCCAGAACATGCAAGCTCACATGCTAAAACAGGGGCTGTGGAGATGGTTCAGTGGTTAAGTGCGTGTCATACCAGCGTAAGGACTTCAGCTCGGATCCGTGGTACCCACACAAAAAGCCAGGCACTGTGGTTGTGGTGTGCACCTGGATTCCTAGTGCTGGGGAGGCCAAGACCGGGGATCCCTGAAATTTCCTGGCCAGCTGGTCTTGCCAAGTCTGTGAGCTTCAGATTCAGTGAGAGATTGTCACAAAACAAACAAAATGAAACAACAGCCACCACAAAAATCTGCAAAGCACAGAGTGGTAGGGAAAGATGGTGGATATAGACCTCTGATCGCTAAGTGCTTGCTGCATGTACAGACACATACACAACCACACCCTCACACACATAGACACACACACCCTCACAACACACACTCCACACCCTCTCTATCCCTGTCTCTCTCTCTCTCTCTCTCTCTCTCTCTCTCTCTCTCTCTCTCTCTCTCTC
>NC_022032.1:12129981-12140002 GCF_000317375.1 Microtus ochrogaster
CACACACACACACACACACACACACACACACACACAGGACTATTAGCTTCTTTTTCTTTTCTTTTCTTTTGACAAAGTTTTACAATTTCTCCATTTGGCCTCAAACTCTGAATCTTCCTGCTTCAGCCTCCCAAATGCTGGGATTACAAAACCATATTAATACTCCAAATTAAAGCAAAGATATTCATAGAACAGTATGACAATCTATCATCAGATTAAAATAAATGTACATGACATGATTTACCAATTCAGAAATACATTTCACCCTGTAGGGTAAAAATAAAATAAAATAAACGATCCCTCATCTAATTAGACTAAACGGTCCTGTGTTGTTCTCAAATCAAGGAACACCTCCAGAGCTGAGGAGGGTCTTGGGTCTCCTGTCATTTCAGGAAATAGCAACACTGACGGCTACAAGTTGCCACATCTAGGAGGAGGAAGACGACGAAGAGGAGGATGACCCTCTACCCTGCGGTGCTGAGTATCAAACTCAAGGCTGGGATAGCCTCAGCCCCTTATTAAGCTTTTATTTGGAAACACAGTCTCATTAAGTGACTCAGATTGATCTTGCGCTCACTCTGTGTAGCCCGGGCAGGCCCTTGAACTCATAACCCTCCTGCTTTAGCATTTCAAGTAGCTGAGATCACAAGCCTGTATCACCGGACAGCCTGACCAACTGAGCACTTTCCTTGAAAGAATACATTGCGTACATTCAACAAAGGGGGCTTTGAAACCCCCGCTCTGTCTCTAATTCATAAACCCATGTAATTGAAGTTCTATTTCAAACCATGTTATTTCTTTTGACTATGCAGTCAACCAGCCCTTTTCTTACATGCCTACTACATGCCCTGGCATACCTGGCCCTCATGCCAAGGCCTGGGTGGCTCGCCAGAATGCCAGGCTGATTGTTCCCATACCCACCCAATCACACCTTAACAGTTTACCAGTCCAGGGTGCTCCCCACGTATGCAACCCCTGCAGCTCTTTCCCTTGGGCCTAAGACCTAGGTGTGACCCTTGACTCTGATTGCTCCACCCTTCGCCTCCAATCCACCAATCATCTATCAGCTTTCCCTTTAAATAAAGACGGTCCAGAGCCTGCCCAGGACCTACCACCTACCTTGATAGGCCTCCAAACACCCAGTGTTCCCTTAGTCACCACCCTCAGGCTGACAGCCTGTCACTCTCTGTGAGGCCTCTGTGGCCCCATCCCTGCCCCCATTGCTCACTATAGCCCAGCTGGAAGCCTTGGGCATCTTTTACTTTCTCTTGTTTATTGTCCGGCTTCCGGCTTCCAGCTTCCTCTTCTCGGTTCCACAGGTTAGAACTTCCTTTCTCAAATCTGTTCCCAGCCTCCAGCAGTACGGCAGAACTCGAAATCTCACACTTGACAGAGTGAGGCTCAAGTTCCTGTTTTCAAGCGCTGCAGATCCCAAAGGGAAGACTGGTCTCTAACAATAGTAGGACCGCGAGCGCGCAGTGCTGTGTCAGCCACACAGCCAAGGTCTTAGAGAAAGCAGCAAGGAGGGAGGACCGGGGAAACGACTTGGAGCGGAGGTGAAGGACAAGTAAGGAACAGGAAGGACAGACAAGGGACAGGCCTTGGGGTGGAGAGGTGGCCGTGGCGCAGTGAGGGGCGTGGTGGTATGGACAGATTGTGAAAGAAATTGTACAAATAGTGTAACCAGTCTTAACTACCCTTCCCCCAAGGACACGCCGAGCTATTTACTAGGGCCTGGAGGATACTACACCGGCCACCTGCCACTTTCTCTTTGAGACAGGAGGTCTTGACTAACTTACCTAGACTGGTCTTGAACTCCCTGGGTTCCCCAGGCAAGCCTTGAACTTTCTGTTTTACTGTGGCTGGGATTGCAGGCTTGCACCGCCCAGCTTGGTAGCCTTAGCTTTAACCTGGCAGAAACCTCTCGTCATTCATACTGGGCCTGGGGGACCTGTAGAGGCACCCTAGCGCAATGCTTGCCACGGAGGGGAGGAGCCAAGGGCATCCATCCTATAATTCTGTGCGGAGCAGCATCGCTCCTGGTGGATAGCAATGCATGGGTGTTTTAAGACACTCTGTTTTTGATTGTCCTCTTGGAAGCTTGCATATGTGTGGCCAAAATTTTGAAAAGTACTGTGGCCGTAAAGCATAATCAAAGTCCAAGTAGGATCAATTTCTTTCGCCACACTGAAGCATAGATCCTTGAGCTGTCTGAATGGCAGGGGTAGACAGAAATGAACCTTGGGTGCTCTCTGACGCTCACACACTCTTAAGACATAGTGAACAATCAATGCTGCCTGCTTTCAAGGACCAGAGCAATTTGAGACAGGGTTTCTCTGTAGCTTTGGAGCCTGTCCTGGAACTAGCTCTTGTAGATCAAGCTGGGTTCGAACTCTTAGAAGTCTGCCTGTCTCTACCTCCCTAGTGCTAGGATTAAAGGTGAGCGCCACCACCTGGCCCAGACTGCATTCTTGAATGCCAGCTCCGGTAGGGGTGTGGGGATGTGGGGGTGTGGGGGCTTCTAAACGCTTGAGCAAGGGATTAACACGAGGACCCTCCTGTAGACGCACAGCTGAAGAAATGAACTAGCTTTTCCAGTACTTGCTTAAACTTCTTAAGTTCACCAAACAAAAAATAGGTTAAGGGTAGGATGTCGTGAAACAACGTAATGCTTGAGGGTGGGGGCGGGGTGGCACACCATCTCAGTGTTTTTCCTTATCTGCAAAAGGCTACTCAAATCCCTGGTCCCAAAGCACCCTGCAGCCCTGGCGACACTCCCTCGTCTTTGAAATGTGCAACTTGTATAAGTGTGCCTGGTTCCTGTTTTCTGTCAATTTTTAGCAAGTGTGCAGATAATACGTGGTTAGGAAAACCCAGGTGAGCCCTGCACCATCAAATGCTGACCTAGAGAAGTCCACAGTCCTAGGTAGCGCAGAACCACCTTGCAAGGCTCAGAGCTACGTGACTGAGGACTCGCCACGCCCCTGGCCCCCCTAGGTCGAGTCCCCAGCTGGACTGGCTCAGCTGCTGAGGACCCGCTGCTCCGCTTCGCTCCGCCCCGCCCCGCCCCAGTTCCCGGACCCCCTCCGCGTTAGACCTGACAGGACGCCCTCCACGTGCAGAATCCTTTCTGCGTGCAGAACGTGCCAGCTCGTCCCTCTTCCTGAGCCTCGGTAATTCGTCCTCAGACTGGAATGATTTAGGCGAACCTCATTAAGCCTGCAGAGCTAAGATCCGAGGATATGGGTTTATGAATGTTGCAAACGCTAATGAGATCACATCTATTAAGTGCTATGTGTGTATTGGGATTAAAGTGCCGATGTAATTTTGTCGCCTTTTTTTTTTTTTTTTTTGGTAACATAACCTCAAGTCCAGTCGGTGTTTCACGCGATGTTTACTGAGCTGCAGTGACAGACAGCAGGACGTCCCTACTGAGTTGGCAAATACCTTTGAACTATCACCAGGCTGGAATCACTCGTTATTCCTCTCTTGGAAGTGAGAAGATGCGCACCATTTCTTATAATATTAGTCATAATTTTTATTAATGAGAAGAACACAGATAGGAAAAAAAATGTTTGAGAAACTCTTAGGCAACTTTCAAGGAATGCTCCAGATCCAACCTTAAACAAACGGAAAGGGCAAAGCGATGTTATCTTTTCCGGCAGAATAATAAACTGGGCTTTCTGTTTCCCTTCGGTCTTTTGCAAGCAGTGACACTTGAGAAGTTTCTCACCAGCAGGCTTCTGTCCTCTGCCTGAAAACTGTCTGACTGACGTGAACCTAAATAAGGCTGGGGCACAGGGGTGGGGTTAAGCAACCCCCAAACACACACACACAGACACACAGACACACACACACACACACACACACACACACACCAGCTATACTCCAAGACTGTGTTGTGAGCCAGTCAGCAGAAGCTGGGCTACTGAGTTGATTCATTTTTCCCTGATGGAGATAAAAATCTCAGGCAAGCTCTTCACCCCTGACCTACAGGCCCTGAGGCTTTGGGTTTGGGAAATCTTTGCTGTTGTTGTTTTCTTGCAGTTAAATTGTTTGGTGTCTGTGACCTCTGAAAATGGCAAGAAAGCCTCCATTTTCTGTGTGAGGTTTGGACAATGTCTACAGAATGAACCCCAGAAGTGAAGGTCACCCTGCTGATCTGGCGGGATGGGAGTGGAGGAGGCTATATGGAGAAAACCTCATACACAGAAGCCCATCTTGCTGTCATTTTTACCTGCACTGTAGCCTTGGTTGGTCTGCTTGTTTCTTTCCATTTTATTGTCACATGTCTTGTAATGCTGTTTTGGTCAGCAAAGGGCCGCCTATGGATTGTATAATGCTTATAGTCTAGCGACATCTCAGCTGCTATGATATCATAGCATAATAAATCACAACGACGCTGATGTAAGTGAAATACTGTATTGCTGTTCGTGTGAAAGTACGCACACACTACAGAAGGCTTGACGGTTGGAATGAACTGTTTTGCTGGTTCATGCGCTTTCTGCACTTTTGGTCTTATTTTACTTTCAGAATACAAAGGTTGGTGTCAGGTGGCACATTGTGCTGTGTACTGGCCTCACGCATCTCCTGACTGCAACAAGGATTCGCCTAGGGTGACCTGTCCACGCCTTCCAGGTTTGTGTCAGCATGATGATGGCCTTGCCTAACAATGTGTTTCTCAGACCGGTCATCAAATGGCACAGGACTGTACAGCAGGCTCTGGAAAACTGTTTCAAGCAAGGCGGCCAATAATTAGAGTGCTGGCCCCCAAGTCCAGCTGCCTGAGCTCAAAACAAGATTATAGATCTCTCTACTCAGCCCTCCCCTGATGTCTTGAAAAGAGGTGGTTCGGTGGGAACTGGCAAGCAGTGGGATCATGGTCTAAATCAAGCCGTGCCAACCATTTTCACAATACGTAAGCTTTCTCGCCACACTCCCGAGGGCCCTGCAAAGAGCTCTTGTTGCTCACGGTGGTTTTATGCTGTGAAGTTACCATGACTGTGGAATCAGCAAATACCAAACACCAGGCTAGGAAAAAATACAAACGTTAGTTCCTTGAGTCATAGTTTTGTCAGTTATCAATAAATATCTTTATTCTATGTGTGTTTCTTTTTGAAGACATTCTCTTACCATAAATTGTTGACTCGCCCAATAAGGCTCAGACAGGTTTGGTGTTGCAACCAGTAATTCGCCAGATAGGGAAAGAAGAGGCAGAAAAACCGGGAGTTCAAGGCTATCTTTGGCTGTGTACCAAGTTCAAGGTTAGCCTGGGCTCTGTGAGCCTCTGTCTCAGAAAATGGGAACAAATGCAAATACATGAGGTTCCTCCTCAGTAGCCCCTGAATCACAGGTTGCAGGCTGCCTCTCCAGAACAGGTGTTTTGTCCATCACGGTCTTGCTCATAGGAACACTAGGTAGCATTTCAGACGGGGTGTGTATGTACATACATGTATGTGTGTGTATGTATGTATGTATGTATGTGTGTATGTATGTATGTATGTGTGTATGTATGTGTGTATGTATGTGTGTGTGTATGTATGTATGTATGTGTGTATGTATGTATGTATGTGTGTGTGTGTATAGGGGATGTAGGGGGAATGGTGGCAGTGGGCATTAAACAGTAGATTCTAAGAAAAAAAACAGAAATGCAAATAAAATAAACTAGAAACGGTTGTGAAATGGCACTCACTTATAAGAAGAAGTTGAAAGAAAGCACAGGAAGAGAGCGCGGGAATTTGCTGTATTTATCAGCAACTGGGAGCATTGATCAGTCAGGAATCTTACATTTATTTTTCACTGCTTTTCACACACCGTCTAATGCTCATCAAGGCACCATGGTATTTTCTTTTAAGATTTGTTATTTTTGTTTTATGTGTGTGAGTGTTCTGCTTGCTTGCATGCCAGTGTACATGTGTGTGCCTGGTGCCTAGGGAGGGCGGAAGAAGACAACAGAGTCACTGAAACTGGAGTTACAGACAGTTGTGAGCTGCCAAGTGGGGGCTGGGAATCGAACCCAGGTCCTCTGGAAGAGCAGCCAGTGCTCTTAACCACTGAGCCATCTCTCCAGCCTCCATTGTGGATATTAATAAGGGACTTACAATACGGTTTAGTGAGCGGGCAAATTTGGAAGAACAGAATCCACAGAAAGCAAGAGTGGTCATAGGTTCAATGGAGACTAGCTAGTGGGGGGAAAGTGTAAGATTTCCACCGTGTACCCCTCTGTAAATAATGCTCACCAGCCCCTGCTATGCTGTGTGTTCCACTTTCCTCCAAGGGGAAGACCCAGTTCTTCATAACAACATTCCGCCTAAAAGGGCTCTCACAAGGGAAAAGCAAACCTATCTTAGTTAAAGGGGTCAGGAAACTTGGGATTTTGGTAACTCTGAGAGACTCTCCACCCTGTGGGGGATAACCTCAGTTTCTTCCTTCCTCAGCACTTCTGTTATTCATTCAACAAACATATTTCTCCAGGGCACCCTGGGTTGCATGAGTCACTTCCGAGTGTTGTCATTGAAAGCTACCAGTTGTCAACAGAAACAGTATTTCTTCGGGTATTCAGAACTGATGGCATAAGGCAATGGTTCTCTACCCCATAGGACCACAGGTCAGAGATTCACATTACGATTCATAACAGTAGCAAAAGTACAGTTATGAAGTAGCAACAAAATAATGTTATGGTTGGGGGTCACCACAACATGAACTGTATTAAAGGGACGCAGCAGTAGGAAGGTTGAGGACTATTGTCAGAATAAGCGACAGAAGAAAAATCTGATTGCCTATGGCTTGGGAGATGGGACTTTGAAAATAAGTGTTTTATTTTATTTTATTTTATTTTATTTATTTATTTATTTATTTTTTATTTTTCAAGACAGGGTTTTTCTGTAGCTTTTGGTTCCTGTCCTGGAACTAGCTCTTGTAGACCAGGCTGGCCTCGAACTCACAGAGATCCGCCTGCCTCTGCCTCCCGAGTGCTGGGATTAAAGGCGTGCGCCACCACCGCCCGGCTCGAAAATAAGTGTTTTAAATACTTGGCTCAGGTCTTTTCCATTTCCAGAAAGGACTTAGGACAATGTATAACAAGGCAGACCTCCAAATCAGAAGAGGGCTGGAGAGGGCTCAGTAGTTCAGAGCATGGGCTGCTCTTTCAGAGGACCTGAGATGAGTTCCCAGAAACCACCTGGAGGCTCACAAATGTCAGTAACTCCAGTCCTAGAGAAGCTGACATCCTCTCTGGGCCTCCTTAGGCACTGCCCAGAGTGATGCACAGACAAACATTCAGGCGAGAGACTCACACACGCCAATCTAAACAAACAAACAAACAAACAAACAAACAAATATTTTTAAAAACTGGGAGAACAGAAAGTATCAGGGTAGGGCAACAGGGTCAAAGTTTGTGACACAAACAGCTGACCATAGGGGCAAAAAAGGCGTGTGTGTGTGTGTGTGTGTGTGTGTGTGTGTGCGCGCGCGTGTCCATTGGAGAACTGACTCAGAAACTCAGCAAGAACAAGACTTTCTAGCCCTTTAAGAGTAAAGGCTTCTGGAGGAGCCCTGTGTAGCAGCAGATCCACAATGACCCCAGGTCTGTGCTGTCTCTGGCCTGGCTGAGTGTGGGAATTGGGAGGAATTGATTTTTGCAGATACAGAGCAAATGCCTCAGCAGCTGCTTCCTGCCCAGGCTCTCCCAGCTTCTCTGCTGAAAATGCGGTGCTTGAACCTTTATTTAGAACTGAAGTCATTAAGCATCTCGGGGTGTATCGTTTTCTGACATCTGGCTATTTCCAAAGAAAGAAACTGTCATAGCAAGAAGAGAAAGTGGACTGAGATTTTTGAAGGGAGGTTTCTCGGGGAATTCCTCCTGGGTCAGCCCTCCACTCAAGACAGACCAGGTTTTGTGCTGTTCCCAGAGGGGCGACTCTAGACCTCAGCAATATGAGGTTGTGTGGAGGAGGGAGGAGGGATGTGAAGGGCATGGCCAGGAATTTTTTTCAGGAAGCATCAGGGTCCACCCTAGCCAGGAATAAGTGAGGTCTTTATTCTACAGAGGAGGCCAGAGGTGATTTCATCCTGGAAGACCGTCAGAGCTCCTGTCCACCACCCCACAAAAGTATTCCAGCAATTCCCACATTTGTAAGAACAAAAACTCATGGTTCTCCTAGGCCTTTCTATAGTGCAGTGTACCTGAAGTCCGCTCGGGGTCACCCTAATTTCAGGCCTCGAGGAGGCGTCTTTCTTTCTTGTTTCTTGACAAAGAGTCAGGTTCGGACAGATGAAGGACTGCATACTTTCCCATAACCCTGGTTCCATGTGACTTTTTCAAGAATCATGTCCTCTTAGCCCCGTTTTTGAATGGCAAGGCTACGTATTAACAATAACAGTGGTGTGCCGGATACTAGCAGCAAGAAGCCACTCTGTCCCGTACATGCATGTCAGGTCATCCTGGACAGAGATCTCTCAAGCCCTGGAGCGTAGCCTTGAAAATTCTTGCAAGATTTAGCGTCAGTTCTGAGATCCAGATGAATTAGCCCTCCTCCCAAATGTCTGATCTGAGAAGTGAATAACATCACAGATCGATCAAGTTGCTGGATATATCCACATTGAAATCCACTCCTCCCTTCCCTTCCCTACTCTCCCCACTCTGTCAGGCCTCTGCAGGCTTCTAAGCTGCAAGGTATCCCTGAGGTCAGCCAGATGGGACAAGCTAATGGGTTTCTTGAGGAGCCTCTATATTATTTTTCATAATTCCTGTACTAGCTTACATGCCTGCCAAGTGCACAGCGTTTCTTGTCTTCAGCATCTTGGCTAGCGTTTGCCTTTTACTGCAGTCTTTTGTTTGGTTTTTGTTTTTCAAGATATGGTTTCTCTGTGTAGGCCTGACTGTCTTGGAACTCACTTTGTAGACCAGGCTATCCTCTTCCTCCCAAGTGCTAGGATTAAAGGCGTGTTTCTCCATTGCCTGGCTACTTCATTCTTATATAGTAGCAGTAGCTAGTCTAACTGGGGTGGAATGGAGCTAACCAAGTGCCTGCTAGCCAAGTGCTTGACTGCTGAGCTTCTTCCAAGTCCCTTGTTGTAGCTTAATCTCAATTTTTGTAGGATAGATAAGCATTTTTCACGTATTTTTTGGTCATTTGTGTTTCTTCTTTTGCAGTGTCTAGTCAGATCATTTATCTATTTTTACTTTTGATTGCTCATTTTAGTTGTTATTTTTCGATTCTTTAAATATTCTAGGTATTAACTGCCTATTAGGTGAAAGACCACTGGAGAGTTTGTTTTTCTGTAGGCTGTGTCTTTGTCCTGCGCTTTGTTTCCTCCCTCTCCGTAGGCTGTGTCTTTGCTCTGCCCACTGTGCCCTTCCCTTCCGTAGGCTGCGATTTTGCTTTGTCCATTGATTCCTTGGCTGTACATAAGGTTTTTAGTTTGATATACTTCCCGTGTGTCTAGTTTTTGCTGTAGTGCCCTGTGCCTTTGGGATCCTATCCAGAAACATAGCACCATATGGTTTCCTTCGGTAGCTTCAGGGTTACGGGTCTTCCATCAACGTCTTCAATCCATTTTGAGCTCTTTTTGCACTGTGTGAGAGATAAAGGCCAAATTTTGATCTCTTTCGCTTGAGGATGTGCAGATTACATATTCTTTTCTCCCTTCATTATGGCAACCAAATGAACAGGGCCACGGTCCATGATCTCCTCTCCCAGATTTCCAATGTGGGGAGAGCAATGTCGGGAAGCAGGGTGTCGCGGAAGTTGCAAGCCATGTTTCCATCCAACACACACTGATGGCTGGGGTAGTTGAAGAGTTTAAAGGTAACCATCTCAAAATATTTTAAGGAGCCAGTGAGATGGCTCAAGGAGCAAGGGAGCCGAGTCTGAACCAATGCCAGGAAGTTGTCTTCTGAGTACCATACATGTCCCTTACTGTGTTATACCTACACAGACAGACAGACAGACAGAAAGACACACAAAATCAATTTTGTTAAAAAAAAATATTCTTTAGAAATACATTTTTTTTCTTTTTT
>NC_022032.1:12141003-12145342 GCF_000317375.1 Microtus ochrogaster
AAAAAAAAAAAAAAAAAAAAAACAAGCCTGCTATGTGAGTGGAATTCCCATTGCCTTCACGCAGGAGCGACTGAAGGGAGAAAGATCCCTTTTCACACACGGATCCAAACACTTCTGTCCATCACAGCAAGAAAGAAGAGCATTCGCATCTGGGCAGCTAAGGAGCAGAAACAAGCATGGCTGTACTAACTCTTTCTCTTCTTCAGTGTTGGTCCATTAGTTCCCAAGCTAGGGTGGCTCTGCATGTTCAGGGAGTGTCATTTCATCCCCTCCAGTGAAGCTTCTCTAGAGGCGCCCTTCCAGAAACTCCCTGCAGTATCCTTACTATGCCCTGGGTGCGTCTGAATTCAGTCCTGTTGACAAGCCTTAGCATCACATCTGTGTGGTTTGTAAACCACCCAGCCTCAGGCATGCTGCTACAGCAGCAGAAAATGGGATAAGACTCTGCCTCACAAGAGGAAAAGGCTTTCTTTCTTCTTTTTCTCTCTTGTCTTTCTAAGTAGCCTTAGATCATGAGTGGTCCTCCTCCTCCTCCACTATTTTCCTGAGCCTGGAGCTGGAAAATTTCACGGCAGCGAATACTGTACTTTTCTTCTCTCATCCTTCAGACTAGACCCATACCAAGGCAGGTTCTCTGATCCTGATTCCCATATTGACAAAACTCTGAAAAATATGTCAGTCTGTACAGACCATGTTGGGGACCGGGCATGGAGAAAGGATTGACACAATGTTTACCTTTAGAAAGGTTACTACCTAGTAGCCCAGCCAGACATGAACCAAAACAAAACAAGAGTTGAACTCAGACAATGATGGAGCAACGTGACAAAACAGAGCTAGCCCCCGGGAACTCCTCAGAGCAACTTCCATCTGAGGTGATTGCCTGGAGTCAGCTAGCTAGGATTTAAAATTTTTCCACTCACCTTTCTCATGGCAACATTGGGATGTGTTAGACTCTCTGGTTCACCACAGGGGATGCCTGTGGCATTGCTGGGTGGTGCCCAACTCCCCCACAAGGATGCTGAGTAAGAGCTGAGAGCTTGTAGCCAACTCCAACTTTTGGTTGTTGTTTAATTCTCTGGGAGACTTCAGCGTTTGAAAATGACCATCTGCCTGTTAAAATGAAGCTATCCCAATTATGCATGCTTGTGGTATATCAAAACCATGTAGACGCTCGCATCCACATGTACATACCCACATACAGACATATACACATAATCAAAACTACATAAATCTTTTTTAAAAAATTATAAGCTGGGAGGTGGTGGTGCATGCCTTTATTCCCAGCACTCAGGAAGTAGAGACAGGTGGATCTCTTTGAGTTTGAAGCCAGCCTGGTCTACAGAGAGAGTTCCAGGCCAGACAGAGCTACATAAAAAAAATCCTGTCTCAAAAAATAAACAAATAAAAAAAAGGAAAAAAACAAAAACAAAAACAAAAAATTATATACTTGCCAGTTACCATAGAGAGGTCAGGGAAGGGGCAACGCTGGCTTCTCTTTCTAAAATCAGCCGGGACTTTCAGTCCGTTGGCAGAACTGCTGTGCTAGAATGTGATCTTGCATTCGTCTCTTCTTGTCTTTTCTTGGCTTCTCCTTTGTGTCTGGAAGACACTGAGGTAAGCAGCCACGTGCCTTGGAGACACTCTGAATCACGGTGTTTGTGTATGCAAACACCACACAGCCCGGGCTACTTCAATGCCTTCTCTCACAGATGCACACACTCAAGTCCATTTCACTGACCCCCTTCTCAGCCATTCTTAATTTCCACTCTAATCCGCCCCGTGCCCTCACTTGCTTTAGATGGAAGCAATACATAAAGTTCACAATCTCCATCTGGGCAGAGAGTTCCTGAATCTAAAATATTAGTTAAAGGAAAACCAAATATGTAGGTTCTCGGTGATTATTGGAAGATCGGTCTCCCTATCCTGTGATTCTGGAATCTTTTTTTTAAAGGTGATTTCCAGTCACATGCCAGTATCCTAGGCTGGCACAGCACAGGACGGGACTGTCTTTCCCTTCAGGCCAGGACTGTTCCTTCTCCTCCATGGCCATGGGTACATTTACAAATTCATGCCTCACTCCAAGCTTTCCTCAGAAACTCTTAACCCATCTTTTCATGGCTCACGGAACAGTGACACCCATGGCCCAGGCATCTTAAACATGGATCCACAATCCAGTTGTCTGTATTTTCTTCTTCTCAAACCTGCTTCTTATCCTGCCCCGCCCATCCCTGCCAGCGCCTTTAGCCCCATTACCCTCCAGTCTGGAAAAGGAGCCATGGAGAGAACCAGTGTCTCGTTCCCCAAGGGCTGTCACCAAGGGTTGCTGCTACTGCCTCTCAATACCTCTATTTCAGCCTCTTCTCATTTCCTCATTTCTCCCAAAGTGTTCCCATGTCTTGGACACCCATGATTGTGCGTGCATGGCATGCAATGTCACTTGGGATTGAACTCAGGTCTCCTCGTGCTGGGCAAGTGTTATGCACTTAGTTCTATTTCAGCCCACTTGGTCTTTTGGAACATCCTTGCAAAGGATGCCACGCTTCCGGGCTTGCTTCCGTCCTGTGGCCATGTCCAGACTCTGTCGACTCTGTCCACATCACTTTTCTCTTAAGGTGTCACATTCAATGGCGTAGCTCCTCTCTTTTGGAGCGTCCTGAAACTTCCCACTGCCTTAGGTGACAAT
Source organism: Microtus ochrogaster (assembly GCF_000317375.1). Classification (NCBI taxonomy): domain Eukaryota; kingdom Metazoa; phylum Chordata; class Mammalia; order Rodentia; family Cricetidae; genus Microtus; species Microtus ochrogaster. The sequence continues at coordinate 12,143,687 of NC_022032.1, forward strand.
CAGGTTTATCAGGTGATAAAGCCGGCCCTTTTCAGGCTCACTAGTGCTTTCTCAGGCACTTTTGCCTCCCCTCCAGCCATCTAGTACTGCCTGCCCATACCCATCCTCCCAGCACTTCCAGGCTATCTCCCCAAAGTTGTCCTGCCAGGAATAGTTCCACCCTCCCCCATCATCCTCCAACAGTTAGCTCAGGTGTCACCTCTTTTCCAGGGCCTTGGTGAAATCTCCATCGCAGCAAGTCTCACTCAAATGATTTCTCTCTTTGTCCCCTTGGCATTACTGTAAGCACGTCTAAGCTAAAAAAAAAAAAAAAAAGACATTTACGTTTCTGTGGCTTTTCTCTGAGAAGTCCTGAATAGATAAGCGTTGCGTGATCCTCTTAGTACTAGAGTAGTGGCTGTAGGAGTCAATATTACTGAATTCTAGAACCTCTGCAGGAGAAAAAAAAAAAGCTGCAAGGCTTTGACTACCTTGCTTATGGGGTCCTGATAGCCAAGTTTGGGTTATATTCAGTTGGTTAATAGTTATTGTAGAGGTATGTACAGTTTACTTTAGGCTCATGTTTAAACTAGGAGAAAAGGAAGACATTTGGAAATGACAACGCTACATAGTGTTTACTGTCGGATTCTCTACCACTGTCTCTGTTTTATATGGAAACAGAGATGAAGTAACGAATTCCTTGAAATCACATTGCAGGTACGAATGATCGTTTGACACCGGAGAGTCTGTGGTACTGAAGTCTTTGTAGTTACAGGATACAACCTCTAGTATAGTAATTCTGTAACAACTAATGGACATGGAGGGCTTCCCCTATGCCTGGCTCTGCTCCTAAAGCCCTGTGTGATTAACCTTCCAGCAAACACTGGGCAACCTAATCCACCAATACTTTGTTTCTCTTGTTTGTGAAACTGGATAGTGCTTCCAGTCTTTCAGGGTTTGGGATGGAATAAAATTACCTATGGGGAAATTTGGATTATTATCCACCAACCTGATTCAGCAAACAATTGTCCGTGAAGCCCAGCAAACAGACTCTTCCTGGGTATTTGTGGGGAATGGGTTTCAGGCCCTCTCTCAAATATCAACAGACACAGATAGATGCTCACATCCTCTAATGAAGTGGTGTAATGTTTGTACAGAATCTACAGCCATCCACCCATAAACCTAAACCATCCCAGGGTTCATCTCACACCTAACACCCTGTGCGTGACATGTAAACAGGTGACAGACTATATTGCCTAGCAAAGAGCAGTAGGAAAATAGACTATATCTGTTCGGTCTAGATTCAACTTGAAATTGATTTTTGATTCATGATGCATTAAACAGGCAGACGGGGCGTTGGCGATAGGGTAGCCAACTGTGCATAGCAAGTTAGATTCTGGCAGACTTAGCTGCTTGGAGCAATTGCACATGCAGCTCAGCAGAAGGTCTCACTTTCGGGGAGTCATGGGACCAAATGGGAATGATAGCACCGGTTCCTACTGACTGGGGTCCTCTTGGCAGAGACTGAGGCTTGAATGACACTGACCCAGGGCACCTTTGTGGAGGAACACTCAGAGAAAGCTGAAGTCGCCGGGCGATGGTGGCGCACGCCTTTAATCCCAGCACTTGGGAGGCAGAGGCAGGCGGATCTCTGTGAGTTCGAGACCAGCCTGGTCT
>NC_022032.1:12145442-12161453 GCF_000317375.1 Microtus ochrogaster
AAAAAAAAAAAAAAAAAGAAAGCTGAAGTCAATGTGCTTGTCTTCTTTGTTTAGGGCTCCTAGCCTGTTTATTGCTCTCTTTTGAAAGATATCTTGAGGCATTCCCAGCCTCCCTAAGCTTGCTTCCCCCCTCCCCGCCGCCCCCCTGGAAATCAATGTTGGAATTCAGCATCTTAAAAGTCCTTATGCATGTTTGTGACCTCAGACTTGATAGATCCACGGCTCTTACATACCAAGATCCTGTCTGAACTGTCTTTCCTGGGTGTCTTCAAGGAAGAAATGTTCCCTAACCTGAGTAGATAGTCCTCTCTTCATTGGCAAAATTGTCTCCCAATCTATATGCCCCCCAAATCGCCTAGTCATTACTTACCACTCATGACGGTCTCTCTGATTTCTCACTTTCTGTGTGGCCCTTAGCGCTCCACCCCTTCTTGTCTTACCACTCCCTGGTAATATACCCCTTGTGATTTTTGCATGGCTTTCCATTGCTGAAGGGTCATGGGATGCAGCCCATGACTGTGTAGAGAAGGTGGGCTGATTACTGCCGACGTCCTGTCTTCCTTTCCTGTGCTTCCTTCCTGCACTGCTTCTCTCTTCTTTGGTTGACTAAATGAGGTTTTGTTTTACACCAAGGCACTGTTCCCTCTGGCTTTTATCTCCATTTGTACTTTTCTTGACATTTGTCTGGAAGTGTCACCCCAGCACCTGGCATCCTTATACCCCAAGCGTCTGGAATGTTTGGGTTAAGGCCACACTCCAACCACTGGCATCCATATAGCCAAAGAGTCTGGAATGTTTTGGTGGCAGTTCCATCCCAAACCCCCTCCCCTGGGAGTTGCCTCAATCCAGACTCTACCTTCGAGAAAGCCCGCCTGCCAAATAGTGACCCCTCCCCAAAGATGCTCAAGACCCCTCCCACAGGGTATTTAAATTATATTCCAGAGAACAAACACATGGTTTTCCAGTCTTCCCCATCATCTCCTCTGAGGGGGCTGGGAGGCTATCTGGGAGCGTTGGTATTTATTAAACCTGGGCTTTTTTGAATTCAGTTTGTTTTTGTCTGATCTGGATTATTGTGCCAGCAGAGAGGCCTATTGGGGTTCAGAAACTTCTCGATTAAATGGGTTTAGGATGTAAGAAAAGCAGAAAGTGCGTGAAAAGCCAACAAGAGAAGCAGGTCTATGAAATCAGCTTCTCAGTCTCTTAAGGTCACTCTGGTCAGGACACAGAGTCATTTAAGAGTCACCCATGATGCATTGCTGATGTTTGAATGGGCAAGGCTGCTGCGAGAGACAGCTGGACATCAGGGCTGAACTGCCCACAGATGCTGTTCATTGAGAATTGTGTGGATCGTACTGGTCAAACCATGCTGTAGAAGGCCGTCCGGATGACAGTGTGGCCCTGGGAGAGGCTGATGTAAATCCCACAGTATTTGTACATTAGGTTGGCTAAAACAAAACAAAGAATGACTGTGAAAACAAAACCCCCCAAGCCAATCATTTTCCCCACGTTCTGCTTCAACAGCTGGGCAGTTTCCTCTGGAAATTTAGGTGTTTTTTTTTTTAAACTGTGCATAAGTTTTAAGATAAGTAAGATGTTCCAGTTTTAGCGTTCTATGGTCTTGGGATGAAATATTCTCCTGATCTTTGAGATATCCTGACATTCCCATGGTCCCCTATGGGTTCATTTTCTTCTTACTTTAGTTAAGTTTTACAGTGTGTGAACTTTGAATTTCCTGTTTCCTTGGAATGTTATTAGTGACCAGCTTGTCTGTTTACATTTCGAAAGGCTGCAACAACAACAAAAAAGAGGAGCTTGGTTTATCTTTGTTGCTGGAAAAAGTTTACCCTGTCTGTCTCAGGCCCTGGAAGTAAAGAAAACTTGCTGCTCTGGGCCAGATCTAAATCCCTCATTTCCTTGAGCATTCACATGGATGCCAAGTGCTTCAGAGAGCACTGGACTTAAAGGGCTGCAAGCTCCGGCGGCCATAGCTCCAAGAGCCTGGGAAAGTTGGTTTCCATTGAGAGTGTTGGTAAGTCACACATCAATGGAAGTTGGTCTACACTTCTAAGCCACATCCGACTTTGAGGAGCACTGATATAATCTAAAGAAGGAAGACAGAAGAAAGACGCAAAGACAGGGTTAAGAGCACGGGGCCGGGTGAGCTGGCTTTGCTCAAAGTTGTCTTCATTCTGAGCCGTGTGAGAATCAATTTCATTTTCGCTACGAACGCATGATGGAGCAAAAGCAGTCTAAATCCACCAGCTGAGGCCTGTGAACGAAAGGTGGTGGTATTGTGTATAGAACCTGCTAGTAATTTAGGGATCTTAGACTCTTCCCACAATATAGATATGGGGATTCTGGCCCAAGACACTTATTTTGTATAGCTGTCTGGAGACAGAGACAAAAAAATAATATGATTTGGCCTTTTAGAAACTTTAGGAAAGACTTCCTGCTCTCTATGGCTCAAGTAAACACTGACAGAATAAGTCCTCCTGGAGATGACTTCACAACGCATGTTAAGACAGGAAACTGGGGAAAGGTCCATCAGAGGGACTGGGGTGTGGTTCAGTGCTAGAGTCTTCCTGGCCTGTATGTGTGAGGCCCTGATTTCAATGCCCAGAACAAAGAAAGATTCCCTGACAATGTACCCCCCCCTTTTTTTTCTGTTAACAGGGTCTATTACTTAGCTTTGGCTGTCCTGCAACTCACTACATAGACAGGGTTAGCCTCAAATTCAGAGCTCTGCCTGCCTCTGCCTTCCCAGTGCTAGGATTAAAGGCTTCTGCCATCACATCAGGCTTGATGAAAAACTTTTACAATCAACACGCACAGAATTTGCCATTTTTCTTTTCATCACTGCAATTTCCAAGTGGTCAGTATCTGGGCGTGGTGACACAGGCTTGTAATTTTAGGCATCAAGAGACCTAGGCAGGAGGGTCATGAGTTCAAGGCCAGTCTGGGCTATATACTGAGTCTGAGACTAGCCTGGGCTTTGTAGAAAGATCCTGTGTCAACCAAAATGTAGAAAATATAGCAAAACCCAATGCCTATGAGGAACAGAAGGGTTTAAGGTTGATGATAGCTTGGGTTTTCTGTTCTTAAAAATAACAGAAACCAATTCTATCAGTGTTCTTTAGCAAATGATAAATTTATTAGGTGTCTACAAAGTACAAAACACTGAAAGCCGCTGTTGAGGGATATAAAGGTGTGCAGGATTTGTGCCTGCTCTCGAAGAACTCACAATCTACACCATGACTCACAAGGACAAGTTGTGGGAGGTTACAAGATGCAAAGCCTAGCTCTTAGAAAGTCGCACACTCTGAATTTTTCTCTAGCCAGACCTAAGAAATCTCTTCAACAGGAAAGCTAAACATGGGAAAGAGACCTTTTGTGGATTAATCAGTGACCTTGACTTTGCTTTTTCAGAACTGTTCCGCTGCTGCTGCTCCATTCTCGTAAATCCTCAGCATCGTTTCTGACCTTGGTGTGGAGAGAATCTCCAGGCTTCCTGAACCTTCACCTGCGTTTCCTGTTTGTGGGTGAGTGGCTCAGATGCAGCTTGGCCTTGGAATGATTCGTCATCCGAATTTTTCTTTCAGTCGATGTATCTTTGGACTTTGGTTGGCACGGGGCCACCGTGCTTTGCAGTCCCTGCTTTCCAAGGCGGAGGAAGATGCAATGCAGAAAAGCAGGCCAGGCTCCTTCTCTTACTTTCAATATTTAAGAGTGCATTTACTGAATATACTCTGTACAGATATAGGGAAATTATAAACCTCTTTATTTATTCTCTTTTTTTCACTAAAACTGTATTCACGTAAAGTGTATTTACAACGCAGAGAGGGGAGCCTTGAGGTACAAAACCCAAAAGAATATCTGAGGTATAAATACAAGTATATTTTAAATAATAATCTTTATCATGCTTTATCTATGTCTGAAAGTACAGTGGACAGACATGTGTACATGTTTCTCAAATAGAATGGTATGTACAGCATACAATATTACAGATCCAGAAGCCAACATAGTTGAATATACAAGCACGCTTTCACAAGCAACACTGATAATTCAAATACTCCAATGTTAAAACTCTACTCTCATATCCCCCCTTTCTTCAAAGAACCTTTGAAATAATACTGACAAGGTAACTGCGTTATAACAAAATAAAAACCCTTCTTCAACTCTCACTCATACGTTACTCACTTTTTGATCCATACAAAATAAATTTACTAATACTGTCTTGAGTCAACTTTTAGCGTTACAGTAAAACCTGTATAAAAAAGACCACCCTTCCGAACACCTGCATTCTTTGTTTTTCACTGAGATTACTAGTCCCCATTATTACTAAAATACAGTTCAAGGGCAACGTGAGAGAAAAGGAAAAAGAAATGTAGGAAAAATAACACATCGTCAGAAAACCTATCTGTGCATGAGGACAAACCCAATGAAAATACGCGCTGTTGCCGTTGGGTACACGGAGAACACTAACAACCAAAAGCCTCTTCTGCTCGGGTTAAGCCTACTGGGGACATATTTCCCTGTGTCCCTTTGTTTATCTTAGAGTTAATGCCACAAGCATGACAGTACTGGATGATAGCAGGTAAAAAGGGTTGATGAGCCCTCTTATCCCAGCCATCAGCCACGAGCCTCAGCCACATAGCGAGTCGTTTGTTCAAGACCAGCCTGGGTGACGTGGTGAGACCCTATCTCAAAATAAAAGGTGAAAACAGAGCTGGGGATAAGTCCACTGTAGAGTGCTTGCCTGGCTTATAAGAGGCCCTGGGTTCAACTCCCAGTACTGAAAATAAAAAGGTTCTGGTACTAACACAGAGCGTTAGTGTTTGGCGCCTTTACATCTCACGTAAATAAAACCCTTCCTCTGGAGCCACTCAAGGGAGTGGAGAGGATGTTCATTAGTGCGACTGGTTACAGAGTCAGGGGAAACTACAGTTTATGGGAAAGCAAAGGTTTGAAGAAAAAGAAAGAAAGAAAAAAACAAACAAAAGAACCCGCCCCCAAATAAAACAACACAATAACCTGGGGGGAAATAGAGAAGGGAGCTGGGTTCCCCTCCTGGGTAGATCCCTGGGTAGTCAGCTCTTCCAGGCAGAGCTAACCCTGGTGTATGTATCAGCATCCTCTGTGGGCGTCTCAGTGTGCCAGACACTGCATCCCAGCTCTTCACCTGTGCCACTCAGCCCGCAACACACACATTCACACTCCTCTGTGCAAACCGATCTCTGCTCATCTCAGGGAGAAAAACCTGTCAGCCAGTACCAACCATTCCAGTGGATACATCAGTCCCGCAGCACACCGCAAACCAACGACGTAGGAACACGTGTGCCGACGTCACGAGAGAATGACGCCTCCTTGCTTTCTTCTGTGATGCGCTGAAAGAGTTCTTGCTTCTCAGAAGCAATCTGAATTATACACGTATTCCCCCCTCCCCATCCTCCCCGTCCCTAAGTCTTATATAATCCAGTCAAGGTCTATAACATAGACCTAAGACAAACAGGAAGCAGCTTTTTTTTTTTTAAAAAAAAAATCTCATCAAATTGCTATAGTCAATGAGACCCAGATGAACTCTTCCGAGGACGGGCGAGGCTCTAGAAACATTCACCCGGGCAGCAGACACAGGTGCTCCGCCTCGGTAATCACCTAGATTTGGTATCCTTGGTTTCAGTGTTCTGATTACTGAAGGAGTCTCGGATCTTCACCACTTCCGCTGCACACAGATGTCCAAAGGATTTTGTGTACCACTCCGGCATGTGGCCCCTGTCACACAGAAGCAAGGTGGGCGAGTTATTCAAATGAGACAGATTTGAGAGATGTCGAAGGCACTCTTGAACACTCTCTCCTGTTTTCAAACTTGAACTGTGAGGATTGCGCTCAGGACCTCAAGAACGAGAGGCAAACGCTTCACTACTGAGCTGTACCAAAGGCTCCTACCTCCATGTCTTCCTTTGACCTGCCATCTCTATAGGGCCTTAAACTCGCAGTGATTGGCCGGCTGCAGCCTCTCTAGGGCTGCACTGCCAACTTCCACTCCCGACTTCCACTCCTTGGTGAGCAGGTGAAAGTCAAGGTGACTTCTCGTCTGCAGACAACCCCCCACGCATGCGCATTACACATCTGGGACCACAAAGTTTCCAGGGACCGTTTACAGTATGGCTACTGAAGGGCCCTACTTAGAGCAGGCTTTGGCATGCGGTACAGAAATGCGTCTCGTGGGTGACTGTGTTTCCAAAAGAGCAGTTTATTTAAGAAAAGAGCACGCGCTAGTTGATTCGGGGCGTCCTTGTAGCTGATGAATTACGTTCACTTACTGCCCAAGCAGAGGCATAACCAATTACAAGACATGCACTGTTAAAACACTTTCCAATGTAAAATGCGAAGTATCTATTTGTTGGTTCCATCTGTGATAAAACTCCCAAATTCACACTGCTTTAGTAGCACGGTTCCTGAGGAATCTGGATTGGAAGCAGCATCCGAAGGGACAACAAACATCAAGGTATGGCTTTATAAGCGTCACCCTTCATAACATCTCCAAAACACAGTGATAGATTCATTCCACCATTCTGGGCATCATACGGAAAATCTGCATCTCCTGCATCACCCTCCCTATGTCAGAAGGTCAGGATCAGAACGTACCTTAAATCAGCTCTGCACATATAGGTGAGTTTGGATTTTCCTGACCCGCAGGGTTCGATCAAATATCTGGACAGGAGCACGTTAACCCTCACCCCCACCACGGGGGCCCGGTCGTGATCCACAGAGGTGAGTAAGAGCGCACAGGCTCCCCTGGGTAAATTAGTCCTCCAGGTCCTGTGGAGAAGAAACCATAGGTTTGATTGAAAATGGTACCTCCCTCATGGCATCCTCCCAACCACTGTGCATGGACTCTGGGAGGACAACCTGTACAGGACCACCTCCACTTGTGGTGGTGATGCTTAGTCTCCCATTGTTAATTTTTGGTAAAGAGCCAGTTTTAAGTTTTTTTTTTTTTTTTTTTTTTTTTTTTTTAAAGCCCCTTTATACTTCATGAATGTCTCAGGATATGGACTTCTAACAAGCAGTGAACAATTTTGGAAGACCATGACAGTTTCTCAACGTTCTTTTAAACTGCTCCTCCAGTAGCCTTTAGAGGACTTGGGGATTACATATACGTCAGCCTTAATCACATCTCACTTGGGACCAGATGCTATTTCGTGGCCTACCCACTTGTGAGCTGTTTGAGCCAGAATATCTGTAGGCAATGGGGCAGAAATCTAGCACCATGGCGTATATCATTTGAAAAGGCTTTTCTCCGTTTGAGTGCAGTTTCTTGAGTTAGAGCTGACTCAGCGAGGCACCCTATCGGCATAAACATAAATGTGCTTTGAAACTGCTAAGCACTTTTCCTGACACCCACACCTGATTTTAAGCAACAGAACCATATTGTGAGTTGGAGCGACACACAGGCTCAGTGCTAAGGTTTAATTGCCTGTGCCACGGTCAGATCAGCCTGGAAGCTCTCACCTCAACACGACGTAGTCCCGAGCAGGATGAGGCGCCATGCTGTTTTGGACGTACTGGTAAATTTCTGTCTGGCTGTCCAGGATTTCGATCACCTTTGAGTCCAGCAGGTCCACATCCCAGAGGTGCTGCTCTTTCAGAAGACGTTTTAAGATCTCCTCAGGAGCAGCGGGGACTTCAATGGTTGACCTCCAAAGTCTTAGCGGGGGTCCCTCACTGACCTGAAAAGAAGATGCAGTTGTTTTCAATGCTAAGCGAAAAGCATACATGCTTTAATTTTGAAAGCAAATTTTGAGTTGGGGACATGGCCCCCTGGTCAGAGGCTGATTAGCAAATCTACGACATTCATAGGCTACCAGCTTTAGATACGTTCAAGAGCAGGCTAGGCGTGCAAACAAGATAGCGTCAACTCTGGTCAGAATCATAACTTCTGTTCCCTGGGGCTCACTTGCATCTGAATGACTGTGACAATTCATTTATTTCACCCCAAAGTCTATGTGTCCACTTGACCCCTCCGTTTATTTCCAAGGCAGTGGAGACAGTATTGACAAACACCTTGATGGACATTATGAGAGATCAAGGATGCCCCAGTGACTCAGAACAGAAGGGAGTGTAAAACTATTTTCTTTAGAGTATAGGGAAAAAAAAATACAGGCCTTGTCTTAAGATTTCCCTTGACAATCCAATAACACTAGTGAATCAGGGAAGAAGCTTAGGGTGACTGCGTGGGAGGAAAGGACTTCATCACGGGTGGACTGAGATCCCTGTGTGTTCGTCCGTCTGTGACTGATGTCCTTTCTTACCCAGGGAACCTCAACCACCTGGCTTCCCAACCCAGGGGACAGCTCTCAATGACAGGTCTCGGGTGGGGATTCCCACAGAGGAAACAACTGAGCAGAGGATCTCGTGTCTGATGACTCAAAGTCATGATCATGGGAACGAACAGGGGGAAGACGGACCTTCTTATAGGACAGCTCGGCCTGTTCACAGGTAGGGTAGCTGACCCAGCCTTTGAACTTCTCTTTGACCTCCTTAAACAGGCCGTCCACACAGTCCTGGAGGAAGTGTCTGTAGTCGGCAGGCTGGTCGTGACTCAGGTGTCCCAAGGCCTCCAGAGTGAGGGGTTTCAACTCTTGTTCAGTGTAAGAGTTGCGACAGCGGCTCATTTCCTCAGGAACCTGGGAGACACACAGGACGAGAAGGTGATGGCTCCACCAGCGCCTCAGCAGAAGATGAAGGGCAGAAGCCACGTGCTGATTCAAGTTGGTGGTCCACTCCTGCCCCACCAACTAACGGAGGGTATACGTGATACCAACAGGGCTTACGTGGTCGAAGCATGTTTCTCAAGAGAGAATTTTAATTCCAGATAACTCTTGCTTTTGCACTCCCCCTCCCCCCAAAAGGGGTTCTCTTTCATGTATTCTACAACTAGCTCTGTAGACCAGGCTAGTCTTGAATTCTGTTTTTATTTTTCAAGTAAAAGGCCAACAATTTCACAAAACATTAATTGCGATGAGTGTGTATATATACTATGTATATAATTGCCAATTATGGGAAAGACCTGTGGCTCAGATGAGAATGAGTACCAAGCTAATAATTTTGTGCCCATCCACATTAGCCTTAGCATAGCGGCCAAGCTTCAGGACTGGGTACCTGGAAGAGTTTCTTGCACTCAGCGATCATGTGGGCCAGCCCTTGAGTGGCGGCTAGGTTTTCATTCAGATCTTTCTGGTCTGGTTTGCCCAAACTCTGTTTTCTTTGCATTACCCTAGGAAAAAGAAATAAAGGGTTTGGATAAGCGGGTGGAGTGGCCCAAGAAAGCTTTTATTTTCTTCAGCACAGTTTCTCAGAGCTTTGTTGTTGTTGTTGTTGTTTTATAAAAAAAAACAACAAAAAACAGAACACAAAACACAAAGACATATTTTGGTTAAATATCCAGGGTATTTAAAAAATGTTTTATTAAGTAGTTCATAAGAGTGTGTATTTGCTGTTGACTGAGGCAGCTTCTACAGGAACTGAGGTGGGAGCTGCTCAGACTAGGGATAGATGGTATTGCGCTCCTCACAGGCTGAGTAAACAGGATCCCCTACCTCAGGTGAGGAACAACCCTATTGTTTTCTAGCTGGTAGTCTTATTCTTATCTGGCTCCTGCAGTTTTCTATACCATTAAAGTTGGAATGCCCCAAGGACAAATTTTAACACTAGTTAAAAGGCTCCTTAAGTATTGTCTGGCTTCCAGGCACAATGGCTTCAATGCATCAAGCTGAGAAACACTTTTCAGGTTCCTAGGGCTGGATCGAAGCAAGATGTGTTCAGCCCATCCAGCTAGTCACCCTTTCTTCCTGTGGCGGAGGGGTGATCTTACTGTGAACTATTCATGTAAGAAGTACAAACCGGATCTGTTCTTCCTTCCAGAACTGACCTTTCCCCAACTTCACTTTATTCTTGAAAAAAAAAAAAAAAAAAAGCTCCTTGGCAGTCCGTCTGTCTCCTGGGATTGTTACGACATGAGAAGATAAATGGGAAGAAAAGAGCTGGGTGCTTGGTGTGGAGTAAGTCCCCAGCAAGTATCAGTCTTGATGAGCACTGAGAGCTCCCTCCCACGTCTCCACAGCTGCTCCCGCCTTGTGCATGGATGCTATGCAGACATGCTTGCCAATATTTGGCATAGGCCATATGTTAAATTGAGTGTCTCTGAAGTTCAATAATAACCTTGGTCTTCTGTAGCCTTGCTTTCGACGTCAGGCACAGGCCAGAAACGTGTCTTTCCTGATCCCACAGAGGCTAAGGCACTGATGTTACCAACTTTTCCCTACTTCCAAACAGCTCCCGCTCCAGTCCTCTTAGGCCAGCAGGTCTGCAAGGCTGTTGGCTGGGAGAACGAAACTGGCGCTGTTTGGTTTGCCTTAAACACTAGACACGCCAAAGCACAGACCCATGGTGCTCTCTCTCAGGACACCTCCCTCTTTTTTTTGGATTCCTGTCCTGGAACTAGCTCTTCTAAACCAGGCTGGCCTCGAACTAGGACACCTCCCTCTTAACAGACTGCTTCTAGAAAGCAATACTCGGAAAGGAGACAGACGCACGGGGGCTGAGCAGGAAATGCTCCCCACCAGTTCACAGTCTGGATAATTGATGCCCAAGACAGGATGCAGCTGGAGAAAATAGGTCACTGGGGGCATGTCTGTGGGTATCTCATCCCTGTGCCCCTCTTTCTCTCTGTACCCAGGCTGCCATAAAACAAAGGTCCTTTGAGCAAAGTCAACCTTACTCCCTTAATTTTTTTTTTTTGCAGATAATCTACCACAGTGATGCACATGGACCTAATTCTAGGACTAACAACTTTTGCTCGGGTCAGGTAAGAATCCAACAAGAACACGGGGACACGGTCCTAGGAGAATGTGAGAGACGGGCCTTGGTATGCTCCTTGCATGATCTGTACCTTTTTATTCTTTTTCTTTTTTGGTTTTTCAAGACAGGGTTTCTCTGTAGCTTTAAAGCCTGTCCTGGAACTAGCTCTTGTAGACCAAGCTGGTCTCGAACTCAGAGATCCACCTGCCTCTGCCTCCCGAGTGCTGGGATTCAAGGCGTGCACCACCACCACCCTACTGCGTGATATGTACCTTGGGGAAGAATTTTCTCTCTTCAGGGTGTTGAGGTGGAAGAGAGAAGGGGCTAAGCACACAGCCAGGTTGGTGGGAGTCATCTGGTTTTCTTTCACAGCCGCTGTGACGTCGCTCAAGAAGTAAAGAAGCGTCTGGAGAACCTCCCGGTTCTCGTCAGGCAGAAGCATAATAGCCGCCTTGATAGCTTGGAGGCGCTGGTCCTTGGGCACATCTGCAGGGCACAAGCATTCCCACCACCAGCTCAGTAATTTTCCACGTACACGGCAAGTCCGCATCCCAAAGCAAACATCAGCATCACACACTGAACGAGCACTTGCAGAAAGCATACTAAAGATTAATAAGGAAGAAATTATGGGCTGCCACCGGCGTCACTACCCTCAAGTATTTCCTGCCTTGTGGGGGAGTTGAAACTTTTTAAACACCCACAGTGCTAACACACTCTAAAAATCGACCTCAGAGCTTGGCTCCAGATGATAAGTTGTTGTAGTGTTCAGAACTATGTCTTCTAAGCACTTAAAAGTCAAATTTGCCACCTTCATTAGGCAAATCGCTCTACATTTAGGGTTTTGTGTAGTTTCAAAAAAAAGTTTATGTGAGACACGTGCAGAAAGTTAAGGGTGGAGATTGCTCAGCTGGCTATAAAGGCTCAGAATCTTTGGGGACCAGTTTTGACCCACTTGCTCCTCCTTAAAATAGGAACGGTTGTTAAAACAGGGACAGATTTTAAATGACAACTTAAGCTTTAGAAAGAACACAAAGAGGCAAATGTCTAAAAATGCCTATGGAATAATTGACACCGAAGTGAGTCTGCACGGAGCCTTCCAGTCTTATTCACCGGGCAAACTTACATCTTTTCAAAGTATGTGGTGGAAAAACCAAGTCACTTCAATGCAGGGCCATAAGACAAACTGATTAAACAGCTCCATGGTTACAGAGCACAACAAATACCTCGGTCGGGGGAAAATGTGACCTGTGTTTTCATAAAATATGAAAGGGACGAAAGGGAGAATGAAACAGTCCAGGCCAGACCAGCTCCGCTTCTCATAAAATGAAGCTCGACACGTCGGCCCTCAAGACGATTGCAGCTGGGAGCAGCCGCTGTTAAATCACGCTGCTCCCAGGCCACGGGAGCCAAGAAACACACAAGGCTGTGAAAGCCACAGTCCCGACCCTGATCGTTTACTTCCACCATTGTTTGATTGAAGCTGCGCTTCAAAGTGAAGAGGACATGCATATTGTTTTCCCAGATATTTCTGAAAGGGACCATGGTGAAAAACAGAAAAAAAACAAACCCATCATTTATTCTTTTTCCGGTGAGATAAAATACACAGACACTAGAGAAATTTTAAACTCGGCAGCCCTGTGAGAGAGGTGCAAAGTAAATGATAAGTCTATTGACAGGGGAAAGGGAAGAGGGCACCAAAGTGCAGGCGTACAGTCTTGGGTCTGACTTTTCAGCTCTATTACATGGCTCTCGACAATGAAAGATAATACAGAACTGGATTGTGAAGATGTACAACTGCTTCCACACCTGCAGACCAACCAGCAACATTTATTTTCTCTTTCTTTTTAAAACAGGGTCTCCTGGAACCTAGGCACCCTTCAAGTGCATAGCCAAGGACGATCTTGAACTTCTGACCCTCTCATCTCCACCTCCCAAGTGTTAGGATGACAGGTGCTCACCATCACCCCTGGTTTACACAGTGCTGGGGGGGGGGGGAGCAAACGGGGAGCAAACCCAGTGTTCCATGTCGGCTATACAATCACTCTGCCGACACATTCCCAGGCCACAAAAATGACTTTTCAAACTATTCGGTAAATGTACACCAACGTCTTCCACACTTAAGGTGAGAAAGAAACTGATAACCTGTATATTCAGAGGATCCCCATGCAGGTTTTCTTGTCAAAAGAATGACATGGAAAGAAGCTGTTGGTCCCACTAAACCCAGGGCCACCAGTCTTAGGGAGATCCCAGGATGCTTACATTGGTAGATCTGCAGGAAGGTTTCCGACAGCTTGTTGGTCATGAGGGGCTCAGGAAGGTCTCGAAAATACTGCTTCAACATGTCTGCCACATCGTAAGCGGACTGGCCTTCATAATTGACATAGTCTTCGGCGCTTTCGTTCATCTGGCGTAGAGCCTGAATCCTGGATTTCACACCTGATTTTCGGAAGAGCCCAACCTTTTGGAAGAAAAAAAAAACATTAGGGGTGAGGGCAGAAGCAACAAACACCTTTCCTTCAAAACTAGGAAAAGAGCAGCAGGGAGCTCCGTTCCCATGCGTGGGATCCGTGGGCAGCTGTCCTTACCTGGTCCAGACAATGGTTACGGAGGTACCGCATGGCCTGCTGGATACTCTGAGGCAGGGGCTGGCCCGAGCGCTGCACGTTCACGGTCAGTGGGACCCCAAACACACTCCGGTCCTTGTAGTCTGGAACCTTGATCCTTTTCATGAACTTGGGCACGGCCCTGTGTAAAGAACATGGGATGCGTCTGCTTGCTTGATTTCGTTCAGCCTGTTTTGCAAACAGCTTCTTAGCTGAACCAGCCACACTTGGGGCTGTACTGGTACTCAGTGTCCAGTAGCTGCTACACCGGATTATGTGAATATAGAAGGCCCGCTTCCGCACTATTAAAAAATGGAATTTTGGGGGTTTGTGTGTGTTTGTGTGTGTGTGAAGGGACCTTTTGGTACAGGAACCTAGAGACCCATTACTACTGGTCAAGTGTTCTATTACAGCTACACCCCATACCTCCCTGATTCCTCGGAAGACTTTTTCTCACTAGGTAGGCCAGTCTGGTCTTGAAATTATAATCCTCCTGTCTCAGCTTCTTCAGGCACGTAACACCATGCCTGGCTATCTATGTTCTAGATACTTGAAGAGTTGGAATTGTAAGACCTTGTCAAATTTCCTCATCCAGGGAGTCTGTTAACGACTATCAATCTAGAGAACAGGAGTCTGTGGTCCTAGGGGAGGCTGATGAATGTTTTTTGCCTGCTCTTGAATGTCTTCGGGGCTAGTAGCCTATTCCATGGTACAGGAAGGGGGAGGCAAAAATATGCAATACCTTACTAGGTAGTTCTGATGAAAGTGTAAGAGACAAGTTCCCATTTTCCCTAAAAGCGTATGAATCCTTTCTAGGTGTTTGAATTGATTCAGGTCGAGAGATCTGGGTACCACTGCATAGAAATCGGCAAACACACAACGCTTACTGACTTGCCACACTGAGCCCAAATGGAGCGCAAAATGAAGTCAAAATAAATTTCCCCGCCATTGACCCCAGAGGACACAGCATCTTTAGGCTTTTAGAGGAACGTGGAAAAGGAACAATGGGAGTTTTGTGAGGCTCCCCAAGGCTGCCAGCCATCCTGAAAGCCGGTCCAGCCCTGGCCATATAGGCAACAGCAGGAAACCCATGTCAGGCATTTAAGGCCGGCAGGCAGACATCTGAGCTCACAAATGACCCCTCTGAGCGAGGCCAGGAAGGGCAAAGCCAAACAGGAAAGGGACTTTGGGCAGAAGTGCTCTGTGCTGCCCCCATTTCACAATGCCAGGCTTTTACGTTTGGTTTTGACTCACTGGAAAAACTGACCAGAACTGAAGTAGTAGTGGGGTGGACTCTCAAGATTTTTTTTGAGGGTTTGGTGAGAAAGGGGGCGGACACCTCTGCATGGAGAATCTAAACTATGCCGTTTTAAATAGCAGTGAGGAAAATATTACTCTAAGCACAGAGGGGCACCACAGAGAGCCAACCGCCTTGACTTCTGAGTGACTGCCCACGCCCACGACATGTCACTCTTGATGGCTCTAGGAAAGGGAAAGCCAGGGAGTAAGGGCCAAATTGGTATTTCCACACAGCTAGGCGTACAGTACTGGGGCAGGAGCGTGCATAATACTCGCTTTGTCAGGCGCGAGGAGCCCGGCTGTGGAATGCACGCTGGAAGAACACATTACACTCCCCACTGAGAATCTGAGGCATCCTGGGGTAAACCAGTCAATGAGTGCTCCTGTCATCCAGGACAAACAACTTCTGTTTTTTAGCGAGGCTCACGGAGCTGCCTTAGCTGGGGGGGGTTGGGGGTGGTGGTGCTTGGATGTCACAGCTACATCCCTGTACATCCCGTCTGGGAGGGAGGAGCCAGAGAAGAAAGTACAGTGGACTTTATGTCTCAGACTGTCTCAAGCCACCTTGGGGGACCAGAGAGTGCTCCAAAGGCATCTGTTTTTATAGCAACTGGATGATAACCACCCTGACCATGCACAAGGAGATTCAGGCATGCCTGCGATGCTGTGGAACATGGAGACCTGGATCCAGGCCTAGCTCCTGTCTTTGTATGAGAGCACAAAATCAGTCTGTCCGCAGATTATGCCATATCCACAACCCATCCCTAACGCTCCACATCTTCCAGTGCACACTCAAGGCTGGATTCTCAAAATGATGACGAGTCCATCTAATAAATGTCAACTTTTAAAATATATTGTTTGCAGTGGGCTGGTGGCACATGACTTTAATCCTAGCATTTGGGAGGTAGAGGCAGGTGAATCTCTGTGAGTCTGAGGCCAGGCTGGTCTACGTTGTCAGTTCCACAAAATAAGGCAGACTCTGTCTCAAAACACCAGCGAAAGAGAGAGAGAGAGAGATCCATCCAAACAAACATAGCATATATGTAAGATTTTATAGATAATTACTTAAATTCATTACTCCCTGAACATTCTTGCCAGAGAGCTCCCCCCAAATAAACACAAAACAAAACAAAAACTAAATTCTCTGGCACAGAGAAGCTTTTAAGCCATGCTCTAAACATTCATTCAAAAGCAACCAACAGAGGGATGGACTGTGTGCTCAGTGAAGTTCAACTTCAACCCTGCT
>NC_022032.1:12161553-12164522 GCF_000317375.1 Microtus ochrogaster
AAAAAAAAAAAAAAAAGGTTTCAAAGTTTAGTACCTTGGAAAACTGAAATATCAAAATATGCTATGAACAAGAGGCATAGAAGACTGGAAAGAAAAAGGGTTTGACCATAGTCCCTGAAAGTAGATTTTAGATTAAAAAAAAAAAAAAAAAAAAATGAAAAAAAAAAAAAAAAAAAAAAAAGGTTCTAAAGGCACACACAAATATGGCCAAATATCTAACATCTCACTATTTTTCCTTCCATGCACATGACCCGATAATGTCTCAATATTCATCTAGTGTGGGTTGTTCCTATACCTGGAAAGAAGGCGCCTGTGTTCCGTGATGTGAAAGGGATTCAATCTCCTGTGTGAAGAGCTGAAAACCCAACTGACAAGTCCTGTAGCGAATTCCCCCGCAATTGCAGGGGCTTCACCAAGTATCGCAAACCTAACCTCAAGGATATGGAGCCAGGCAGCGTAAGGATGACAGACTGGAGAGACTGATAAAGGACAGTGCTCAGTGTGGGGACAGCCGCAGGGAGCAGGAGGCATTGCCTGGACACCTGCAGTTACAATCTATAGCCTACTTCATTCTCTTACCAACTAAAACCATGCTTGTTGGAAGGCGTGTATTTCTCCAGCAGGGCCGTCAGTTTCAGGAGTGAGTATTTCTGCAGGAGGTTCATCTGGGCCACAGACTGGCAGTTGATCTGCAGAGATACAGAGTTTAGGCTTGGCCGGTGAGAGCTCTGGAAGCTGTGCCATCTCAATCTGTGCCTGCAAGAGAACAGGGCGGGAGTGAGACAGACATGCCTCTGTAGGGGACCAGACAGGCTGCTCACTGGTATCTCAGCAACCGAGAGGACTGATGCTCCTTTCCAGGGTTTTCCCAAGGGGAAACGAATGGCCCTTCCTACAGAGCCACAGAAGGTATGTTCCAGAGCATCCTCAGACACTCGGACTCGGCATGCTCTGGTCTCTTACAGATGATGTGCAGTATCTGTGCACACTGGGGGTACCCTCCCACTTAGTTTAAATGATCTCTGGATCACTTATAATAACCCATAAGGAGTTCACTGTTCTACTGCATTATTTAGGGAATAGTGGCAGGAAGACGGTTTCTCCCGAGTATTTTTCATCTGTACCTGGTTGAGTCTGAAGACTCAGAAACTACAGGAGGGCTGACTGTACCTGCACTTTACCATGACAGCCATTTCTACAGATGCACCTGGGTGACGTAAAGACGGATCTCACTGTGCAAACACCACCCACCACCCTCCAGATGCCACTGTTCTCATCCTTCCTGACTACAGGTCCACACCTAATGCAGGCATACCCTTTCTTTGGGATTGTTGGGGCCTGCTGTTTGGATATTACACGGTTCCGGCTTCAACCCACCAAGCAGACAATGCTTGGTCCCCACCTTGATCTTAAGAAGTAAGGCCCTTACCTCTTACACCTGGTCAGGGACGCCCCCACCCCAGAGTCCCTTCTTTCTGGGATGTCAGTGGGCTCTTCAGGCTCATTGAGGGAGTTGCCTGTGCTGTCCAGGTCACTGGGTGTCCGTCGGTCGTGGTCCACGTCCAGGTGTATCTGTTTTGGAGATGACGGGCAAGGAGACACAGAGTCCAGGGCTGAGTCCGAGTCCCCCTCATCCGAGAACTTTTCAGACCACTGGTTGACTATACGCTGCATCCCCTTTACGTGGTAAAGGATGTCATCCAGCTCAGGGAAGATGTCCTCATTCTCCAGGTCGGCCAGGTCCCCCGAGCTGGAATACAGGATGGAGCCTGGCACGTTGTCATAGATGCTTAGGCGGCTGCTCACGGAGCTGGAGGAATTGCGCCTCTTCAGTTCCTTAGGACTGTCGCTGCTGTTTTCTCTCCGTAGGCTGAGGTGGCCAGGACCATGGAAGCTTCCAGTCCTCCAGTTCACAGAACTGTTCGCCGAGGGGCAGAAACTGCCATTGGAGAGGGCCTTGGGGAAGGTGCCAGGCTTGTGATCTTCCGGAATGTAGAACACTGTGTCCTCTGGATAGCTCTCGCGGTTCTTATAGTTCTGTTCTGTCACGTTGTTCAAGGTGGACTGACTGAAAGGGTCGAAGCCCTCTAGGTACATGCCCCCTCGCTTGTTGTAGGTGCTGAGGCTCCTGGTCCTGGTGACCGGGCTCGGCGTGCTGACGGCACTGCTGGTCTCTGACTGGCTACTGCTGCTGCTGGTCTGTGTGGAGTTGGACACGCTCCTTTTCCGTACCATGGGCACGTTGATGTGGTTGCCATTCAGGGCTGAGATCTCTACGCAGTTCAGCTGCTTCAGCTTTTCCTCATCCACGCCC
Source organism: Microtus ochrogaster (assembly GCF_000317375.1). NCBI lineage: Eukaryota > Metazoa > Chordata > Mammalia > Rodentia > Cricetidae > Microtus > Microtus ochrogaster. Next base: position 12,163,868 of record NC_022032.1, read on the forward strand.
TCCTGCAGAATGGGAGCGCTGATGATCAACCCCAGCTTTGATGGCGCCTTGTGCTTGCTGTGGTGGGAGCCCTTGAGCTTCAGGCTCTCCATCCGCTTCAGCAGGCTTCGCGTCTTCGACTTGGGGTTTTTCTCGTGGCCCTTCATGCTAAAGCTAAAGCTGGACAGTTCTTTGGGAGACGGGAGGCTGGAGAAAGAGTCATCGTGGCCAACAAAGTGGCCGCTGGAGGAGCAGACGCTGATGACGGAATTCGTTCGGGGTGTCACAGATTCCCCGCTGTGGGGCACGTGGGTGGGGACGCTGCTGGTGCTGCTGAGGCTCCGGACAGAGGATACCTCCTGGCGCTCGCTGAGGTCTGTCAGCATGCTTTCGCGGCTGGTGGCGCTCTGCAAGTGAGAGCCGTCTGGGGACCCAGGGATTGGATCCTGCTTTGGAGAAAAGACGTCAAACTCTTCCAGCCGGGACCACCTTTTACTGTCCCTCTGGAAAGTCCACTTGCCACTTATTGCACAAGGCTCATCTTCATCCGAATCCTCACTCTGCAAAGACAAAAAGGAAGGCGTATGTGTGAGGCCAGGTAGAGGGCAGGAGGCAGGACACAGGCTAAGGGCCAGGACGTACATCAGAAGATACGCCCGCTGGAGAGATGGCTCAG
>NC_022032.1:12165574-12193674 GCF_000317375.1 Microtus ochrogaster
CAAGTGTGTACAGGGAAATCTTCGGGTGTGTATGAGTGTTTGTACCATGTTGAGAAGAGTACAGATTTTTCTCGTTCGACCGTGTAGGTCCTGGGTACAGACCTCTGCTGTCACGCTTGGCAGCAGGCACCTTTAGCTCGCTGTCATTTCACTGCCCCAGATCTAAAGACTTTACCAGTAGTCTGACCCAGTGTTGCCAGCGAAATGAGTTATTTTGTTGAAAATCTGAGTCTTTAGGCCGCTCATTAACTGCTCACAAAGGGGACCTATGAGATTGGCGGAAATTCCAAGCATGCGAAATATTCTGAACCGGAACTCAAGTCAGCGGGGGTAGGACTCCCTCTGAACCATCTCCAGTCTAGCTGACTGTTCAAAGAGTGTGTTTATATTCTCTTGTGCAATTAAAAAAAAAAAACACTTTCAAAAAGCTAACAGAATGGCAGCTGAAGACTCTAAAAAAAAAATATCAAGACATGCCCTACATGGCGAGCCATCATGTGGCAACCCAAGCCTGTGTCATCTCTTGCTGGTACCTTCCCCCTACAATCCGGCCACAGTTAATGTCACAAGGGGCCTGGGCAGTTTCAATCTAGGACATGCTCCAGGAAATTTAACAGGGCTTCAAGAATGCCCAGCAAGTGCCTTGCATGGGTTATTTGTAAACACTAGAGAACACGGCAGCTGATTATACCTGCTTTATGTGCAGGAACTGGGAATGTCCCGTCAGACTGCTCAGAACTCAGTATGCTAGCTATCCTTGCTACCAGATACATGTGCAAATATCAAGACCTAGCCTCTCATATCCACATGGAGACTCTCTGCCCAGCTTGGGCAGTGATCATTTATTTACAAGATTTAACTCCCAAAGAAGGTGACTTTTTGCACGTCAGGGACTGTTGGATCATTAAAATGGATACTCGCAACAGTCAGGACTGTGCTCTGTGGGCAAGATTTATTCCTGTTTACCCGAATTTGCAACACTAACTCCTAGCATTGCCTCACCCTCTTACAAGGTCCCACAGTTCTTATCCAGAAGGAAAAAAAAAATCAGTACATATCACCACTGACGGAGCATGTGCGACTTCCTGTCCCGGCCTCTTCCTCCCTGTCCGCACCAAATCTCCTACAGTATCCCCCAAGCAGGCCTTTGCTTTCATCTTGACAGCTGTGAGATGGAGTTACTGTTCCATCCGGGAAGCGGGAAGGGCTCCTCAAGAATGCTAGCTTTATTTCCTCCAGGGAGCAATGAGAAATTCCTCTGCAATCGGCTTCTTGTCTTTAACCACAGGGTACCCACTGAGTCCATCAGGAAATGTAACAGACAACTTCCTTTGGGTTCCAAGCAACAGATACCACAACCCATTGCTGGCTGCAAATACGGGTTTTAACGTTTAGAACGGACAGAACTTTTTAACTGTGCGATACAGTCCTATTTGGGTTTGGGCGCGTGTGGTCTCCCACCCCGCTGTGTGTGCAATTCAGGTACTCACTCGCTTCCGGTGGGGGCTGATCTCCAGCTTCATCAGCGCACATTTGTTTAAAGTGTTTAGTCGCCTACGGAGCAGAGAAAGGACATCAGCAAAAGCCGGGAAACCACTAAGGGGCAGGCAAGTATTTCTCTTAAACACCCGACACATATCATGAGCTTCCCCAAACTCATTTCTAATTTAGGCAAGTACAGTAAGCTTCCGCTATAAAACGAGTAATTTAGTCCTGGCCTGGCAGTGCCCGCCTTTAACCTTTAACCCGGGAGGCAGAGGCATGGGGATCTCTGAGTTTAAGGCCAGTCTCGTCTGGCTAGTGAGTTCTAGACTCAAAAACATGGGAACAACTTAAAGGTGCCTTTCTAGCTCTTGTTCTTTCTGTTTAAATTTCACTTTTTTTTTTTTTCTGTGAGTCAATGCCATATGACAGCTGTAGCGTCAGTGTGACCTCTGCTTCAGTGAAGTTGCAGGAGCGGTAAGGAGCTCAGGAAGTCAGTTGGCGAAGTGTTCAGAGTACCCCATCTCCCATCCCATAAGACTTAAAAAGGACGACAGGCCTCAGTAATCGCCAACAAACGACCATCTCAGCAGGCAATTTTCCAACTTTGGTTTATTCTACAGAGAGGAAGGTCCAGCCCTCTGTAAGGCTCAATGCTTTATACAAGTTTCTATCTGCAGAGAACCAAGAGCAATCACACAAATGATTACTCTAAAAATCTGTACACTGCTACCCCAGGTAACCAAAATCTCTCTGGGTTCAAACAGGTCACATTCTTCTTTGGAACAGCAGTCAAATTGCAGTTCTGAACATTCTGCACGCCCCGCCCCCCCACAACAGTAACATCCATTTAACATTAGAGAAACAGGGATTCCAGTGTGCTTAGCAAGAGGCCTCGCCTAGTACACACGAGGCTCCAGGTTCAATCCTTAGTACACCATCAATCAATCCATCAATCCATCCATCAATCAATCAATCAATCAATCATCAATTTCATTGAAAATGAAATCCTTTAAGAATAAGTCACAGGAAATAAGAAAAAAAAAAGCACCTTTTATATACTCCCTAACTAGCGAGTCCAGAGGGTGTGAGTGACAGTCCTCCCGGCCTTGGTTCTTCCTAATATCTTCCAGATGACCATCGCTCCGTCCTCCCTCAATGACCCTTTTTAAAGCTGTCTGCCGTCGGCCTCCTGACTCTTCCCCATCAGTCTTTCCTCCTCAAGCTGCAAGCCTACATTTTCATGGACCGAGAGCCCTTAATTCCCTCCACTTCAAACTGATCCTCAGCTCTCCTGGGCCTTTATCTTTCCCATCCTGCTCTGGGTAACTTGTCTGACAACCTGGACGCACCAGGATAGGCAGTCTGATAAGCCTGCCTTTGATTCCACAGATTATGGGGCAGCCTGTTTATAGAATAAACAGAGATAAAGCAGAGGACTGAGGTTCAGAAAAACCCTCTCCGTGGATGGGGAGGCAACGAAAACAGCCGAGAAACACTGTGAACTCATAGAGGGGTGTAGGGTCCCTCTCTAAAGGGCATGGATTAAAGGACACGCCTACTGTTTTCAGTCCCCCCAATCTTTTCAATGAGAAATGGTTACAGTTAATCTTAGGTCTGGGTTTCATTAATCAAAACTGTAATCAAATCTCCACTTGACTCCATTTGGGCTTTAATGGTCGAGTGATGTTTATAACCAAATTTACTAGGCATGGAGGCCTGTGGGGGTGGGGGATGGCGGAGCAACTTCACAAACTCCTGGTCTGGGCCAAACAAAAAGAGACCCAGGAGGCTGGTTTTATAAAGGCCAAGTTTTTCTTTTTATGTTGGCAGCACCAAACTAATGGCATTGCATTCCTGAAGGCCAAAGTGACTTTCAGAGTTTCGGCTGGCCGCTTTCATTTATTTCCCCTCACAGGCCCACATTCCCCAGGATCTCCGAAGAAGGCTTATGAGCTGGGCCGGCACACCTCTATCAGAGGGGCAACGGGGACATAAGATATAGTAGCTCTAGCCAGAGAAGAAACTCATCTCACAAAAGAGAACACAAGAATGGTCACCAGAAGCTGGCAAGGGACAGCGAGTCCCAATGAAAAGGTAACTAATGAAGCACAAACACAGGAGGGCTGGACATATTGGGTTGACTATGCTTAACACTAATTTTTTATTTTGAAATAGCTACCTAGAATATTCTCAAGACTAGAAATGATAAAATTATAAGGTGGTAAGATATGGTCATACCTTACATACAAATATTAAAAAAAATCACATAACTACAGTCATGCTACGTTAATCAAGAATTTTAACAAAAAAAAAAATGGTTCTAGCCAGATGAACTGCCATTGTCTCTGGGTGAGGCACTGTGCTGGGTGCTTCTAAGACATTAGATCATCCTTAGTCTTCTGGTGATCTTCCTAGAACAGATATCATGATTTATCTTTTAAAAAGGAAGAAATGGCCGGGCGATGATGGCGCACACCTTTAATCCCAGCACTCGGGAGGCAGAGGCAGGCGGATCTCTGTGAGTTCGAGACCAGCCTGGTCTACAGAGCTAGTTCCAGGACAGGCTCCAAAAAGCCACAGAGAAACCCTGTCTCAAAAAACCAAAAAAAAAAAAAAAAAAAAAAAAAAAAAAAAAAAAAAAAAAAAAGGAAGAAATGGTGCTTAGGGAGCTCAGAAATTTTGTCCAAGGACCCAGGATTAAAACAGAGTAGATCTGGAACCCAAACACAGCATCTTCTACTTGGTTCTGATACAAGTATTAACGATGCCAAAAAAAAAAAAAAAAATGGAAGCAAAGTAGATCTGAAGTAGTAAACTTCAAGAAAGTGGCTGAAATACCGCTATCAATAGCCATCTGTAGCCTTGGGCATTCAGACCCCCACCACCGCCCAAGGCCCAGCTCCAAAGGAATGTGCTGGTCTTATCTCCTGGGTAACTTGCCTCTGTTCTAAAGACAGAGGGAGCCAAGGGCGGACTATCAAAGGTTCAAGAGTTTGGCTGCACAGAGCTGTAGGCACGTAGATAAAAGGATAGAGACAGAGATCTGGGCCTCCTTGCATTTAACATAAAAAGCAGAAGAAGGCTAAGGAGAAACAAAGGACCTGGACAAAAATTCTTCCAAGTCTTATAGATGGTTTGGAATTAAACATATGTTTAAATTACTTGTTGTTGGCTGTCATCTGGTACTTGAAAGGCTGAGGCAGGAGGGCTGTTGAGTTTAACTTAACTTGGGCTACACAGTAAGATCCTGCCCCCAGTACCTCCCCCTACTCCTATCTCCTCACCCAATTACTTGCCTCATTTTAAACTGAATTGGAAAGAGTGACCAGGTCAGAATGCTGCTTGACTTAGCTTTGACACATCACAGGTGGTTTGGGGACAAAGTACATAGTGAAGATGACGGTGACAATGTAGTTACCTTTCTCATCTGACAACAACTAGTCAATGTTCACATTGCTTTCATGGATTGAGAGGAGTCCGTTTTAATTCCAAAGGAAAGCAGCAATGTGGAATGTTCCTGAAGCCCCGGGAAGGCAGAGGCATCCCAGCACCACCCAGTTTACAGTGTGTGCTTTGAGACAAGCTGAGCACTCTTCTAGTTCTGAATAGAACCTGCTCACAATCATAGATCCCTCAGTTGGTTTAGATTATTAGTGAAGCCATCAAGGTGGACGGAAAAGCCAATCTCTTTGAGGAACTAGTCCGTTGCTACCTTAGAATAACACTTGAAGAATATTGGGTAAGCCAGCACTTGGGAACCAAAGGCTGGACAATCTCAGTGAGTTCAAGGTAAGCCTGGTCTACAGGGCAAGTTCTAGGACAGCCAGAGCTACATAGAGAAACACTGTCTCAGGAATAAAAAAGTTGGGTAGCCTACTACCCTGATAATTATAATTTCTGGACATTATTAAAGTTTATATTTTGATAGTACCAGTATTCAACCTCATCCTATTCCTGCTTTTTGGTCTAAGAGTCTTCCGCCCTGAGTAAAAACTATGAAAAGAAATCAGCTCCTTTTAGCTTTTTATCGCAACTGTTGTTTGACTTACAAATCTGGGAATGTGGGTATTTTCTATCCAGGGAGAAATAGAGAAACTGCGTACAGAATGTGGCCCACTCCACGGGCGAGCATTTGATGCGAGGAACCCCATGATGCTTCCAACCGAGCTCTGACAACTCATTCACTTAAATGTTTGGATGAGGGAAGGCCGGATGTGCACAAAAAGTCTCCACAGAGCACAAGCCAAGAGGAGACATCTGTAAACACACTACAGCTCTGTTATCTGATGGCCCTGGATTACATAGGTGAAAGAAGTCTCTGCAGTAGGCATATGCGAAAAATAAAGGGAATCTCAGAAAACCTATGGGGGGGTTGATGTCTGCCTACAGGTCCCACCTGTGGCCTTCTCGGAAGGCCAATGTCACTGCCTTGTGTGACTGTGTGGACAAGGCCCTTGGGCTTTCCATCCCCTCAACTCTTGATGACTATTACTGTGGGTCCTGAAGTTTCCCCCTTTTAATTAGAAAGTGATTTTTTTTTTTTTTTGAGGCAGGATCTTGCTGTTCAGTCCGAACTGGCTTTGAATTCCCATTTTCTTTTCTTTTTTTTAAATCTGTCTCCCCAGGGCTGAGATGACAGTGAACACTTATTATATGCTGAATAAGAATTTCATTAAAAAAAAAAAGAAAATGAAAACTCAACCGTAGGCTTTAGTGCACATCCTCCAAACTGGATATGATGAGTTTTGATTTATTTTTTTTCTTTTTTCATTTGGACACCTAACCTATGTAGGATATATCAGTGTATACACATAAGAGAAAACTGATGCTGACCCCGAAGAGCGTAGATAAAGGACCAGTTTCCCAATCCTTTCTTTGCTCCTATCGTATCTGGTCTCTTCTATGGGTGGCGGCTTCTCCTTTTAGGCAGTATTCTGAGCCAGCATGAACCAAACTTTAGCAAGCCTTTTTCCTTCAAAAAAGGAAAAAGTCAGTTTTAAACTGACATTCAAGAAAAATTCTTCAAAAATAAAATTCTTCAAGTATTTAATCAGAATTCTTTGGGCTGAAATACTGCGATGGTATTTTTCTGACCCAGACATTCCTAAGCTGTTGATGTAGTTCAGCAGGCCGACTCCCTCCCAAGTGGCTTAGCATGTGTGAGAAGGGTGATCGGCCACAAGGCGCAAGCAAGCGTTTCCTAAGACGCCTTTTCTGAGTGACCTCATCCGTATGCATCAGCATCACCATCATGGCGATGACTTGAGAATAAATTAAGGCTGCCACACAGCTAAGCGCCAAAACATCTTTACAATGTCCGGAGCAGTTCAGCGTCCAGATGCCGACTTCTCTCCAAACGGCACTGGTGACATTTTTCATTCCAGATCACGTAGTGATGATCTTACATACTCCAGGAACTCCACAAACTCTCTTTCCCCAGAAAATAAAAAAAAAAATGTGTGCGTGCCCTGGACACTTCTCACTAAAGCTGCACACTGTTTCGGGGGAGATAAAGATACCTTTTTTCTCTCTTTTTACGAACTATGAAATCTAGTCTTTTCCATAGCGTGAACATATAATTTGTCTTTTCCCCAAACCACAGTACTCAAACTTGCTGCTTCAAACAACATTATGTAAGAAAGGATGTGTTTGTGTGTGTGTGTGAGAGAGAGAGAGACAGACAGACAGACAGAAAGCTGTTACTGTGTTCTTCACCGTTATAGGAAAAGAAACACCAGATTACCATTTCACCTTACGATGTTTGCCCCAGTTAAAACAAACACCGAAATTAGGTACTTGATAGGGAGCCCAGCCACAGCATAGCGAGCATGAGGGTCTGGGTCTGGATGCCCACATCCAGGCAAAAGCCAGGCATCAAAGCACTGGAGTCCACTGGCTCGCCAGGCCGGCTGAATTGGTGAACTCTGGGCTCAAGGAGAGACCTGGCCTCAAAAAACAGGGCACAGAACAACTGAAGAGGAGGACACTGGGCGGTGACCTCTGGCCTCTCCAGGTGCACATGTGCACATGCAAACACACATGCACACGCACGTGTATACAAATAACTAAGGTCTTTTAGAAGTCACTGAAAGAGAACTGCCTTCCACGTTAGAATTCAGTCAACATGTGAATTCTGTCTCTATGCATATTCTTCTCGTTAGAACCAGGCAGGGAAGGGGAAGGCTTTTCAAGGATTCTGAAAAAAATTACAAGGGATGAATAAAAATGTCACCCCGGGTTTGAAAGGATCACCCGAGGCCCTTGCAGCCTCAGGTTTTATTACTTTCACTTCTCTAAATCCCACAAGCTGCCTCTCAGCCTGGAGAGTGAGCAGCTCCCGGAGCAGGACCTCTGACAGGTTTATTCACCGTTCACATCAGTGCCTGTTTACTGCCTGTCTCCTATACATTAAAGCCCGTGCTCTGTGAGTTTATGGCCTATTTAATCCTGTCATCACTCTACCTGGGACAGCTGGGGCTTCTGAGGAGCCTCCTTAGAATGACAATCCTGTCTGGCTCTTCTAAGCCCTGCCCCTCTGAATGTCTCCTTCCACCCTACAGTATGGTGGCGGCTTTGACTCGCACGCACGGTGCTGGCAGTCAGGGACAGGGACTCTTCAGAAAGTCCACGTTTCCAAACCACCAGAAAGTTTGCTGTTTCTGCCGTCATCAAATGGTAACAGGATGTGGGATGGTCCTACGTGAGGGCCTCCCAAGACAGCCTGGGTGCTATTGCAATGATGACATCATACAACAGCATTTTAGTGTTTATCTAATGTTCGCTTTAAGCAAAGTATCATCTGATTATCAAAGACCCAATGTTGATCAAATTGAAAGCAAACCAAGGTTGAGAGATGAGCACCATTTCATTCATCTATCTATCTATCTATCTATCTATCTATCTATCTATCTATCTATCTATCTATCTATCTATCTATCGCCTGTCTGTCTGTCTGTCTGTCTGTCTACTATCTATTTCTGAAACAAAGTCTTTCAGGGTAGTCCTGTCTGTCCTGGAACTTACTCAGTTCAAGACCAGGCTGGCCTTGAACTACGACTGGCCTGCCTCCGCCGTGAGTGCTGAGATTACAGTACCATGTTTTTTTGTACTGGCTTTGTGGGAGCCTAGGCAGTTTGGATGCTCACCTTACTAGACCTGGAAGGAGGTGGGAAGTCCTTGGACTTCCCACAGGGCAGGGAACCCTCACTGCTCTTTGGGCTGATGAGGGAGGGGGACTGGATTGGGGGAGGGAAATGGGAGGCGGTGGTGGAGAGAAGGCAGAAATCTTTAATAAATAAATAAATTAATAAAATAAAAAAACAAAAGCAGAGACATAAACTATCAAATTAAAAAAAAGAATAAAATAAAAGGGAAATGTCAGTTTACCTGCATAGAGCCTCGATGGCATCTCTGTCCAAGAAATCATGTTCTCTCTTCACCAGAGCCACATCAATAGGGAACAGGAGATCTGTAGGGAGAAAAAAACAAAAAACAAAAAACAAGTATAGTTGAGTGCCCAGGCGCTGGTCAAATTAGCTTGTTTCGGCAATGCGCTATCTACTGTTCCAACAACTCCTCATCCCTCTGTGGGAGCATGTAGTGATTCCACTCGTGGTTTAAGTCAGTTCTAAAGTAGTTGAGGATCTCTGAGTTGTTTCTCTGTCACAGAAAGAGTTCAAAACACTTTCGGCCTTCCAACTAATTACTAGGCAGTAAATGCCTGCTCTGAGTTATAATTTAAGCCAGGTTGAATACAGTAAGGAGTCTCCTTTGTGATGGGGCTTAAAAAAAAAATGTCTTTGCTCACAGGCCATCAGGGAAGGGGCCACAGGAAAAACAAAAGCAAGCCCAGAGACAAAACAGAACCCTGGCCAGGAAAGATTCAGGGAACAATGGCCAAGGGCAGCTGGAGGGACTGATCCATTTACATGATAGGATATACAGCAGAGAATCCAAGATCTGCTACTTTAAAACAAATATTAGCACTTCCCTGTGGCAGCCAAAGGGTTAACTCCCAAGTAAAACAAAGGCCTAACTACACACTTACTGCAAAACAATGGTAACCAAGCCCCTAAATCTGTGAGGGTCCACTGCTCTCAGAACAAGGAACTGCTTACATCAGACTGAGAGCCGGAAGAATTGCTCGGTGTGGCCTGCAGAGAGAGTGACCTAGTGATTACAAGCTTGGGGACCTGGGGGTCCACAGGGAGAGGGATGGAGGAGGGTTGCTAACAAGGTGTAGACAGGAAGCTGGCTGGGAGGCACAATGACTAGAGCTATGGAGTTACTGAGGTAGCTATGAGTGACCACCACTGTATTTTTTTTTTTTTTTTGATTTTTCGAGACAGGGTTTCTCCGTAGTTTTTGGTTCCTGTCCTGGAACTAGCTCTTGTAGACCAGGCTGGCCTCGAACTCACAGAGATCCGCCTGCCTCTGCCTCCCGAGTGCTGGGATTAAAGGCGTGCGCCACCACCGCCCGGCTAGAATTCCTTATTTCTAAGGATAGCATTTACGGCATCTTTTGGAAAACAATGTTGAAAGCTATCTCAGTATTCGTTTACCATCTATTCTTTTGTTTTTTTTCTGGAGGCAAGAGTTGGATTCCTTTGACCCTGACTGATAATTACGCAGACCAAGGACATTGTTACAGTTCGATGGCCAGTGGAGATCTGTAGGGAATTTAGTATTCCACGTTTATACTTCTTCATCAGTAGACAGAGGGAGGGTTAGTGACACTGTCATAGTGACCACACAGAGAAGGATAACAGTGAATAGGAACACAAATTACTAAATAGAATCACGGTCACATACCCTTTAGGGACTCAGACTCTATTAAATAATAAGCCGAGATCAGAGGAAATACTTTCAGATAGTATATAACATAAAAATCTATGAATGCAAATGCAAAGTTTTAATGTCCTTGCCTGCTAAGCATATGTGAAAAAGAAACCATGCTGTTTTAGCTCTTTCTAAGTTTCTATGCTATACTTAAGGTCAGTTTTCTGATCCAAATGAATAACAATTCTGTTTTTTTAAAAAAACTACCCAGTAATGACTAACTGTGAGGAATGCAAGAATTCAATCAATTTTCTTCTTATTTGCCTAGACTGTTTGTTGAAGGAACTGGTTTTTACAAGATGATGGTTTACTGATGGGTAGAAGCGGTCTGAACCCAACTTCCAGCCTGGGTGCAGAGGGAGGAAGTGAAAACCTGCAGGCAGCAAACGGAGCTAATCAGGAAGATGAGGGATCTGTGGGCGGCCGTGCCACCAAATGTGTGTAGCTCGTTCACCTGGCATAGGGGCAGGGTGAGGTGGGAAATGACTGCCCAGAACCTGGGCCAGCACATCCCAGAGACAGCCTAGGCTTCAGATGACTTGGAGAGATGCGGCAGATACCATCAGGGACGATGGAGCCTGCTTGTTAGGACTGTGAAGGTAAGACACAGCAACTGGAAATTGGATTCACCAAAACCAACAGGCACAAGAAGGCGCCTCTTAGCAGCGAATCAACACCCCAAAAGGACATAATTGAAGGAAATTTAATCTTAAAGAGGAAAACAAAAGCCTGGCCACTGGAAATCCAATTACCTTTCCCTAGCTCCAGGAGAGCTGTAAACTAGAAAAGCAACAAGTGCTGTTCCTACTTCTAACTCCAAAGCCCTTTAATAGGTCGGAGGTCTTGTCTGAGGGCAGGCAACTCCACCGTGCAAAGTGTTGGGTCAAAAATCAAAATAAAAGAACAATAAGAAATGGCATATATGCTGTGAAATTGAGGGACACTAAGCTATTTCAGAACATAAAAGTATATCATCACTGAGTGCCACCGAAAGACTACGTTAGGAATCACTCCATGCCTTGCTTGATTTGAAAATTGCCTATAAAATGAGAGCCTTCACCCCACGGTCTAGTGTCTTTGGTATAGGAAGGTACTCTGCGCACTACCAAAAGAGAAACATAAATGCTAATCCAGCCATAAACCCTTCATCTACAATGGTGTCCAGCCTGTAAGACAGGCTAGGGCAATGGTGGGAGTAACCACAACTGGTTACTTTGGGAGTAACCAACCAAGATCTGATTTGATCTAAGACCCATGCCATAAAATGGAATCCATACCCCCCACCCCCACGGCTTGGGTGTGCAAGAATCTGAGACTAGAGAGCCCAGGGACCTTGGGTAAAATCAAGCACTACTGATCTTAAAACAAAAAAAAAAAAAAACAAGACTGTAGCGCTACAAGGACTCCTAAGGACACTCTGATAACTCGCGGACCACTGTCTTGCTTAGTCATCACCAGAGAAGCGCTGCCCTACAGTAGATGGAAACAAATTCAGAGACCCACAGCCAGACATTATGCAGAGAGTGAGAGACCTCAGAACACTCAGTTCTAAATGGATGAGTGTTTCTTCCTCCAGGTTCCTGCCTTGAGTCCTGAGTCCCGAGTCCTGTCATTCCCCCCCTCCCCCCACATCAAATCCCTCCCCTCAGGAGGCAGGGAACCCTGCAACAGAGGAAATTTATAGAAAAACATGGGCATGTACATGTATGAGAGAGAGAGAGAGAGAGAGAGAGAGAGAGAGAGAGAGAGAGAGAGAGAGAGAGAGGAGAGAATATTAAACAAACAAAAAACAAAAACAAACCCCCAAATCCATGAAGTTATGTGGGTAGGGAGGTGGGGGGGAAGGGGCTCTGACAGGAGTTGCCCTAGGGGGAAAACATGATCAAAATATATTGCACAAAAATTTTAAATAAATAAAAACAATTAAAAAGTAAACATTCAAAAGAAAATGATCTATAAAATGGAGCTCACTATTTCAAAGCTGCGATCATTATAACATAATTTCATATGCAGATAATAGGTCTCCCATTGAAATGAGCAGCCAATTCATCTCAATGGATGCAGAACGCGTGGTATCGACCCATGGAACCAGAGCCTCAGAGAAGGAGTTAGACGTGACTGTCCCTAGCACCCTGTCAACTTGACAGAAGCCAGGGTCAAGTAGGAAGAAAGAAGTACACCAGAGAAAAGGCCTCTATCAGATTGGCCTATAGGCAAGTCTGAGCTGCATTTTCTTGATTAGTGATTGATGTGGGAGGGTCCATCCCACTGTGGGCAGGGCTGCCCTTAGGCAGGTACTTCAGGGTACTACAAGAAAGCAAAGCCAATGAGCAGCAATCTTCTATAGCCTTTGCCTCAGTTCCTCCTTCCAGGTTCCAGCCCTGACTTCTCTTGGTGATGGGGTGTAAGCTGTCAAGATGAAATAAACCCTTTTCTCTGCAGGTTGCTTTTGGTCATATTGTTTATCACAGAGACAAAGAAAGCAAACTTGTACGGTGATCTTTTTAACTTAATTGTCCTTTCCTGTTTTGGTGTGTGGGTGTTTGTAGGACACGGCTTACTCTTTGCAGAAGGACAAGATGACTCTATGAATACTAAGGTTCTGTTTTACTTTTGTTTTGAATGGTGGGAGTCTTGGGTACTTATCCCATTGTTTTAGAAACTGGACTATTTAACTAAGTGACAAAATGTCTCCGAGTAAGTCCTCGATTCATGAGGTCAGTGTTACGAATACACTGACTTCAGATAAGATGGCATCCTTGCCTTACCTTCATAAAGCTGTGCATATTGGGGGAATCCGGTTACCCGCAGCCAGTCGCAAGCTTCCTTGGCTTCAATTTCTAGAGACAAACAGAAGATGAATTTGTTAGCCACGTTAACCCTCCATGTGACTTTCCTGCATCAACAAACTGATTCTATGAGACAAGCAAAAGACAAATTCTGTAAAACGATATATACCTACAGGCAAAGGAACCAGCAAAAAGTTCATACCCAAAGGCTTACATTTTATACATCCTTCCTTCCATCTTTTTTAAAATGAATGCAATGACGTGTTTTCTCTTTAAGGAGAACAGAAGGGGCCTGGGGCTGTAACTCAGAGGTTCAGCCATGCATAAGGCCCTGGGACTGATCCCCTGTGCTGCAGAAACCAAAACAAACAAAAAATCCAAGATGGGTTCCCAGCAGTAAGTTACTCCGTGCTGCTTCTGGACACGCTTCCAAAACGAGACGCACAAGGACAGAAGGGGTTCAATGACTGAGCTGAAGCCCAGCTGGCCTAACAAGGCTTATTATTTTCTCCTTCAACAAAACCCCACCAGATAACACCCTGACATCTAGAGTAGAACCTGGCTGGGCACAGTTGCTGCCCTGTGGCATTTGTGGATTGGGCCTTTTGCTAGCCAAAGACAATGACAACATGCCTTTAGGAGCACTGTATTCCTCAGTGGGAGGGAGTCGCAGCAGGCTGCCTCAGGAAACCGAGGGCAAGATGTCACTGAATCCCAGCATCTTGGCAGGCTAACTGCCTAATAAAGGCCCCACTTCCCCGTGGTTAAACATCTTGTAGATAATATTGCTAAACAGAGGGGCCAAGAGCAACTGACACGCTGTGTTCAAATCCACTCAGGCACGCATTTACAATCCCGTTAAAACTGACTCGCGGAGGTGGTACTGGACACATTAATTAGTTTCTGTGTTTGCACAAAGAATATTCCTTTCAACTCCTCTTCCCAGCTTCTTCAGGCCATTAGAGCGCTTGGTTATTTAAGGCTATTCACTTGACAGACGTCTCAACATTGCTTAATCAAGCCCAGATTCCCATCTTCATTAAGCCAGATGTCAATCTGGTGGCCACCATTACAAATACACGCCTCACGTTACTTTTGTCTACTCAAATGTTAAGGTTTTCCACTTACTGTTTTTTTTTTTTAATTTTAACTTATTCTTTTTTTTCCCCCCTTGTCCTTTCAAGAAGAGCAACTTTTAAAAACTTTAATTCGTCAAGGCAAGTTGGAATGTCGTTTCTAGGCACACCAGGGAGCAAACTCTGGTTTTTCCGAGTGAGTTAATACCCAGCTGAAATGAGGGTAACACTGGACCGTTACGAAATGCTGCCTTAAAGGTTGCTTTCGTCAGATGAAGTAGTACGACTAAACATAAGTTCAGGACCCAATGGGCAAGAGGCTAGCGGGGTATGGACGCAGATGAACTTCCTTGTTCGCGCTGAGTAAGGTACACAGATGTGAATCACCTGCGCCCGGTCTTCTTCATGTATCAATTTTTAAATCGAAATTAGTGTATTTATTTACTTTGTGATTGTGTGTATGCACGTGGGCCTGTGTCCTAAGGGGTAAGATGTGGAGATCAGAAGACAATTTGTGGAAGTCTGTTCTCCCCCTTCCACCACCTAGACAGGAGACAGATCCTCAGGGTTGGTGGCCAGCACCTGCTGACCCAGCCTGCCAGCGCTCACGTATTTTTTTTTTTTTTTAAATCCATGTCTTGTCTTCCTAAGGATTAAGGAAGTTTTAATAAGATCGCAAAACAGCTTCTGGGAGAGTATTTTAAGAAGGAAAAACATGAACGCTTAACATTTTATTTTAAAGGCTATGAAAATCAAAGTTTCCCTCTGTGGAGCCCTCCTGGTTCCCAAAGAGGACTACGAAAAGAAAAAAAGGCTGCTTGTTTAAAAAAAGTGTTTTATTTTTGGAAATTATATTCCACCATATCTCCCTCCCATACCTCTCAAATATCCCTCCTTGCTCTCTTATAAATTCATGGCTTTTTAAAGAATTGTTTATGTGTATGGGTGTTTGCCTGAATGTAGATCACGTGTTTGCTGGGTGCACAGGGAGCTCAGAAGACAGCGTCGGATTCTCTGGATCCGGAGTTAGAGATGGCTGTGGGCCACTGTGTGAGTGCTGGGAACCAAACCTGGGTCCTCTGAAAGAGCAACAAGCATTCTAAACCACAGAGTCATCTTTCCAGCCCCACAGACTCATGGCCTCTTAAAAACATTTAAAGTCATTCAGTGTGCGTGTCCTTAGAGAATATTTCCAAAGAACAGACTGCGGAACACAGGATAATAGATGGTTAAAAAGGAGCACTTGCTTTCTTATTCTCTCAATTAAAAGTCAGGTGACTAGAGACTCTGAGCATTGGTCCATTTCGGGGCACATGCAGACAGGGCATCAGGCTAGTGTACACACAAAGGCTTCATTAGGCACCAGCTTAGAAGATGCGGACACCTATTTACAGCATGCTCTTGATTTTCTCATTCAAGTGGTTTTGTGTTGAAAGGTGGGAAAGAGGCAATGTATTTTTCTAAAGCATCTTTACATCTGTTAACGGAATCCTTTACCCACGAGAAGAACATTTTACCTACATTAATCACGTAAGGTGCCCTGCAATTTCTGAAACACCCAGATGTCTCCAGCTGCCTTGTGTCTCAGTTATTCCCTATCAGGAAGAAAATGGCCTGTTCTCCTACAGTCCCACCCTGATGTCACCCAGTCACTTTCAGGGCCACCTGGTTAGCAAACAAATGATGTGAGCTGGGTAGACGGCTCTGGGGAGAAGAGCATTTGCTCTGCAAGCGTGTGGACCTGGGTTCAAGTCCCAGCACCCACGTAAAAAAACATGCAGACAGGTGGATCCAATAAGCTCCAGCCAAGCCTGAGCCTTCCGCACGCCGGTTCATTTCCTCACACTGATCCTAATACACGCTCACGCACCCTCAAGATACAAGGTCCGAAAACGCAGGTGGAAGCAGTCAGCCAACTCCCCTTAAGTATGAGCTCTATGTCCCAGGTGAGAGAAGAAACGGGCTCACAGAATGCTAGTTTGTATAGAGCCAGGGAGATGGATGTTGGGTTGATGGTGTTCTTGAACAAGTCTGATCAGCTGTGATTGATCTTGGGGCCCTTGGTGGAGAAACCTGATGACTGAGGCTGTACTTTGACCTCTACATACACACCGTAGCGTGTGTGCTGCACATACGTGCCTGTGCAGGCGCACACACCCCCACAATCAGGAAACACCACAGCCTGTTAGCCGATCACTTCAGCATCTTCTCCCCCCCCCACACACACACTGTGAACGCCTGGCTCGAAGGACAGACTTCTTCCTTGAGTGCAGGCGTGTGGTGTTGTGCGCGCCACGAGTGATGGTGTTTCCTAAAACAGCGAGGCCACCAGACTCGAAAGCACAACGGCCACACAATGAAACTTGCGGACGAGGGGTTCTGATAAGCAAGCCACAGACACGTATGTTAAGGAGGAAACAGGAAATTTTTCTTGGAAGCAGCTTAGCTGTTGGTCGTTCACAGAGCAGTTCTGTGCGTGAGATGAATGAGCGCTGAGACCTTTTGTGTACGGCGGGGACCCTTAGCCCGTATTGACACATTTCCTGGCTGTATCGGATGCCCCCCGATCTTCTTGCTATACCTTAACTGTAATCCTTTACCATGACAAGTCACTGTAAGTGTGCCAACTTTCCCCGAGCCAGAAGCCACCTTGCTGCTGAGCTTTGCAGGTTGAGTGACAGCCCAGGAGTTTAAGTGGGCTGCAAAACCGCCACAGTGAGAACCTCCTTCTTTCCCTCTAGGCCCGCCCATCACAGGCTCCAGGAAATCTGTTTCTTCAAAGAAATGCTAAGGAATTAGGGAATGCTACAAAAAACACAAGCACTTTCCCAGGTCCCTTGGAAGTCCTGCTATAAGGCAGATGTGTGGGCAAAGGTTCCTGTGTACGGAGAGCTGCTCTTGCTGTGGACAGGCAAACGGGGCTTTCAAATCCAAACCAAGACTCATTCCTGCTCCTGGGTGACACGGGATTCCTTCAAAGGGAAGAAAGGGCCGGCTTATCAGGTTCTCCCCACCGGGTCAAGGAGGTCAGAGATGCCCACAATGGCTTTAGTAACAGCCCACCTTCACTTCGTGGGTGGGGCTCATGGGGTGGGTCATCTGGAGAAGCATCCAGGTCATGGAGCACAGAAAGGTGGTAAGGCATCGGGAACTTCTTACAAAAGCCAAAGACCACCCAGCCCCACATATTCAAATTGGTTTCACCGCAGCACGGACATCTATTTTTATAAAAGCTCCCTAAGCCCTGCAAGTGTAGGCAGGACTGGCTCCCCTAGGAGTCGCGTGTCACCTCCCCGCGAGTCCCCAGTGCAGCAGTTCTCAACCTGTTGGTCGTGACCCTTTCCCAGGGGTCACCTAAGATACTGGAATCCACATAATTTACATCACGATTTGTGTCAGTAGCAAAATTACAGTTCATAAGTAGCAACGAAAATAATTTTATGGTTGGGGGGGGTTTGGGGGGGTCAGCACAGCGTGAGGAACTGTGTTAATGGGTCCCCGCAGTAGCAAGGGTGAGAAACGCTTTCCTACTCTTTTCCTTTGTCTTGGATTCTAACAACTCTTGGTTAAACCTCTCCTCCTCCCCATCCCCAACCAGTTCCATGAACTACCTAGACAAGTTTTCACTAACCATGGATTTCCTTCTGTCCCACCTCTGCTTACAATTGTCCAATGACTTTCTATCAACTTTGACTCCAAATTCCAATCCCTCGGCAAAGTCCATGGGTCTTCCTAACCTAGCCTCTGCCGGTCTCTTCAGATCTTGAAAGGCCTCTAAAGGTAAGCCCTCTTAGTTCCCAGGATGCCCAGGATGGAGACTCTCTCTTCAGACTCCAATACCACCCCCCACTTTCACCTCGCAAACTTCCCCCTCTTAAATTCGGGTCCATCTCAAAATACTCCCTTTTGTACACTAGAACCACACTATATTTGTCTTAAAAAATACAAAGAAAAGGAAGTTCGGCAATATTTTCATTTCTTCAAAGGCAGACTAAGAACTTTCACCTGACAACTATAAAAGTAATGTTAAACACGCACAACTGCCAAAGGCTGATTATCAGGAGTTATCTATGCAGAACGAATTCCTGCTAGGGCCAAGTCCCATAGAATACTTACTTCACGTTTATTAAACGCCAATGTTATCTAATCGCGGGAAGGATTCTGAGGGCATCTCAGCTGCATTCCTACCTCAGGTGCCTAAAAGAAAATTCCAAGCATCTAAGGCACATATTCTGGAAGTTTCTGGGAGTCAGGGCAATCCTTCAACTGGGGCTTTGAGCAGACCCAAATCCACTGGTGGGGCATTAAGTGAAAGAAACCAGCCTGCATTTTTTTTTTTCCTTCGACAGTCCTTCCTTTTTGAACTAGGTGAGCTGGCAGCTACCTTCAGGGATAATCAAAACCCCAAGTTCCTGCCAAGCAGGAAACCAGGTGGAAAGGCATGCCACAGCCCCGGAACAGGGGGCACAATGACCCTCTGCCCTCTTTGCTGGAATTACTTAGGTTTCTCAAGAGCTCTCTAGGGCCCGTGTGTTGGTTAAGTCCCAAGTGATTTAAGTCAACACCAGTGAGGCCCTTTCCCCCTGCTCCGGGGAAAGCCCAAACAGGAGTATATAAAGCCAGGGTGCTGACCACACCCCCACCAATGCCCACACCCATGCCAGCCCCCCAACTGATGGGGCTCCCTGGCTTCCTCCTGCTCACCCCTTCCCACGCTCATCTTCCACAGCGTGTTCTGTTTACATTCCGTGTGCTCGCTTTGTAAGCTCCTAGGATATCCGTCCTTCTCCTTCACGGATACCCCACAAAACTCCACACTATTTTGCGGCAGCATGGTGGGTCCCTCAACAAATACACAACTGTGCAAATCAACCACCGATTTCATTTTCATCCTAGCAAGCTTAGTCTTCTGATTAATAACCCCAGCGAGGACCTGTTATACACACACGGATGGTCTACAACTGGAAGTGCCTGCGTATGTACGCACGTACATGTAACCTGAAGGGATACAACTTTAAGTGCCTATGTACGTATACACGCACATGTAAACCTGGCGTTTCACACAACAGTTACAATACCCGCTTTGGCGTCTCATATTTCCTTTCTGCCTACTGGTTCTTCTCCAGGACACAGTCCCTCCCTCTTCGCTTCTACAATCCTAATTCCTCTCAAAGTTTTGACACTAGAAACTGCTTTAGGAACATTTCCCAATAATAGGTATGGACGTTTGTTGACGCTTGCATCGCTTAAACGTATAAGCTGCTTTTTAATGAAGTAATGCGTTGACCTGTTTCATGAAGGCCATAGTCATGGCCTAGAGAACATAATACCCCAAATACTTGCTAAGGAGGAGTCCTCCAGAAACCCCCAAACTAAGTCTAATTTTCATAGAAAACCCTTCGGCCTGTAGCAAAGTCTTGGAATTCTATTTTTTTCTTGGTCTTTAAAGCTTTACCTCTCAGGAGACTTCCTGTTTCCTGCAGAGGCAGGGAGCTGGGTGCTAACATGCACGGGGACCTTGCTCCTTCTAAAGGAGCTGGTCCAGCTTTTGGACAATCTGCTCCAATTCAGAGGCACCAGATGGTGTCCCCAGGCCAGAGAGTTTCTAGCCCATTCCAGGGCACTCTCATTTAAATTACCAGCGGGCTCTCAGTACTAGTAAAAAGATGGAAGCTGGGGGCAGACTCTTTTTAAGTGTTCTCTCCATCTGTTGACGATTTGGAGGAAGATATGCTGCTTTCTAGGAGAGAATATTCCTAGAAATAACGTAAGGAGGGGAATAAAGAAGCCACTTTGCCCCCACGAGATGATGACAACTTAATAAAGGGTTTTTACTTTGAAAGGAGGGAACCACTCTGGAGACACCCTGAAAGCCTACACCTTGATTGAGCACTTGAGGGGACACTTCAACGATGCCGAAATGACAGCGAGTGACATGTCCTTTGGGCCTCCCCCTTTGCACAGGCATTTGCAAAGTACTGCTCTTCCCACTGGAACCAGGCAAGGGCGAGCGGCTCCCATCACAGACGGGCAGGGCTGTGCTGATGAGCGCTCCCGAGTGGCGGGCTGTCAGGAACTTCCAGCCTCCACACCGAGGCTCCTCATTTCCAGGAATAGAAAATATCTCCCAGCTAATCAAAAACTGGCACCTGCGCTCGGGGACAAAGAGGTCAAACCGAGAGGGAACTGATCCATTAAGGAAGTGGACGCAATAGCATTACCTCTCGCTGTTGTATGCCAGTCTAGGGGGAGATAAAAATAGAACTTTGCCCCTGCCCCCATTCTTTTACGTTATGTGATGGAAATATCACCGCAAAGCCCATTACTTTGAATGCCAATTATGAAAAGAAGCACCATTAGGAGCCCACCGTCTGTCAATCAATATATACGCATTATGTATTTCAAGGATTTTGTATCAACTACTTAAAGACAAATTACAGACTAAAGGAAATGGCTTGGATTAGGTCTCAGGGTGCTAACTACCTACATGAAGACAGCTTCAAGACAGGGGGTGACACAGCTTTAACACGCCCTTAGTTTACAAAGCCTCAATTCCGTAAAAGGTGGCACAGGTCTTGAGGTTACACAGTGTCTGAAGGCCAGATATCTGATGACAAACCTAGAGTCGGTCCATCTCTGTGCTGAGAGTCTGGCACACATGACAATGGCTTCTCTCTGTATGGTAGTGGAGGCCTTTACCCCAGGGTCCTCCAGGAGGACCAGAATGAGCGAAAATAAAGCACTTCAAAACAAAGCCATGACCTGAAGTTAGAGATAAAGAGGCTAGCAAGAAATTCCAACGGAAGCAAAAGAGCAGCAATGAAGAAGGCCAGTACCACCTCACCTCTATTTCAGTCCTTTCTGACCAGATTAAAAAGAAAGAAAGAAAGAAAGAAAGAAAGAAAGAAAGAAAGAAAGAAAGAAAGAAAGAAAGAAAGGAAGGAATGAAATATGACACTACAGGTTCATCAAAGACCAAGGAGAACAGAACGTGGCAAATATTGGTTAAAGGCATAATTCACCGCCTCCTTTGGTCTAACCTAAGGCGAAGATGTTTTTCAATTTTACACGCTCAATTTTTTTTCTGTCTGGGTTGGGTTTTTGGTGGTCAAACATACACAGGTTAGGTAAGAGTGGTATATCCCCACCCCCACACAATCCGACCAATACCAAAATAATCTAAGGAAAAAGAAGCATATTCCCATCTTTGTGATGAATTAACTAACCATTTTCTTTAAAATTGCTGGGACTCTCCGCAGCCCAAGCACACACTATTTAAGAGTTAAATTTTAACTCCTATCCATCTACTTAATTTCTTATAAACACATTAAGAACCCCATTTTGTGAGGGCACCCGTCTGTTTACACAGGCCAACAGGAAGGGGTCTGGAGTGTCACCGGGATGACTGTGACCTTGGATACTGAACTTCTTTCTAGCTCAGCAGGGGACAGGCTTTTCCGAGGAGGCCTTTGCAAAGTCCTGGAATTTCCCTCTCAGTGACTTCCACAGATGCCCAAGCATCACATAAAATCCCCTTTCCACATCATACCATTGGTTCAGAAGAGGGAATTCGGTGGACACTGGCTCTCTGACGAGGCCTCCATTTTATCCAGACTGGAGAAAATCATCCTGGATCTGCCACCCGAGTGTGACATAGGGCCCACAGGCAGGATGGCCTGGCTGCAGGGCAGACCCACACCTGGGTCACAAGTCTTTTCCTCGCTGGCTTCCTAAGCGTGCTGGGCCTGGGAACGCTACAAGCCCAGGGTGTGGAACACTTTTGTCCCTCCGACATCCTTTGGAGACTGCCACAGGAGAAGGAAGGCGCCTCGCGCGACAAGAATCAGGAAGCCACTTCCAGTTCCCTCTGCGGGACACCGAAAGGCGGGGCAGGCGAGGGATCAAAATGTGGATGGATGGACCGGAGGTGTCAAAGGCATCTGGGGACCCAGCGTCACAGAGTCCACTGCTTTAATACCTTTTTGATTTCCCCCCTACTAGGGGAGAGGCTGGCCTGAGAAGGCCGCCGAGTAGTAGACGTGAGTGGGAAGGACCCGGTATCATAAACACCTAAATCTAGTGACAGAAGAAAACCAGGGGAGCCTGATGAAGAGAAAGCTCTCCATTGTGTGGGCTTGGGGACTTGGGGTGCAATCAACACTTTACCTCAAGTGCCCAAGAGCCTTACTTTGTAGCAGGCAGAAATTCTGTAAGATGTCAATTACTGATACCTAGCACACACATTTTTCTTAGAAAGCATCTCACAGTATCTTCACTGGAGAAAACACTGCTCCATCCAGTGGAAGGCAGACTTTTCCAAAAGTGGTCCCTGGGACTCCCCTAGATGTTAAAGACATCTCTATCTGCTAGGCTACGATCACCTGATCACCTTACAGGTTCCCCAGGAGCACAGAGGCCCCAGGAAAAAGCAGTCTTTGTAAGGCATGGCTGGAACATCCTAGAAAAGCCTGACCCCTGACTGTCAGGGTCTACAACAGCACACAAGCTAAACAAGCAAGGCTGTCTTCCCTCCAACCACTACTTAGGATAGCAAGGAAGGAATAGCTAGTATAAAATAGGTCAAGGTAGAGTCAAGCAATTAACTACCACCAGGGAAGCTCTCCTCTCCTTATCATTGATCTCCAGAATCCTCAACAATAACACAGGGGCCACCTCAGGAAGAAGTGTTGACAGACGGGGTGGGCTGACAGACAGGCCTCCGTGGCTGGAAATCTACTCACTCCATATTAACTGAGTGTCCCACTACAGCATGGCCCCCTTAGCCTCCATCTCAGCTACCCATGGTCAACTGAAACCAATGAAAAGTATGAACCAAACACTCCAGAAACAAACAATTTGTAAGTCCTCAATAACTCCTACTAGGGATTATTGTCACTACGGCCCTATCTTCCTGCTTCTGTTGTGAATCTTTTACTGTGTCTGATTTATGAATTTTATCATAGGAATGTATCTGTGGGGGAAACACGGTCTACAGAAGGATGGCCATGTCTATGGTTTCAGGAACTCCTGGGCGCCTCGAGACATATTCCCCAAGGGTAAAAGAGGACTATTGTAACTTGAGCCCGAAAGAAAACACCCCTGATTGCACAGTCACAGCAGTAACCTACACCTATATAAAAAGAAAATAAAAATTGTGACCCTCTTGCATGGTCCCCCTTCAAAGATGACTTGTACTTGACTCCACATTCCTCTGTTCACAATGGCCAGAGTCAGAAATAGGACAGCTGTGAAGGTCTGTTCCAAAACTCATTTTTCATCTCATTTCACAGCCTTGCGGATCAACGTGGGCTTGGGCTTTTCAGGCCAGAGTAGGCATTTAACTCTTTAGAAACTGGGCTAGTTTTAACTTGACCTTGACCCCACAGGAGGAGATGCAGAGAGACAGCTAAGCTTAGATATTAGAATCACTCTCAGCCATTGGCTCCAACGCGTGTCACTGTATCACTGGCCTGTACAAATATTACAAACGACAAAGGACAACAGCCGCCTTTCCGCTACTCTGTTTGGCTTGTCAGGCGTCTGGGTACCTGGGCCAGGTTGGCCTGACACTCCGCACAGAACTGAGACATCAGTCTGCACCGGTTTGGTAATATCCAGGGGGGAAGCGGAAACATCTGAGGTTATTTTTACTCCTACAGGTCTTCTGGCTGTACAGGGTGAACGGCGGCAGGGTGGAGCAAGTATTGTCTGGAGCCCTTTAGGACTTTTTTTTTTTTCTTTTTTGCTCATGGCCTCATTTCCGTCTTCCTGTTGCTAGGAAGGGGAGTTAAGCATGAGAAACTTGTGTTTACAATACTGGCCCATCCTGTCCAGAACAAGGCTCTCTTCAAAAGAGCCCCATTTACTTCGCTCACTGTACTCTGGATGCCCCCAATTCTTCTGGACCAAATCACTCTTCCTTGAATATTTTCAAATTGAGTATTTACTCTCCTAAGTCATAAAAACACCACTCATTTAAACATTGCATCATGGTTTTGAATCTCCACAGGGACACCCAGGGAAACCCAAGTACTGATTTTTTTTTTTTTTTTTGTATTTGAAACCACCTTTTGGAGCCTCACCAAGCCTCAGACTGGAAGCATCTTGCAGGGATCTCCTAGGGCCCCTTGAAGTTCCACAGCGCTTCTGCAATAAGAGCTGGAGTCCTAGACAGTTTAAAACCCACTTTATGCAGCGATACCTTGCAGTGTGGTCACAACACAACTCTTAGCCTGTTCTAGCCTGTTTGGAGGAAGGTGTCACCCAGCTTGCGAGAAAGTAAAATCAATTTGTCAAAAGCAAACTTTTGCAAAAAGACAGCTTGAGAGAAAAATCTGTCTGCTGGGCTTCATTTTCAACTCTCCGAACAGTAGTACTAATGAAAAAATTATGCAGCCAGGCTAGGGCCAGGCTGCAAATCCGGCATGCCTCAATAAAAGCGAATACAGGCAATCTCCAGCATTTTCTCAGGAAAGGTCTCGAAATAACTTCTGAAGGCACATCTGCTAACCATTTGACACTCGTTCCTCAGGACTTTGGTTCTTCTGTTAGGGGGGCTGCTGCCTCGAAGGGTACCCCTCTGACCATCTGCTGCAATCTGCTTGCCAAGATGGCACTGGGTGCCTCCATTAATTCCACCCTTATGGTCAGCAAATTATCCCGCGGAGGACTAGCCTGCTGTCCAGATGGGAGCAAAATTAGCCACTTGGAGCCGCTGATAGGTTTACATTCTGACTGCAGCAGTCCGCTGGGCTATTATTTTCCCTCATCCCTTCAGCAAACAGAAATTTACAGGGTTAAAAAAAAAATGTAATTTGAGACTGGGCATTCTGCCTTCTCCAGAGCCTGTTTTTTTTTTCTCTCTACTCAAATGCGTCACATATGCCACCCCCACGAATCTTTTGGTAACGGATGGCTGTGCCAAGCATTCCTCCAAATCACCAGCCACAGCTTGAAGCAGCCTCTGACTCTGAGAATGAACCCATTTGTGACCACGTTGGGTGTAAAAAGCCTCATTGAAAGCAAAACCGGATGGGGCAATATTTTTTTCCTCCTCTACTGAGCAGATTAATGACTTTAGGCAGGGCTTCCCGTTTAGCTGTTAGCATCATTCGGGAACAGAGCGGACGTCAGTATCCGTCACCCCGCGAGGCACTTTAAGTGTAGTAGTTTATTTGAGCCTTACAACCCCAACTGTGTCAACAGTTACTACCCCGAGTTGCGGACAGCGCAGTGAAGTTACGCCACTTTCCAGGGTCGCGCATCTTGTGCGATACTGATCCCCAATTTACTTCCCGCGCATCACTCCTAGCACCAAAGGCCATGCACTGAAATGACTCACAGAGACAGAAAATTACACCAACAGGGTGGGCTGCTGTTCTGGGAGCAACCCTTAAGAAGGATCAAAGGCTTTCAGCTCCTGACATTGGAGGAGGGGACAGGGGTACAGAGAAGGGCACTAGTCCAAGAGGCCATCTCCTTGATTTTTTTTTTTTTTAAAGCCTCAGGCCTGGAGACGTGTTTCCTTCCTTTTCTCCAGCCCACGAACTCTTCCTCTCACGCCAAGGGCGTGGGCATCTAGTGGGGGCTTATCAGGAACCGCATCCAACCACCCCACACAGCGGGAAAGCGCTGAGTTCCCATCCGAACCCCACGTGCGATGGGGGTTGGGGGTGGCCAAGGAGCAATCCAGACTTAGCCCGCCGAGGCTCAGAGATTTCCCAGCGTTGAAAATAGAAGAACGACAACAAAAGAACACTTCGGTAAATGCACTCGGAAACAGTGCTAAGGAAACTTTCCTCAAGTACAGCTAAAGTCCACACAGTCCCTTAAATAATGCTTTCTTTGGGAAACAATACTGATTTGGAACCTGTAGGATGTAGGACAGCAAGAAGAGATAGAACCGTCCCCCAAAGAAGTCGCAATGGGGTCGCTCGCCCCTGGAACCCCAAGGCCAGTTTCTAGGAACAGAAAGAGTCTAAGTCATCCGGACGCCAGTACGCAGTGCCCCAGGCAATACGTGGCCAAGGGACATGACCCGAATTAAAACCTCCCTCTCCAAACTCTGACCCAAGCTGCTTAAACACACACGTTTTACTACTGAGAGCCTGGGGCGACTCCTCTGCAAGCGTGTCAAAACACACAACTACAACACGGACTTGGCAGGGCGGGGTGACAAGTCCTCTTCGGCCGGTCCCCTCAGCAGCTGACCCCAGGCAGACTAGTCCGACAACACGACACAAGTCCATCTTACGTGTTAGGATCATGGTGTCCGGTTCGTCTCTACACATCAAGGTCGGCGCAGGGCGGCGGGAGTGCACCGGGGCAGCCCGAAGCAATCGGGATCCCACGCCGGGACCCACGGTGGCACCCGGGACGTGAGCCCTCTCGGTCGTCAGCACATCCTGTTTCGACGCTTCCCTGCCCTTCGCCCTAGCTCGGGCAAAATCGTGAGTTTGGACTGCCACCGCGAAAGGAGCGCTCTCAGGGAGCGGGACGCGGAGCTAGGGAGGCTTGGCTCCTGCAGCGTTGAGGCTCAGCCATGGTCCAGCCTGGAGCGCACCACTTTCCACTCGCCCGCTGCAGCAGCGCTCTGCTCGCTGCGCGCCCTCGCGGCCGCGCCCTCCCACCGAGCCCGCCCCCACGGGCGGGACCCACGCTGCGACCTCGGGCTCCGCTCTGGTTCCGCCCACCGCGCAGCAGGTCCCGCCCAAAGCCCGCCCAGGTCCCGCCTGCGCCTCCTCCGCCCTTTCGCGGAATGTTTTCCCAGGGTCTGCTCTGCTGCGGCAGCGGGAAGCGCCTGAAAGTCGCCAACTACTGGCCTCTGGGGTAAAGTCAAAAAGCCTGGAGGCTTTTGCTGGGTGCAGAGATCCGGGCCTCATGCTCACACGTGAGCCGCCGTGGTCTGTGCACCCGCAGGCTATCATTCCGGTAGACATCACAAAAACCTGCCGTGATGGTATGGACAGTGGAGAGGTAAGGATGGATCAGTGTTTCTTGACCAGAAAATGGGGAAAAGCGGTAACCTGGTCTTTGGGACACCCAAAGCCCCCACTAAAGCCCTTAAGAGTACAGACAGAATGTGGGTATTAACATGGCTACGGAAGTTTCCCCCAGCACGTGGGGAAGAGCCAGTATACCATGCATGCGCGCAGTCATAGCCACTGCATTTCTGTGATATTTGGTCTAAGGTCACAGTTTCTTATATTTTTGGTTGTGAGCCTAGCCTTTAATGGCTGAGCCATCGCTCCAGGCCTAAGGTCACAGTTTCGAAAACTGCTCATGAACTAGTCCCCAGCCTGCCATTTATGATCTCTGATGGTGATAATCTGATCTGTGGTTTTTTTTCTTTATCAAAGGTTCAAATGATTCTCAAGCAGCTTAGGTGGAGGTCCCTCATGTCATAAGAAGGCCCCGTTTTGAAACTTGCAACAGAATATAATTAAGAGTAAGATGTTTAAAAGTCCACAGCAATTTTCATGAAAATTTACTTTGGAGTAAGTTGGTGTTTTATGTGTGTTTATTGATGGAAATTTGTGCTTTCAATCCCAGGAGAGCATTTACTATGGGCCAAATGGTTTCTCCACTGAATCATACAGCAGCCAGCAAAGGGGATCCATATCCTTCTGGAGTTGACTTCTGTTGAAATAGGAGCGGCGGGGCTGCGTCCCCATTACCCCGGCTGCACCCCGGCCGCCTCCGGCTAGCTTTACCCGAAATAATTACACGGACACTGTATTCTTTTAAGCACTGCTTGGCCCATCTATCTAGCCTCTTCTAGGCTATCTCTCGCACCCGGACTAGCCCATTTCTTATATTCTGTGTAGCACCGGTCTTACCGGGAAGATTCTAGCCTACGTCCATCCTGGGTCGGAGCTTCATCGCGTGTGCCTCAGAGAGCAGAGCTCTCGCC
>NC_022032.1:12196464-12232366 GCF_000317375.1 Microtus ochrogaster
GAGCTTCATCGCGTGTGCCTCAGAGAGCAGAGCTCTCGCCTCTGCCCGCTAGAGTGGAGTATCGTGTCTCTCTGAGGCATCTGCCCCTGAGAGGAGAGCTGTCGAGTCTCTGAGCTCACTTCCTCTTCCTCTCAGCGTCTGCTCCACCCACCTACGTTCTAACCTATCAGGTCAAGCAGCTTCTTTATTTAATCAACCAATGACCTTCCTCCATCAGACTTCTTCCTAGGGAAGCTATGCAATAAACAAAGCAAGTGGAAAAATATGTAGTCAGTTAGATGAGAGGTGTTAGGCAGGCTAGGCAATAGAATTGGGGCTGAGTTTATTCTTCAGTAAGTAAAATGTATTCCCTTATACTTCAGAATGGATTGATTTTATAGCCATAAGCTAGGTTACAGATAAGACTCTTCCCACTTCTACCAATGGCACCCTATTTTCCCTACAAGAATTCCTCATTTTGGAAGCCACACTTAACCTCCACGTAGCTGACCTATGGCCAGGACATTTTCCTGATGGCAAATGCTGGGGACCCAAAGGCAGTGCGGAGTGCGTGTGGCCTCTGCCTGCCAAGAGTTTATAGAAGGATGGGAAGAAATGGGGGTGAATGGAAACGAGGGACTGTTGAGGGCCCAGGAAGTGAAGACCTAAATAGCCCAAGAAAATGGAGTTGTCCTCCGAAGGGTGGGTGCTGGGAGAACTGTGAACGCATCCAACAATCACATCTCTGCAATGTTCAAGCCCCCGAGACTAAATCACATATACTTTGCATACAACTTATGGACATCCTCCCTACATACTTTTAAAATAATTGTTAGATGACTTATCATATGCAATACGATGTGAACACATGTAGATTTGCATATGATCAGTACAGATGCAGGTGTTTTTTTTTTCCCTCCGAATATTTTCTCTTCGCTATGGTACTATGTGCGGGTCAAAAACCAGCCTTGTGTTTATTATCTCGTTCCACTTTTACAACGGTTTGGAGGATCAAATTCAAGTCCTCAGGCTTGTGTGGTGTCTTAACTTGCGTCTCTGATGCTGTGCTAAAACCCTGATGAGAAAATAAGAGGAGGAAAGGGCTTATTTCATTTTACAGTTTATAGTCCATCGAGGGAGGAAATGAAGGCAGGAGCATAGAAGCAGGAACTAACGCAGAGGCCAGAGATGAGTGCAGTTTATTGGCTTGTGTGTGGCTACGTAATCCAAGATTCCCTGCCTAGTAGTAGGCTGGGACCTTCTGTACCAATCACCCCTCAAGAAAATGACCCACATGTAGCATATAGGCCAACCTGATGGGGGCATATTCTCAACTTCTGAGATGAGTCCATCCTTCTTCTCAGATGTCTCTAGCTTGTGTCGAGTTGACAAAAAAACTAACTAGCATGCATGGCCAGTGCCTTTACCTACGGAGCTTTCTCATGGCCCCCACGGCACTTTATAAATGTCTAGCTAAGATTTTTACCAAGTTGCCCAAGCTGGCCTGGAACTCACTCTGTAGCCCAGGCAGACTTTGAACTTCTTATCCTTTTGCCTGGACTTCTCGGGTAACTGGGCTCATGGACCTGAGCCACCTGGCCCAACCCCTGGATGTTTCCTATCAGTGACGATTTGAATCCAGGGACCAGGAAGTTGTGGATTTGGTAGACCACTGGCTTATTAAATGGCACATCAAATTCCAAAAAGAAGTTCCCGCTCCTAATGTCCAGAAGGAAAGGAAAACAATGTAGAACGAAGCCTCGGCTTTGACCTCTGTGAACAACCGGCCTCTTGCAAGCCGGGCCGAGGGAAGGCTGGCAAAACCAATCAAGAGTATGGATAAACAATGCTGTTGACCAGACGAAAGAGGATCCCCAAGCCAGCTCAGAGCCCTTCCTGCTCACTTAGCCTCCTACCCATCACCGTGGGCTTCATTTGTCTATCCCAGGCAGCTGCATTTGTCTGCGGCTGAGATCTGGGTCTCAAGGTGCAGGACTCTGAGAGGTAGGCTGTCCCATGCAGTACAGATCATTTCCCCTCAGCCAGCAGTCACGGTT
The DNA here is from genome assembly GCF_000317375.1 of Microtus ochrogaster. NCBI lineage: Eukaryota > Metazoa > Chordata > Mammalia > Rodentia > Cricetidae > Microtus > Microtus ochrogaster. Next base: position 12,198,501 of record NC_022032.1, read on the forward strand.
ACTGAAAGTTTTTTTCCTACGTAAGAACAGAGAAACTACGCAAGAGCTGGGGAGATGGCTGCGGGCAAGGTCACTCGGGGCAAGCAGGAGGACCTGTGTAGGTTCACGGCATCCAGGTGAAAAGCCTGACAAAGAAAAGGAGCCTGCTAAGCACAGTCCTGGGAGACTGGGGAATCCTTGGAGCTTGCTGGCTATAATGAGTCTAACCAAATTGGTGAGTGCTAGCTAGTTCTGGTAAGGCAGATCATAACCGAGGAAGACACTTGCCACTGACCTATGACCTCTGGACAGGTATAAAAGTGTGTGTACACATCAACGCATGTACACATACATCACACACACAACGAACAAAAGAAAAAGAAATCCCCCACAAATTAATTAATTAATTTATTAAATTATAGGTAGTTGTTATTGAATTATTGATTCCCAGTGGCGTACTTTGAAGACTATTAAGACGGTATAATGGCCTGTTCTGTTCACCCCAGAGGCAAGTATTAGCTGCATGGAGACTATTCACAATAGCTGCCCAGCAGTCCCTATTTAGATTTATTTCCTAAAGACTTGGTGGAATTACCAAGGAAAGACAAAAAAAAAAAAAAAAAAAAAAAAATCTCAACAGCTAACTCCTAAATTGCATAGCAGAGGAAGAGAGCTATTCTTTATGATTATGGGTTCATACTCTATCTTAACGGTTGACATGAGATATTACTGATATTGTCCAAGGGCACCTCTTTGTGTGTCATCCGCCCACATGTTAGAAACACTTGAAAAGACAACTTGAAAAGGCTTAAGCATGTGATGTCGTTGAGGTAAGCCCCAGTAAGACAGGGCAAACTGGGTTACCAAGAGACCCTCTAAGAGGAGAGCTGCCAGGGGCTAGATGGGTATCTCAGTCATGAAGAGCATATACTATGCTTGTGGAAGACCTGAATTGGGTTCCCAGCACCCACATCTGGCAGCTCCCACCCACCTGTAAACCCAGCTCCTGGAGATTCAATGCCTCTGGCCTCAGAAGACACTTTAACATAATCCCCTTGCCACATAAACACCTTAAACTTATTGCAAAAATGAATCTTAAGAGAAAGAGGGACGGAGGGAGAGAGAGGAGAGCTACCGGCCCAGTACTTGCTGTTTGGCATGTGCTAACAGAACAACCCCAGTACACTGGGTAAAATGTCAGACTCTGTTCTATTTCCCTCCCCTTCCTTTGCTTTCTTTGCTATGTTGATAATCACACCAGCTACCTCTACATGCCAGACAAGCTCTCCACCGCCAAGCTATACCACCAACTCCATTTGTGTGTATTTATGTCAAAGCTTCCACTGTTTAGATGCTGGCAGCTAATTTAAAAAAAAAAAAAATCTGAATCCATCCTGAGCAATTTCAACTTTGGGCTTCATTTATCCCTGGGGGCAATTCGTTTAAACCTCTGGTCTAGAGATAGGAGCCAAATAATCTCTGGAAACTTCTTTGCTTCCCTTAGGACTTGAAGACTCTTCTGTGCTTGGAAAATGTTGTAATGCAATTTGTGCTCAATGGAACATTGTGAAATGACTGGGGAAAATAGTTTTGATTTGTAATGCTCAAAGGAAATATGACAAAGAAACAAAATCTTGAAAATAATGTTAGTGGTTTTCAATTAGGGGGCATAATTCAATTGGGAACCCAATGGCTCTCCTGTAAACACTCATTTATTTTTTAGCTTCAGTGACCTCAGTTTGGGTTCTTCCTGACCCCTTCCCCTAACTGATATTTAGCTTTTTTCAGAAGTTTTCACACACTACACGCTGGACCTGCAGACAGAAAGGGGAAGGGAAGAAAGGACAGCAAAAAGTTGATGCTTCTAAAGCTACCAGGAGAAGCTGCCTAGTTCAGCTAGACGTGCTGTTATAACTTTTGGACAATCCCCATTCAGAATAGGAGGAAAGGTAATTTATTCTTTTGGAAACATCTTTAGATTATTAATGAATGGTACTAAGTGACTCTGTTCTTGCACAAATGATGTAAATCTTCTTTTCAGATAATCACTTAAGCCAAACAATGAACCAGTCTAGGGCAGTACATTTATCTTTCAAATAAGAAATACTTATTAATTAATTATATTACTTATTAATTATTAAGTCAGAGAAAGGCACTGTGAAGCCAAAGTGAAGATCAAGGGGGGGGGTGATCTGAAGGAGAAATCTCTTGTTCAAAAGTAGAGACAGATAAACTTGCAGAGAAAGTGGAATTCTTTTTCTTTCTCTCTCTTTTTTTTTTTTCACTGAGTTCCTAGAGATTGAATCTAGACAAGCCAGGCAAACACCACACTCTCAAGCTATATCTTTAGCCTTCTTTTCATGTGAACCAAAGAAAAACAAAAAAACCATGTCTCACTACATTGAGCAAAGCTGGCCCTTAAACTAGGACTTCTCTTGCTCCACCCTCCGGAGTGGGATTACGGGATGCTCATGGAGTGGAACGTCTAGGCACACTGAATCTTGGTTCTTGATGTGGATCTAATACTTCAGTGAGCAGGCTTTCCTGGGATACTTAGCATACTTACGGTAGAATTTGTTTGAAAACCTAGTTTATCCAAAGGCTCATCTGTGGCTTAGCCTAAGGCCTGCCTACTCACAATGGCCAAGATGAGAACCCAACAGTGACACGCCATCCCGTGCCTTGGCCACACCAACATTTCATTTGATCTTTGCCAAGATGAAGCTGGTTCTTTCATGTGGCTTCTGGCAACACAAAAATCAAGGAAGTGGCAAACAAAAAATTACAATTTTTTTTCTTTCTCTTTTCCATGCGAGCACCGAGGCTTCTTTCCCTCTGAATTATCCAAGTTCACTGCAGGCTTTGATTGCCTATTCTGTTAGCATCCTCCGATTTTAATTCTCTGTAGCCCACAATTCCCTGACTGCTAGGGATGGGCTATGTTATTTAAGAAGCAAATGGTATTTTTATCTTTGTCATTTAACATGGACTAAAATGTTCATTGTGAAGAGTTAAGAAAATATTAAAAAGTATGAAGAAAAAAATGAAACTTGATAACCAAACTATCTAAGATGGCTGAGATATATTGTAGGTCTGTCTGCGTGCCCAGGCTCCTGGTCAGACAAAACTGAGATCATAGGATATATTGTTTCTTTAAGTATATGTACTTATTTATTAAGAATGGGTCAAACGCAGCTCAGGCCGTCCTTGAACTCAGTATGTTGCAAAGGATGACCTAAAGTTACCTTCCCTGCCTCTAAGTTCCAAGTATTAAGATCATGGGTATGAGCCACCATGCCAGGTTTTAGGCACTGCTGTGAATCAAGCCCGAGCTGTATGCACACTAGGTGCAACTGAGCTACATCCTCAGGCACTATCGCATAATATTTCAATTCGCTTTGCATGGCTGATGAAGATGCTCTGCTGTGGTTGCTCTATATCCATTTTATAGGCATATCAAGCAGTTAACCAATGCGGAGCTTTTATCTTTTTGCAATTTTTAAAAATAGGCATTCTTAGATAATATAAGTTTAATTTAAAGAGCAAAGGTAATAATTTTATAGATAAATTCACTTTTAATTAAGAGGGCAAATGATACTGGGGCTTTTGATCTATCTATCTATCTATCTATCTATCTATCTATCTATCTATCTATCTATCTATCTATCTATCTACTTACCTACCTATTGACATCTATCTTTCTAGACCGTCTTCCATAAAGTGTTCTGGCATTTTTCCCAGAGTTTGATTGAATTTGCTTCTTTTATACTCAGTTTTACCAGCGTGATAATTTTGATTGCTATTGTTAAGGGGATAAGCAAAAAAAAAAATACTCTCCCATTTTTTTACATTTGCTTTGAATGCAAAATTTGTTCAAGTTTGTACTGCATTCAATTTACATAGTATAAAATTTCCATCCTAAGTGGAGAGTTCAGTAGCTTCAGCAGATCGTCACTGTCCTTCGGCCAGCACCACTTTCCGTATGGTCATAAGAGAATTTTTCCTTTTCCCAAACAGAAATTCCGTTCCTATTCATTAACTCCTGATTCTCCTTTCCTAGCCTCTGATAGCAACTATTCCAGTGACCATATCTGCTTGCATGCCAACATGCTTCCTGCCATAAGGATAACGGACTAAACCTTTGAACTGTAAGCCAGCCCCAGTTAAATGTTTTCTTTTATAAGTGTTGCTGTGGTCATGGTGTCTTTTCAAGGCAATAGAAACCCTGTCTAAGACAATATCTATACATTAAAAAGCATATTTAAATTATCTATTTATTTGCATGTGATGTATATGTATGTACGTGTGTGTGTGTGTGTGTGTGTGTGTGTGTGTGTGTGTGAGATCTCCATCTTATTTTTGAGTCAGTGTCTAGCGTTGACTCCGCAGTTTACCAACTAAGCAAGACTAGCTAGCCGACTAGCTCCAAGGATCTTTCTTTCTGTCTCTGCCTCCCAATGTTAATATTTCATCACGTCTGGCAGTTTTTGTTTTGTTTTGTTTCCTGTGGATGCTGGGGATCTGAAATCAGTCTTCATGGCTGTTCAACAAGCTCTTTACCGACTTAGTCATCCCCCAGCCTCCTTTAATGTTCAATGAAACATCTTCTTTGACTGATTTAGAAGTATTATGTTTATATTAGCCTTTGTCTTTATTATTTTTAAGACAGGGTCTCACTGTGTAGCCTTGGTTTGCCTGACCTGGACTCACTCTGTAGACCAGGATAGTCTGGGACTATAGAGGTCCTCCTGTCTCTGTCCCCTCAGACACTGTCCCACCTGCCATTTATTTTTAGTTTGTCACCTGACACTTGATATTTTAGTCTTTCTTTAAAAAGAAATTAAACTCTCACAGAAAATCCAAAGATCTTACTTATTTGTTTATTATTATTATTATAAAGTAGGAATTTCCTTTAGGTAGTTTATATGGTTTGAAACAGAAAATGCTAAGGCACAAAATCAGTTTATAAAATAAAGTTTTACAGTGCCACTTTATTTTAAATTATACCTTTCATGACTTCAAAAACAGTTCTAGGGGTTCTTTTTGTCTTTTTTCCTTCCTTCCTTCCTTCCTTCCTTCCTTCCTTCCTTCCTTCCTTCTTTCTTTCTTTCTTTCTTTTGTACCTTTGTGATACTAGGTATTAAGCTTGGGATTTGTACTTTTCAGGAAAGTGCTGAACTGCTGAACCACAGCCTCGACCTTCTTTTGACCTTTTGTTTCTTTTGTTTTGTGAGTACTTAAAAATTTTGCTCAGGCTAGCCTCGTGATCCTCCTGCCTCAGCTTCCAAAACAGCTGGGATTATAGCCGATGCCACGAGGTCCAGTTTATTTTATTTTCCTTGCATTTAGATGCTGTGATGGTTTGAAAAATAAATGCCCTGTACCCGACCACCCATGGACTCAATTATATAAATAAAATCTGGGTCCTCAATCACTAGCGTTTGGAGAGCTGGTGCAGCCTTGCTGTGGGAACAGAATTGCTAGGGGTGGGCTTTAAAGGTTGGCACCTCACCCTAGCCCCAGCTAATCTTCTGCTTCCCATTTCTGGTTGGAGATGTGTGCTCTCAGCTCCCCGCTCTGGCTAGCTACTGTGCCATGCCTTCCCTGCTATCACAGACTTTGTCTTGGGAACCATAAGTCCAAACAAACTTTTCCTCTCTAAGTCATCTCTAGTGGCAGTGTTTTGTCACAGAAATCACTAATATAGGTGACTTGCACAAAGTATAGCCTCCATAATAAACAGCTATGGAAGACAGGGGGATAAGTCCAAGACCTAAGGGCTTGATTTCAAAATTTTCTATAAGTTCTAGGACAGTCTGTATATTCATATATGCCTCATAATAAAGAAGTCCGAGAACACTTGTTTTTCCAGTAGCCAAGTATAATGTCAATAGTTTCATGCTTATTCTCTTTCACCTTATTTACAGACCTATTGATATGTTTGCCTTTAAACTTTCACTGCTAAAATCAATATTCAGATGGCTTTTGGAAAACCTATAAAATTAAAACTGCCCACCACAATTCTAAAAACCCGAAGGGGGAACCCCCTTGAGTTTATTTCTGCTGTGGGGTTGTTTTATATTCATTTGATTTATACATGCCGGCCTTTCTACACCACAGGTTGGTCCTACAGTAGAGACGCTGTGTTGTAAATGGCCAGTTCCGTGAAGGATGCTAATGAACTGCACGGTCTTAGCTGGTCACTGTAGCATGCTGGCCCTGACATTGTTGCTGTTGAAAGCTCCACCACAGCTCTGGGTCATTAACTGGCTTTAATAGTCAACGGGAGAGCGGAGCTATAGCAGGCCCACAGCTTGCCTGCTCATGTGTAACTAACTCCCTTCATTATCTCTTAGTGATCCCGTTGAATTAAGCTGGATTAAGTTGCATTTGGGGAAACTGCAAGGCAGCAAATTATCCATTTTTTAAAAAGAGATCTGGTAACAGGATTCAAGGACTGTGGAAGATTGACATTGAAGAATTGATCGGTAGAGAAAGGGCTAGGTTATATAGCTCATTTGTGTTTGTATTCTGTTGCTGAACCAACAACTACTTCCCTGCTATTTGTTGCCGTCATTTTGATGGGTTAACAAAGTGAAAATAGGAAAGGCAATAATAGGGAAATAAATGCAATCAATTAGAAGTGTCAATTGTATTTCATAACTGAATTCTTCAGATATCTGAATTCCCAGTAACGATAAAAATAAAAACCTAGCTATGTATTATTTACGTGAGTTACAACAAAAGATATTCAGAGGAAGAGACATGAAGGTTATACTCTAAGGAAAACTATATACATGCCAGAAATAACAAGCTTTAAGTACTGTAAGTAGTGAAGAGTTAATGAAAACCACTCTTAAGCTTGTTATGCAAGATAATAACCTCTGTGTTCATAGCCTCAAATTTCACAAAGCAAAATTTAGCAGAATTAGGAGAAATGGGTAAATATCATGGTGGGAAATTTCAATGGATTTCTCACAGTTCTAGATAGCTTGAGCAGGCAAAATAAATAATAAAGTTTTAATGATCACATGCAGGTATTTGTACCTATCAGTCACAACTGTGGGCACAGAGTCTCAATCAGTTGTAATAAATTGTTGATGCTGTGATATGAGGAACAAACAAAGGGAAATAAAATAAAACAAAATAAAAAAACGTGGACAGAACTGGCCTTCAGATCCCCTTATACATGGTTGTGAGCCACCATGTGGTTGCTGGGAATTTAACTCAGGATCTCTGGAGGAGCTCTTTCTTAGCCACTGAACCATCTCTCGAGCCCTTTTCTGGAAATCTTACTGTGCTCCTCAGCATGGAGAGCAAGAGGGGAGAGCAAGCAGGACTTTTCTTTAGAGGCCTTAGGACATTTCAAGTGACTATGATCTTACCCTGAGACAGGGCTGCTTACAGAATCTGCAAAGAATTTAAGAATGGAGAAATGATTCTAATGTAGGGGAAAAAGTAGTTCTCTTAAGGGTGACCAGTCCACATATGGACACGATAATAAAAAAGTACCCATCTGTGTCCTCTAAGGAGTATTAAAAACAAACCAGGAAGACCCAGTTTTTATGCTTCTCTTCACATTTGAAGTATGATATCATGGCTTGCATCTCGGTGTACAGCCGCCATACCTCATTTCAAAGCAAAGCAAAGCGAAACAAAACAAAACAAAACAAAACCCCTTCTTTTCCCTACTTGGTTGCCACAGGAACTGAATGTAACAGCGAATGCACCAGTTTCTTCCTCAGAGGATACAGCTGGTCTCCTGGGAAGGGAGGGATCTAATCCACAACTGACCTAAATGGATCTCGAGCAGAAAACTGCAGGACAATAGATAGTTCCCTGTAGCTCCCCTAAATGAGTATGGATGGTTAAAAAAAAAAAATCATTTTACCCTTTTCAAAATGAATTTCCTTCTCCACTCTAGCAGCAAGTATGTTGTACCAGGCAATTTCATTGCTTCTACAACAATCTCAGATCTTCAGATAGACAGACGCGTGCATACTTGGCTGACCATAGGACTGGGGAGAGGAACATCTGTGCTAAGAAAGAATGGATACAAACTCTAGCGTCCCCACAACCCGCAGACCAGATCATCTTAGATAACATGTTACACTTGCAAATGGTCACAAAAATGATGGGTTTTTGTGGTCTGGATTTTTAGGTCTATGACTGATGCTTATCATGCTAATTTGAATATTCAAATTATGGAGGGGCCAGGGGCCTTTATCTGCAAATGTCGGGCATGATGGAGCTTGTCTGCTATACGCAGGGCTGTGCCTTGAATGTGGCTGCACACATTTACACACTGTGAAGAGACAGCTAACTAGGGCCCATTGGGAGAACATCGACAGCCAAACTGTGTGTGTGTGTGTGTGTGTGTGTGTGTGTGTGTGTGTGTGTTTGTGTGTGTGTGTGTGATGCACACATTTGAAGACTTACGCTTTTTCTCTCAAGACCTCAACTGAAGTACCATGCACTCTCTCCAGTCAATCTTCTAGGCGTTTCCTTGACAACCATCCCCTAGCTGGGGAGAAATGAGGTGATACTGGTTTGGGGAGACTAACTGGAAATCTTCCAGCAGAATCCTGGCAGAGAAGGGGGTGTGGGTAACTCAGCCCTCTTTCAAAGGTTCTTTCTCCATTGTGCTTCCAACTTCCTCTCCCACCCCAGAACCACGCTCATCCTCCGGGCTAGGCTGCTTGCTCACACTGCAGATGAATCTTAGGCTTTCCCCTTCGTGTCTCCAAGAGTCCAGTGACTGCTACCCTACCCCACTATGTTCAGAGTGTTCATTGTCCCCTCAGTCTGGTTTTCTTTCTTAGGAACGAACAGTCTTGACTCCACTTCTTGCTCTCTAGCCCCTTCCTGCTTCCACTCCCTTCATCTGTGTATCCCGACTGGTCCCCATCTGCCTAGGTCCTTTTTCTTGGCTCTGCACAGGCTCAGCCACCCCATACTCACTACTGGCCAAGAATGGGCCCAATGAATATTTTTAAAGCTCTCGGCTACAGCTGGTTACTGTTTTCCTCATCTTCAGGATGACAGAGGCCATGTCTATCTGGATGGTCTGCCAGCTGGTCTCTTTGTACTAAGAAGGAATGGGAAATAAAACTCAAGCGTCCTCCCCCTCTCAAACTATGGTTGGCACAAAGCAGGTAGTTTAGAGATGAAAGTCTTCATCTGCTAATGGTCCCTGGGGTCATCAGGCCTCTTGTTTGCCCTTGGTTTTGGAAAGACTTGCCTAAGTGAATTACTCTCCAAGTCCAGAAGGGAGCCATTGGTTCTGCTGGTAACCACACCCCTTATTTAAATAGCATTTTCCAAGGCTGTAATAGGCATCTCCCAAAATATGTCAGCGCATGGCCAGTATTAAATTAGCCATTTGTCTCCAAAGGGTGTTGTATTGCCCATAAAATTGACACTGTATATTGTGGGGTGTGCATCTGCGTGTGAATGTGTGTGTGTGTGTGTGTGTGCATGTGTGTGAATATAATTTCCTCAGTTTTCTCAGACAGCTGAAAAAGAAATGATAGAAAAAGAAAGGGCTATATGGCTGAGTCCTCAAACAACATCTATATATTACAGAAATAATAATTACAGCAGTAGGGTCTTGCTCCTTTGTCCTGGCTGGTCCTGAACTCAAGGGCTCAAATGGTCCTCCTGCTTCATCTTCCTATGCAGCTTTAACTATAGATGTGTACTACTGTATCAAGCTACATTTGGATCTTTATTTAGAAACAAATGTGTTTTGTTAGAAAAAAAAGGCTAGTGAAGGTTTCATTTAAAATTCATTTGCTGTCCTTAAAGAATCTTAACCAAAGATAACGTGCAGAGGATAAGAGGAAGGCAGACTGAAAGATGGTATCTCATATAAGGGTGTCTTTGTGTCTGTCTTTGTCACCAGTACTCTAATTGATCACTCTATTGCAGTTAATAGGAGCTCAGAAGGAGCATGGGGTGTCACCCTGATCATGTGACTCGCTGGCACAGATGGGGATTGTGAGAAAGACACATGCCTGGCTATAAACACAGGCACTCAGGGATGGCTTTAATATCCTCTTAGACAGAGGCATGACAGACTGGTGGGGGGCACTCCTTCCTTCTCAGGAAACCAGGCCTCTGGCTATAGCTTTGTCTCAACTGTGCCTTAGATCTTATGAACTCTTTCCCCCTGAACTTTCAAGGGCCTACACTTTCCAGTAACACTTTAATGTGCATGAAACAAAAACTGAGATGAAGGGTTTGAGCACAGAATCTCATTGAAGGGTCTGATTTCGTAGGATGTTTTACTACAAACAGACTTCACCTCCAGAACAATATTTCAACAGGCAACTACTTCCCTGGAGAACAATGGTCTTAAAGATGAAGGGGCCTCTGTAAGTGCTATTGATTCTCAGCTCTTTTCCAGGAAGAAACAAGAAGCAACAACTTTGTGTGTGTGTTTTGGGGGGCTGGCTGTAATCGAGATTCTCCATTTAGTATCTTAGGTAAGAGACGTATAAAGTTGGATCGAGGAAGCTGGGATCTAACAGCTAGGAATTATGGGAGCCAGAATGAGATGAAAGAAGAATATTTGAGGAAGATGAAATATGGAGAGAGATGGTGAGTTATTTGGAATATAAACAGTTATCTAGATAGATGCATGAAGAAAAATGGGCTCTGAACCTTTACAATAGGAAAACCACAAGGAAACCTGGTATATACAGAAAAACTCACGGTGTTAGTATGGAAAGCCTCATGGTTACAGATGTTGGATCTGCCCTACAGAGTCTGTCCGTCTAACAGAAAGCCAATAAAAACATCAGCAGTCTGTTTCTAGATATGTGTTGAGTGTTATCTATATTGCGTTCCCGAGTGCTTTCACTTTCTATGTGGATTAATTCCCTAAACACCCATGGGCTTATTAACATCTTCATTGTATAAGCAATTTCAGAAAACTAAACAGCTCACTCAAGGAAACTGTAGCACTAGTAGATTCGAGCCCATGACTTCCCACTATAGTGCCAATGTAGAACTTAAGAAGTGTTGTTTCGACTCAGTGGAACCAAAGAGTGAGTCTAGACGTGGACGCCGGTAAAGGAATTTCGATTATAAAGGTAAATTAAGAAGACACATGCCTAACTAATATCTGAGATTGTCATCTGAAAACAAACAGACCTTGCCTGCTCTTTAGGCCAAATTAGTTTTGAAATGCTTCAAGACGTAGAACATAAAACAAAAGTGACTTTCTGAAAACATGGGCAATGAAAAACGGGTTAAGGGGACTCACTTTTCATTCTATATGGTATCGTAAATGTCAGAGCTTACAATTCAGATTTACCGTCTGTTAAAACTGATTTACGAGAGCCGAGTAAAGCCTCTCCCTCTCTCCTTCTGCATGCAGAGGTGTGTGAGCGATGGCTGTGTGCTACAGACACTCCTAACTGATCCTGATAAACATATCTCTTAAAGTTTAATTCACGTGTGATGCTTCTGTTTCAAATTTTTCATTGCCTTCTTTTTAAAAAGAAAACCTTTAGTAAGTTCACAAAGAACTTATATTCAAAGCAAAATGAGCCAAATGAACAGTTCGCCATAAGTCAGGGTTAAGAAGTAAACAAAATTTAAAGGCAACAAACTTAGATACTTTGCAGACATGACAATGGCCTCCTTTCCTTCACCTGTGACAATGATTCTCATCCTTCCCAATGCTGCGACCCTTTAATACAGTTCCTCATGTTGTGATGACCCCCAACCATAAAGTTATTTGTGTTGCTACCTCATAACTGTAATTTTGCTACTGTTCTCAATCGTAATGCAAATATCTATGTTTTCTGATGGTTTTAGGTGACCCCCGTGAAAGGGTCATTCAACCCTTAAATGGGTCACGATCCATACAGGTTAGAACAATTTATCCATGATATTGATGCAAAATAATATATTCCTGCTCTTGTTGACTAGTATCCAATTTAATATCTATTCTGAGATTGAAGTTGTTCCCACTTTGGGCTATTTTGAAGAAGGCTGATGTGAACATTGTTGTAGAAGTCTTTTTTATTTTTCTTTTAAAATTATGGCCGAGAATGTAAAACTTTTTCTCTAAACACATGTGTATGTGTGCCTACGTACCCATTGCCTTGCACAGCCAGGCCAAGTGTTCTATCAATGGTTGCCATGAGCAACGGATAGGAGCAGAAGTACACTGTCTACTTTTTATGGTTTCCTCTTGGTTGGACAGTAGGAACTTTAGCTCCGCGCCTACTAAATATAGCCTCAGGACTGCTCTGAATCTAAGGTCTGCCTTGTGAGCCAGAAGCCGTAGAAAAGTCCTGGTTTTTAGAAAGTGACAGCAGTGACGCAGTTCCTGAGGCCAGCGTCCCAGCTCCCTCAGGTGTGTTCTGAAGGGGTGTAGGACAGAGGAATGGTCGGCGTTCCTGAGGTTGTCAAGGCTTGGTGTTTTCTTGAATAGATGCAGAGTTTCAAGGGAAGGGTTCATCTGCAAAGTTTCTAGATACAACTCAATTCTGAGTCTAAAATTTATAACCCAAAGAAATATTCCTATTTATTTCATCAGTTTCAAGAGTATCTAATGTAAAGTTAGTAGTTAGAGCATCTTTGTTTGACGAAGTTATTATTCTCAGTAGATACATGTGACGGTTTTAATTTCTAGAGGATATGGCTGAAATAGAACTTGTCCTTCAAAGTCTGACTGTAAACATCAGTATGAACCTCTGCTGTAACATTATGCTTAGCAAGCGGGCATATGTAGCCACCTAGAATGTCTTATCAATTACCCGAAAAGGAAAAGCAGATACCTTTTTTTTTTTTTTTGGTCCTGAGGAATCGGTTGCTAAAAGAAGGTATTATTTCTGAGTTTATGACTCAATAAAGTTTGGTAACTGCTTTAACCAGCACACCCCAAGACACCTGCTTTCCTAGCACCTCCCCTCTCCTGAGCATGCTCTATTCTTCACCATAAAGACATTGAAATGCGTTCCCTACTGGGTACTCACACGCATTTCGCATTGACGGTAACAGCTCGCAGAGATGATTGAGGGAGACAAGGAGACAAACACCCCAATCTCTTACATAGACATACTTAGGTATCTAGAAGAGAGAACCCTGTTACAACCGTCGCTTTTATGAAAACAAAAACCATATAAATGTAATGTGTTCATTAAAAAAAAAATCAATGGAGAACTGAAAGAAATACAAGGTGAAGCAGAAGCATGGGTAAATTAGGAGGATTTTCAAATGACAATCTTGCAGGTATTTGTCCATGTATGTTTCCTTTTTGTTTGCATATATGTATATATAAATATACATTACTTTTTTCCACTAATTTCTAGAAAAACTGTTTTATAATTTTTTTTAAAAAAAAGCATGATTATGTGTTTTCATGTCACTGTTTAGAGATATACCAAGTTTCTCTTATTTGTATAAAATTCTGTTACATGGTTCCACCGTCCTTTATTTATTCATTTGATGGACATCTGTGTGTCACAGCTTTTATTTCTTATTATATTCCTATTGCAGTGAATATCCTGGTGCCTACAGGCTTTAAAGAGTGAGTACATATCAAATTCTATCTACCAAAGACACACACACACACACACACACGAGACTACTATGATTACAGCTATTACAGTCAGGCACCAACATTTTTAGTCTCCAATCTTAATCACTATAGCTTTAATGATTATACCATTTTTATAAACTTTCAGGGTAAAAACAGATATAAATATATTTATATTTTACAGGAAAGGTATGGTCTCCAAAATAGATATTTTCATTATCTTAGGAAGTCCACTGATAAAATTTTAAGGTAAGCGCTTCTAGCTGAGTACAAGTTAAGCAGTTAGAGTTTGTCTATAAGCATATGCATATTTATAAATCATACTGCTTGCTGTATTATTGATTATTTGAGATTTCAGTCTTGCTAAGTTTGATCTATGGCCTCCTTGTGGGCATTACTTACTAATGAGAGTAGAGTGAAGCTTCCCCCAGCAGTTCACAGAGCTCCAGGAGGTTGGACTCTTATCCGACTGGTCATTATAAACTTCCAACCCATAAATTGACATGAGTCGTATTTCACTTTTCATCCTGAGTTCCAAATTTTTACTCGTCTTTACAAGGAGCACTCTCTAGATTTATTCTGAAGCTATCACCCTCTTTCTCTGACTTACAAAGTTTGGGGAAAGCATGGCAGTCTATCTTCTTCTTGTTCATCCAGGAAGGAGCAGCAAATGACAGCTAGCATTAATAATCTCTGAGGTATAGCGCAGCTGAATTGGAAAGCTAGTTTTGATTAATAACACCATTAAATTTAATACCTCCCTACCCTTACCCTGAGTCGTATTTTACAGTAACTTCCTCCCATCCATCGGATGCTGAAGGGACCACCTGAATGATGTGAGCTCTAGACATAGAGAGTTCTACCTCTGCCTTTCTTCTTATGGTGCCAAATGACAAGGTTACAAGGTTGGAGTGGACTAGACAAGCAGACGCTCTTCATATGCCGGTTCTGACTTTAATCACATTGTTCCACCCCGTCAAGAGAGCTGTCTTCCTTCCCACCAAGCCCTAGGCAAGTCCACCAAATACTTTCTCTTGGGAATACCGACTCTTCATTCATTGGTGGCCCTTTATCTCCACGGTTCCCATCCCTTCCTTCCAGGGTTTATTCAGAGCTGTTGGTTAGAAGAAAGAAAGGGTGGGTTCCCATTTTTTATAAACTCTAGAACGAAAGGTTATGAAAAGTCCAAGTGTCCTTGTATCTGATCTGGCCAGTGAGAATGTTTGCAACAAGAAATCTGGGGCTCAGGGGCCACAGGCTTGCTTATTACCTCCCTCGGGAGTACTTAGCTGGCATTTAGTAACTATAAACTCTACCTGGGAGAAGGCTTACATTCCACTCCTTTCAAAGGGCAGTGGTTGTTGAGGTCAATGTCTGTTTTCAGAGACATAAAGGACAGAAAGGGTAGCTGCCTTCTATTGCCCTTGCGAAGGTGTACGTGTGTGTGTGTGTGTTGGTATGAACGTAACGCCAAGATTAACTGCAGAACTTGGAATCTGATCGCTAGACAAGAAGCATAAACTATGTGGATTTTGTTCCCTCAGAACCCTAACACTTTAGCGAGGTCTTCTTGGAACCAATCATGCATGTCACACTGACCTTGCAAGCTTAATTATCCGTATCACAGGAGGCTGGAAGCTTCCCGCTTTGAACCCTAGCAGACAAATTAAAATCACTTATCCAGTGAAACAATTCCCCTTTCTGGTACAAATAAATGATCAAGTGTTAAATACTCTATCTAATACATTAAGAACTCAAAAGATACTTTAATGGCATAAAGGGGAAAAAACCCAATAAACATCCTTAAATGCAATTAAAAAAGGTTGGATTAAAGAAAGCACAAGAAGAGAAACTGAAGTGGAGCCTTCTCGGGGAAGAGCGTAGAGCATGTGTTTCTGCTAGACAGAATCCGCTGAGAGCTTGGGTGAACCATGGGAACTTGCTGAGTATAGTTAATTAAGAAGAGAGGAGAGAGGGAGCAATGAGCAGGGGTGACTTTGCATTTGAAAAAAATAACAGAATGGGTAATCACTACATAGCTGTTTATTAGTTTGCAAAATCATAGTTAGTGAGCCTAATCTAAGAAGACTGAGCCCAGAAAGCTCCGACAGTCTATCTTGTCCTATGAAAACAATACAATACACTCCTACAGGTTTTGGCAAAAAGGAGATTCTTCAGTAATCTTCTTCTGAGCCTCAAAATATAATTGGCAACCATATGACTATGTGACTATGTTCAAATTCTATCTTAGAGATTCTTTGTTTTTTTTTTAACACTCTGAACAGGAATTTAGATTTTATAATTTTTAAATTTCATTTGGGATTATAATTATATCCATTTTCCACCAAACCAATTTATATTTCCTCTCATTTGAAAATAAAAATAAAAAAATATGCCTTATTACAAAAACAAACAGTGTAAGAGAAGGCTTCTCTTGGCCTTAGAGTTTGCCTACCCATTTACAGTAGGAGACGTTTTTGAAACTAGATATCATGGGAATATTTCAGAGCTTGGACCTTGTGCACACAATCCAGCTGGGCTTTGTTTAAAATGCAAAGCCTTCAAATATTTCTCTGAAAGAAACCCAAGATATCTTTTTTTTTTAAAAAAAAATATAATACATGCCAGGAGGTCAAATTTTTATTGGTTCATCTGTGTGTCCTGTAGAAAGTCCTTCACGTTTTTAACCAAAGTTGGTCTCCACAGTCCCCTGCCCAATTGCACCATAACATCAAGAGGGAGTTTAGTTTTTCTTAAGTTTAGCACTTATGGGAGATACATCTAGCCAAACTTATTCATCTTTTTATTAAAAGGAAAGTAATAACAGTAACAAAATGCCATTTTCCTAATTCATTCCTCTTCTGGAGTACTCAATTTACTTATTTAAAATTTAGCTTAACAGAGGAACAGTTAGCTTAAGCAATTTGTGCATTTCGTGAGGGAATGCTAAGATAGTCAACCACATCTCTACCTTCTTTATTCTCACGGAAAACCATGGATATTATGGCCAGGCAAGAATTAGGCAGAGAATTGAGGGAGAGAAAAGTGAAGGAGAAATGCATCCCATAATATCTAACTGTTCCTCTTTGGGGGTCAAACAATATTTTGGTAAAATACTTGAAATTCAGTAAGATTTCCTTTAAAGAAAGCTGGGGCATTTGAAGCACACACATTTTCTTTCACTTTCCCTATTACTTTTTTTCCAATATCTTCTTAATCAAGTGTCTCATTCCCTTTGATACTGGTGCTAGTCCTTATGGTTACATGTGTGCATGGGCAGGCACCCTCTCCCCCCGCCCCCCACCACCACATTCCTCCCTCCACTGTCTCTGTCACCCTCATTTCTCTGACACTTCAGATCACAGGGCAGCTGTTTAACTTCATATTCTAAGAAAGTGTAATAAATCAAAGTGCCCAGCCTACACCGCTGGTAGTAACACTGAAGAGTCCGAGTCCCCATCACAGATGCCTGGACCCATGTTGTGAAGTGTACCTCTCTGAAAGCCAGGGCTCTCCTCATCTAGACAGCTGCAGAATGGAGCAGGAAATTGATATAATTAGCAAAGCAGGCACAGATAGGCTTTTTGGCTTCAGATTCGAATTCCACTCCGTGATTCCGAGTGGAGAGTGTTTTGTGATCTACCCATGAGGGGATGGTTTCCGTCCTAGGTCTCGTACCATGGCATGAGCCCAGAAGACTGTAAGGGATGGAAGCAGCATGTTCTCACGTGGGCATCCCCTCAAGCTTCAGTTCTGCAGTTCTTCCTGAGCCACAGAAACTCCAGAGTGGGCTCTGCCACGGGAATAGCTGAGCATTCCCTGCAATCCTCTTGTGAGCTTGTCATGCTAGCTAGTTCCCTAAGAGACTCAATACTGGGTCACTTTTCCTATGCCATGGTGTTGGCCTCCCTCTAAGATGGCCAGACTGCTCTCTACCCTTGTTTTCAGGTCTTTCAGTGGGTGGAGAAGGGCTTAGTTGGCTGAATGTGCTCTGTGTCTCAACATGAAGTCTAAGAACTCCCTAGCTTGAGGCACCACCTCACTCAACACCCCCTCTTTTGTTTACTTATTATGCAACCTAAGGGTGTAGCGCCTCAATTAGAAATCCAGACAGGGGCTTTCCTCCCTACACCCTGACTTTATCATATAATAACTTTTCCTGGGTGAGCTGGCACCCATCCTGTGAAACAGACCCCACACACACACCCACTGTCTCTCTTCTCAGTGACATCCGGAGCAATGCGTGCCTCTCATGGAACCCGTGTGTATGTGTATGTGGGTTCATTGGTACACAGGGCTTGGGAAGTTCTTCCGTCTGGTATGTCAATCTAAAGAACAAATGGCATGAAAGAAGGAAGGAGGGGATGAAAGGAGTGGAACTCCCCCTCCCCCAAAAGGCAGATAGGCGATCACAACACTATAATGCTAACTTTAAGCCGTAAACCTTTGAGTCATAAAGAATGACTCTGTTGCATGGACCGAATGCCTTTTGACTCAGAGTGTTCCAGTACCTGCCCCAGCTTGATTTAAAGTCTGGAGATGTTTCTCATCATCTCTATGTGGTGTTCAGGGTGCTGCCACCCTGGAATGCTGGGCAGATCTGTCTCCAGCTTGTCTCACTTTAGAGGGTGAGTGACGCCTTGTAGGCTCCTCCCTGCATTCTCTCCCCTTCCCTTTCTCATCAGTTAGACACCCAGAATGAAGGATTTGAAACCAGAGAAAGCTTAACTCTGTTAGAGTAGAGGGTTTTTAGTACCATATTTCAACCAATATGGTTGAATCATGAAAATATAGGGATGGTCCTTGAGAGGGGTTAAAATGTTTCTGACTTAAAATAATTGATGTCAAAGAGGCTAGAAATGATTGCCAGGGTGGTTACATAGACATGAAGAGCTTTTGTCAATCTAATGCTGAAATAGTTGTTAGGGAACAACTTCACCCCATAGCAGAAATATCCCAACGAGTTCTGGAGAAGATGAACAAGCTAATGGCCCAGGCAGAGGAGCTGAAACAATTTTGAAACTTGAAAACTATCATAGAAAAAGCAGTCATTGTCTTGTCCACAGAGTAGTGGAGACTATAGTTTTAAACAGCTGGCTTTGGGGGTACCTGGTTGTTATCCAATTGGCAGATCCTAGAACCTTTGTCCTTTCGCAGCTCATGCATGAGACAATCCTTGAACCTCCCCTGAGTCTGACTCCATGAGTCTATATGGACACATTTGAGGAGGGTGAGAGACAGTGGAATAGTTGGTGATTTAAGCCTCACCAAGAACTCAGACTCCTATATGATAGCCATACGTGGCAACAAAAGTCAAAACTGAAAAGTTACCAAGAATTTTAGGCCATACATTTATAACCTATTTTACCTATGTTCAGCTAGCATCAAATCGTTTGGCCAACCATGTAATTAGCCATTGAAAAATGTAACATACATAGTGTTGGCTACTGATTCTAAGATCTTCCAGAAAGCACTGAGGATCAGCGGACACTTGTGGAGAAGTACGAGAACCTCCTTATACTAGGGCTGCCAGGCTTTAGCTGGATGAGGATCTAGGAGGAAACATTAAGTCGGCTGGATCAACCAAGAGGCCGTGAGAAGACTATCAAGACAGCTCTGCCTGGTAGGTGTGGAGTAGGGTGTCAGGGACAAGCAGTGATGCATTATGGTGTGCGATTTAGTGGAATGCAGAAGAGGAGATGTATACCACTTTTAGAGCAAGGCGGCTGTTGCTACTGAGGAAGCAGTCTTGGGAGAGAACCAGCACGGTCATGATGGTGTGCATAGCTCAGTGTATGCAGATCACATCTATCATTTAAGCCAATTGGGCTTCTATTGGGTAATATGACTGATTTCTTCCTGTGGCTTACTATTGTATTTCTGATATTCCTTCTGGAAGGTAAGTTCCTGTGGCGTTGATTCTTATCAGATCTCATTCAGATGAAGATAGCAACCTAGGCTCAGGAATATCCATCAGTGTGTGACTTAGATGAAAAAGTTTACCCTTGTAGAAATGGTAAGGGAGAGGAGGGAAGACCTTCCTACTTCTCAGCCAGGAGAAACCTCTTTGCTACTTTCAGAATTGCCCTTCAACCCAACCATATCCCCTCTGAGCTGTGGTGTGTGTTATGCTCCAAAAGTAATCTGTCGGATTGACAAGGGTCAAAATTGTTTATATGTTTTAATAATGCACTAGAACAGCCTGCAGCTATAGTGGTGACAGAACTTAGCCACTCAAGTGCTGGGATTTTAGGTCTGCATTGCCTCATCCAGTGGAGTTCTCTTATCATACAGCTGCCACATACAGTGCCGTTGAAGTTACAGATACACTGAAAGTGAGTTTTAAGTATTAATGATGTATGATTAATAATATGGTCAGAGAAAATAAAAAACACTTCATTGTGTATCTGGAATTCAAATTTCACCAGGTGTTCTGTATTTTAAATTACCAAGTCTAGCAATCCTACTTTGCGCCATAGTCTTAAGGGCTAAAGCTGGAAGACAAAACCAAAACATAAATAGGTAAATGAGAGAGAGAGACAAGTCTTTTCATTCAGCGTGGGGGAAAGGAAAGACTGAAATGGTTTACACAAGGCCAACTGAGAAGATGGTATACACAGATGGTGTACGGGCCGAGAAGCTATCTTTCTGCATTTCTAGATATTTTCTGATTGTCTTAGCGAGTGTGCCAGTCCTGAATTTTCAGTAGTCAGCGAGTGGTCTCTACCTGCACGCTCTATTGGCATCTCGAACCAAACACTGTTATTAGGAAAGGCTGACAACATGATCAGGATTCTGTTTACTATAGTTTTTTTTTTTTTTTTGAGAGAATGAGTTGGTCAGCATCTAGAGACATTCAATAGCTGTTACTATAGCTACCTGCCCCTGAAGAGGATAGGCACAGCCATAAAAGCTCTGCGTACAACATTAACTTCGGCACCAGGTTGTAGTCCACTACTGCCGTGATACTGACTGACCAATCTGGAGTGGTAATGGTTGGCTCAGTCGTATGACCTTACCTAGAAATACATGATTTTTTTTGGTCCTTTCCTTGGACAGTAGTTTTTTTAGTGCCTCTCTAGGTCATGCCACTTAAAGGGTAGAAGATTCCAGAAATGCAGATGCATAATGGGGATAACCTAGGTGCACTGATACCTCTCTCCCTTAGTGGTACAGTCCCAAACTGTGTCACTCATACACCGTTGGCCAGGGCTGTGAGAAAGGGAGCCACCAGGATTGGGGGTAGAAGCCTGAAATTCTGTATCCCAGACTATATGGCCGCCACTCCCATAACTACTTCCATCACCAAACATACCACGAAACAAAGCAAAATGAAACTCCTAACCAAGCTCCCCACTCTTTCTTCCTACATTTCCTTTATATCCTGAAACCAGCCACTTGCTCAGAAGCATCTTTTTGACCGCTAGATTCCTGATTCCTGTCTTTACTAATGCTGGTGAGTTATGAGTCCTAGAACATCTGCATCCCTTTCCAATGCATCTTCCAGAGCCCAACTAACATTTACCTCCAGGCCTTTGGTGTATGTCATTGGGACCCTGGACCATTAAGCAGGGTCTAACTTCACTGTTCCTTAAAGTTCTTTGCTATACGGGACAATGAAATGAGACAATTTAAAATACTGAATATTTTTTCCCTCGAACCTATTTCCCATTACAGATTTTGTGATTTAAAACCCTTCAAAGGCACTGCGTCATACCAAGTCCAGCAATGGAGGAGGAAGTTGATCTAGCTGAGGCCTGACAGGTGCACTCAGAGGCCCCTGGAAATGACTACCTGGTGGCTCATAGTGAGCAGAGAAGCAGGTAGGTGGCTATGAAGACATTTCTATAATAGAAATGAACAAGGTGGAGACATTTGGCGACCTCCGTGGAGTGAAACCCAACTCTGAAACACGAAATGAATTCTGAACGGCTAAGAAAATGGTTGATAAAAAGCTAAAGCCCCTAACTAGAGGAAACAAACAAAAGACCTTGCCAAGTGGAAGGCCACCTTGCATCTGAAGGCAAATAGTCAATAGGAAGATAATGCTGCAAATTCCTTACAAAAGAGGCTAAGTGGGGAAAAAGCCACAAAGGGCAGCGGAGGGGACTTTGTCAAAGCCCCCGCCCCCCGTTTGTCTTAACATTTCCTATGTTCTTAAGTCTAATTGGACAAGACTTTTCCTGAAAGGCTGTAAAGGCATTTAATCCTCATATGAGGGATTTGGGGGAGCTCTTTAGTCAAAGATTCTGATTACAGAGAGTTCCCTATATTCTGTGTGCTTCTTGGACCCCGTGGATTTAGCCGAGGCCCTTTAAACCCAGTTCCCCAGGGATTATGGATTACAGCTGAATGGCGTCTCTGTGGGCAAACGGGTATTTTATCTCCCTGTGGCTGACTGACGATGCTTGAAATCAGAATAGAGATCCTTAGAATTTTTTTGCCTTGCTGGGAACCACCGGGGCAGACAGAAACATGACTTTCTAGCCGCAGCTGACATTGCACAGGTGGCCTCTAGGGAAAGTCCCTCAAAATAGGGTTAGCATGACCTCCATAGTCCATCCTGGACTACGGAGGTGTAAGTAATCCCAACAGTAAGTTATAGCTTTCACCAAACTGGGATTTAAAATAAAAAATAAAAATCAACCAGTTTTGGGTCACTCGAGTCAAAAACCGTGGCCTTCCATAACCGATGATTCTAAGTACCTTTTACATGTGTCTTAGTCTGTGCTTTCATTTTCTTGTAAAGACAACTTTTTATGTTTTTTCTTTTCTTCATAATTTAAGGGAAATCAACCTCTCAAAAAGAAAAAGAATTAGGCTAAAGACTATGTCAGATATTGCCTCCTCTTCAAAACACAGTGCAACCTCTGATAACCCTGCTACATTGTTCTCTCCCTCCCCCCACACTGTGTGTGTGTGTGTGTGTGTGTGTGTGTGTGTGTCTGTGTGTGTGTGTGTGTGTGTGTGTGTGTGTCTGTGTCTGTGTGTGTGTGGTGTATCTCTGTGTGGGGTGTTTTGTTTCTTTATTTAATTTAATCCCTGGCTATCTGAGACAGACTGAGCAGTATGCAGCTCAGCCTAACCTCACACTCCCCAGCAGTGGGGTGAGAAGTGTGAGCTCCCGGCTTCAGCAATGCTGCCAGTATTCCCTTCTATTTCTGTGAGTTTACATGTGAGACATACCATCTCTATTCGTATAAGTTTGGATGAGCAAGTAGACCTTGGGTTAGAATGGCTTCTCGCTAAGGCCCTTAGGACTTCTACATTTTAACAGCAGGAGCGGCCAATGGTATTTCCCTCCATGAAACTCTCGGAGATCTGGACACACATCGGGAGCTTATTCTGTTGCCTTCGGCTCCCTGGACCTCCAGCGCTCAGGAAAGAAAGCCCGAGAGGTCGTTTAGAATAGTTTTTACCCTCAGCAGCAAGTGGATGCTATTTCCATTTTTCCTGTTGTGACATAAAAGTTCCAGAAATTGATTTTCATGCTTAAAATACCCAGATTAATCGCCCGGCTATCGCTGCCCATCAGGAAAGGAAGGGGAAGGGACAGGAACTGTGAAGCAAGGAAAGGACCCCAGTATCTTTTGTCTTTTGTTCTGAAATGGAAATAAACTGTCTCTAGGCCAGATAAGCCTCCTTTTGATCCTGGCCAGTGGAGAGGCGCAGATAAACAAGGGCTTGTTTCACGTTGGCTCTAAGTATTTTAACTCAAGTCTTCACCAAAGCCACACTGAGTGGGCATTTCTTCTGTCAGGGAGGCACATGGCTGACCTTCTCCTTGGTCGTCTATCCGTTTCCGACTGCAGCCCCAAAATCCCCACAGCCCTCAGGAAACGAACTCAAGAGACTTAGAGTTCTGTTCTTCCTGAGGGTGACCCTGTGGTTATGGTGGTTGATGGGAGAGTCTAATTTATTATCAGAAGGCTAAGGGCAGCGCATGCTCCTCTTCGCATCAGAGAGGCCATGGCTATAGGAAATGGGCTTTAGAATTTTCTGTGAAGTTGATTATTCATCTCTGAATAGTGCAGATATGTATATCCTCATCTTCACTGCATTGTGAGTCAGAGGGAATGATGAGGCATGGCCTTGGGAGACCTAGGGGCTTTACTGCTGAGCCGCTCAAGGCTAGGACCTAGCCACGCTTCCCGAGTTGAAGGTTTGCTTGTTTCTCACAGATAAACCGAATATGTTTCACGGGACCCGCTAATTTCCCAATGCTTATATTTTAATATCTCGGAGCTGGAAAGAGCCAGTGAACTGTAATATGTTTTGCTTTGGACGTTGTATATACAGAGATTTAAATCTTGGCTCTGTCATTCAGCTATCCATGGGAACTTGGGGGAAATTAATCCTTTAAAAGACAGCTTGTGTAAAAACAAGGAAATAATTCCTATGTGGTAATTCCTATAGTCCTCCTTTAAGAAAAAAGTACTAAGAGCTAATATGCATAAAATATCTTGGAATATTGCCTGGCTCGGAGGAGAAATTTAGTAAGGAACACATGCCGTGTGCTTGCGGATTTAGGGTTCAGGTCAATTCCAGGACCCCAGAACTTAGTTGTCCTTTTATCCAAGAATTAACTTTTGAAAGACCAATTTCTCTGTCTGAAAAGTGAAGATGGACTAAATAGAGACGTTAGTTTTCATCCTGTTAATGTTTTCCTATCACATTCTAAAGAGGATAAGAAACCTAAGGGAACATTTTCATAGTTCAGGGTTGACGAGAGGGACGCCAGTCACAGTCACTGGGGAGAGAATTCAAGGTAGTTACTCACAGTAATTAGGAACGCGCCCAAGTTATGTGAGCTAAGAAAGAGCTGTCAGTGCGCATGCGTTGCTGATTCCATACGCCCACCCCACAGTGTTTCTGGACGTGACAGAGGGAGCGAGCTAACACTGTGCTAAGGCCGAAGACACAGCATCACTAGCTGGAGATGCTCTCGGTCCCCTTCCTGGGTTAACTTTAAGGTCTTACCCTTCCAGTAGCAATTGAAATAATGAAAACTCAGAGGAAACCCTTCAGAGCTAAGGGCCCTGGGATCTGTGAGATCAGAAAGACAACTAATTTTAGGTTTATTGAAGGGTTTTAACTTCTCTTGTTTACTCCCTATGTCAGAACATTCTGTGGGTAGCTGGCTCGGATGCTGAAACGGGAGAAAGAGAGTTGGTGATGGCGAAGTTTATCAAAAATCTGTGAATTCTGAGGTGCAGGAGAGAAAAAGGAAATCCCCATTCTCTTAAGTTACACAGAGGATTTGGGAAGGAAACAAGAAAATAAAATAAAATGAGCAATAAGCAAGGAAATAAAATGCCAGGGACTTTTTTGTTTTGTTTTGTTTTGTTTTGTTTTTTTTTTTGAGACAAGGTTTCTCGGTGCAGTCCTGGTTGTCCTAGAATTACTCCAAAGACCAGGCTGGCCTTAAACTCACAGAGATCTGCTTGCCTCTGCCTCTCCAGTGCTGGGATTAAAGGTATGCATTGCCACCACCACTGCCCAGCTAAATCAATCAATCAATCTCTCTCTCTCTCTCTCTCTCTCTCTCTCTCTCTCTTTCTGAGACAAGATTTTTCTATAATAATCTTGTCTGCTCTGGATCTTGCTTTGTTGACCAGGCTAGCCTTGAACTCACAGAGATCCTCTTTCCTCTGCTTGGATTAAAGGTCTGTGTCACCATGCCCACCTTGCCAGGGACCTTTATTTAGGAAAAAGTAAAACTTTTAGGGATGCTATGATGTTCACCATTTAGGCACAACTAATCTACATTGATTTTTGTTGGCTTGTCCATTTTACTTTGTCTTACCATGCAGTAGGTCTTCCCTGATTGCTACAAAGACCCGACTGGTTGACTGGGAATTCTCAGTGATCAGCCTGTTTCTTCCTCCTGAGTGCTAAGATTTAAAGGTGCACACTGACATGCTAGGCCTTCTACTGATTCTTATTTTCTAGTCATAGGATTTTAAAACGTGTGTGTGAGTGTGTGTGTGTGTGTGTGTGTGTGAAATTTTGTCCATGCACTCGTGTGAGCACATGTGGGGGCCAAAAATTTTCTGTATTGCCTTGACTCGGAGTCTCTTTTGGCTAGGCTAGCTGGCTGGCGGTTGAGTTCTCTGAATCTCCCTGTCTCCATGGCTCAGTGTTAGATTTCCAGAAGTGCCAAGTCATGCTTAGCTTTTTAGGTAGATGCTGGAGATTTGAATTCTGGTCCTCAAGCTGGCAGGGCAAGGCTGTTACTCACTGAGCCATCTTTCCAGCTCCGAAACACATGTAATAGATGGGAAGTGAGTAGGGATCGTGAGAGCTGCCTGAGCTCCTGAAAGTCATCTGCTTCCTCTCAAACGTAGGTTACCTACCTAGATGGGGGCTAGCAAGCAACACCAAATCACAGCCCTTCTAAGGGTATAGCTGAAGACGATATGGAAGCCGCTATCCTCCTCCAGGTGAGAACTTGCAGGGAAAGGAGGAGATGTTTCTTTCTGAAGTGACTCCCAAAGGAAAAGGAGCAAGCAGACTGACCTCAGGAGAGAGTTCAGGAGTACTGTTTGGTTCCAGAGCTCAGAAAAGCTAAGAAGATCACCATGTCTCCACAACATTATCACACCCATGCAGGAGCTGACCCTAATAACAACAACCCCCGTGGAATGAGCTTGGTGCTTCATCTATATGGCGCCATTCTTTTGGGAATAATGCATTTTATAGGCATCATTTGGGAGTAGCCGTTTTTATAACTAATTTATGGAGCCCGAGGAGCTACAGTGGTAATTATTTTAAGAGTTAAGTTCTAGCCCTGTAAGGGTGCTTACACAAACAGTTCGGTAATAGACATGCAACCTGCTCCTTTATAGGGTGTGGCCAGCTTTGTCCTTGGTACCAAAAAATCACTGATAGGAAGGCTTCAGAGCAGTGGTTCTCAATCTGTGGGTCACGACGCCTTTGGCTGTCAAATGACCATTTCAGGGGGGTCACCTAAGACCATCGGGAAACACAGATATTATGTTGGCAAAATTGCAGTTTTGAAGTATCAACAAAAATAATTTTCTGGTTGGGATCACCACAGCATGAGGAACTGTATTAAAGGGTCGCAGAATTATGAAGGCTGAGAACCACAAGTCTAGTGTAACAGAAACCCAGGAAGGGAACGCAACTGTCATTGTAGAAGCTGGCAAGTTGCAGCCAGAAGGCAGTAGGGGCTGCGCTGCACACCACGCTCACTTGTTTCCGGGGAGGTAAAGAGTGGGTTGCTAGGGGCTGCCATTATGCTAGAACAGAGCAAGTCCTAAATGCACAGAATGAATTTAGATCCAGCCCTGGAACTCAGGAACCCTGCCGTCAGCACTGACCACTGCTCCAGTTCCTTCTCACAAATGACGCAAGCAGACTCCGTGTATCTTAGAGACCTCAGAGCTCTCCCAGGCAGCGGCAGACGAGGGAGCTCAGCTCGACAGGATGGGATTTGCCGGGAATATGTGCTCTATTCTGAACAAACTTCCCTGCCTCTTTCCTCTCCCCCTTGAGCCTCACTTCTCCAACAGGATTTCAATGTGTACCCAGTCTGGTCTCGACCTCTCCATTCTCCTGCCTCAGCATTATGAACTCCTGACATAGATTTGTATGGTTGCTTCTATTTCCATCCCTCTATAGCATAGCCTTTCTAGTAGGAACTTACTGGAACGCCCGAGCTGAAAGGGAACACGGGGATCAAGTAGCAGAACCTTCCAGAGTCTGCAAGATTCACGTTCTCTCGAGATTACCCTCATTTTGAACTGCTCACGTCTCTTTAATTTCTGCTGCGCCTCTATCTTTCCAAAAACAAGTATTGCTTTTTTGATTTCAGAACCTCCCCAGATAACTGACAGGTCACCAAGCTGTATATGAGGTTACTTTCCCTGTATGTTTAATGACAAGGGGGACTGTGTTTCTTCCGGGCACAGGAAGTCTTGAATTTAGAGTGAATGTGCAGATTTCTTTTCAAAGGTGCTCTGTGGAACTGTCTTAATAGAGCACACACCGGAGTCCTATTTGTATGAAACTTGACTTTTTGCAAACAGTTGGCTCACAATGTCTTCTGAACTCCTGTGGTTCCCTGGGTGTCCATCCATATAGGGTAGTCTTTGAGACTCTTCACATTTCCCATTGCAGAGCAAGTCAATTACCTAACTTTTCATTCTGAGCGTTTAGTATTTTTGTTGTTGTCAACACTTAACATTCATTTACTTTTTCATGTGTTGTAGGATGTGTGCAGATGCATGCCATGCGCTCATGTGGAAATCAGAGGACAACCTGCTGGGCTCAGTTTTCTTCTATCACGTGATTTCCTGGGATTGAACTCATGTCTTTGGGGCTAATGGCGGATGCCTTTACCTATTAATTTTGAACTTCTACACAAACCAAATAATGTTTCTTTTCTCAGATGTTGGATTAAGACATCATTAGGAAACTTAGTGACTTTGAAGTACTCACATATGAGACTATCGGTTTGTAAAGAATTAAGAATCATAATGAATTTTTATTAATTTAGCGAGTCTATCCTAAGCTGGCCTTAAATTACCAAAGCTCCTGTCTCAGTCTCCCAAGTGTAGGGTTGGTAGGCATACGATGCCATCCTCAGCTGGGTAGTGAGTTCGAGGGCAGACAGCCTGGCATATACAAACATTTTCCTCAAAGCAAAACAAACGAAAACAACAAAACAAAACAAAAACAAACTGAAAACAGAGAAGAATTTTATGAATGTGGTACCTTACACCTTACTTCCCTCATGTTCTTCTATAAAAGGCTTACATACTCCTTTTATAGGAGTGTAGGGTAGTGGATGTACACATAAGATAATGGTTATTCTTTGCAGTAGCATGTGAGAGAGCAAAGCTCACACACAGCAGTGATGGGGAGGACCGCTCATCACTTTGTAATCTACAGCCCCAGAGGGCCAGCATTCCTAGTCACTTCGCTAATTTGCATTTCAGATACTCTCCCAGGCGCTAATATAACCAGGGACATTTTTGGTTCTGGAACTGGGAATCATATGGTTTTTAAGACTCATTTCTGGACACAATGGAAAATGGAGAATTAGAACAGGGCCACTTTGGTTTTATTATTTGCTGAGTCATTGAAAGTAACGAAATGAACTCACTGTGTCTCTAACTCCTTCCCTTTTTTGCTGGGAATTTGAGCTGATTGCAAAAGACAAAAAGAAGGTGTCACAAACTGAGATTTGAGACAGCGCAAAATAATCAAGATGGTAGGATACATACAGTTTTTGCCTTATACATATTAAATGAACCAAATGAATTACCTATTTTAATAAAATAGTTCTTGGTCAATTCAATATCCACATAGAAAAAGATCTTGATGTCAACCTTACATTATACATTTAAAAACTGTAAATAAAACAGCATTTAGGGAAGAAGAAGAATTTCTTCTCCACCTGGGAACGAGAAAAGACTCAGGTACAACTCAGAGTCAAACCTCAGAAGAACTAACGGGAAAATAAAAAAAAAAACAAAAAACAAAACGTGACTCCATGCTGATTCCTGTTCATCAAAGGACAGCATCCAAAGATGGGATCCTTGACAGTGCATACATCCAGAGGAGACAAAGGACACCCACAAATCAGTGAGAGAAAGACAGACGGCCCTCTGCATACCTACTCTAGTTCCTTAGTACAGTGGAAAACGGTTGGGACCAATTGGAGTCCTGGCCTTCAGCTGCTCTTCCCTGCTAGAGCCTTCTGATTGAAGTTACTAAAAGCTGTGCCTTGCTTAGAGGATCAGAGGTTGGGGTTTTCACCTGTTGGCCATTGACTGCTGGGTATTTAAGCCTCCATGGTGCTATTAAAAAGAGGGCTTTGTACCAGTGATTGGAGGTCCTTGTGTCTGTCTGTCTCTCTGTGTGTTTCCTCAACTTCCAGCCCCTTGCCCGAAGCTCGCAAACTGGATTCTAGCGAATAATGCGCAGACCGGAAAGGAGGCGGGGTTGCGGTGTGCTGCAGAAAACAATTCAGTCACACCTGCCTATTGTGAGAGAGCAATTATTCCAAATATAGATGTTACAAGCATAAATGCATATTTGTTCAAGAAAACATGTTCAAAGAACTGCTTCCACTAGTACCGTCTGAAAGAGTTCAAGCTGAAAAAGCAAATGCATATCAAAAGAAGATTGATCCACAAATTGCAGAAACTGGAGAGATTGCCCAGCAGTTAAGAGCCCTGGCTGCTCTTCAAGAAGACCTGGGTTCAATTCCCAGCACCTACATGGTGTCTCCCAACTGTCTATGGCTACAGTTTTAGAGGAACCAATGCCCTCTTCTGTCCTTTGAGGGTATTGCATGCACGCGGTACACTCACACACTCAGGCAAAATATGCACACCTATATAATAAATAAGTCGCATCTAAATATAAGTTATAGTAAATCAGTACAATAGAATGTACAACTGCACACTGAGAATGGACAATCTACTACCTCTTAGAGGTGGACGTGTCTCATGCTCACACTGTTCAGTGAGGAAAGCCAGCCATAAATGATGTGATTATATTTACAAAAAAATCAAAATGAATGTCTACTACTGTAAATATCAGACATTTTGGCAATGGGTATTAATTTAATAGAAAGAGTGCATGAGGTCATTAGTTCAATCCCCACCACCACTATTCAAAAGGGAACCTTGGAGGTGAACTGGTGGTAACTGGGAGGTGGGGTCGGAAGCATGAGGGTCTTACGCAGAGCTGGTAACATTTGTTCCACGATGTGAGTTCTGAGTTAACAGGTATGTTGAGTTTTAGCAAACAAATCAGGTCATAAATGTGCTTTTCTAGGCACATATTATCCTTGCTAACCAGAAGATAGTTACTTGGCATCTATACATAATTTGCTATGATTCATTTCAAACATAAACACAACCTAGGTTTTGTGATACTGTGGATTACTGATTACCAGAGCCATCCCTGCTGTAAAATTCTATAGATTTGTGTCGAATTTCTGTATTTTATTAGTATTAGCAAACTGTGTGCTTAACAAATGGATATTTTGCTTCACTTACTTTTTAAATTTCTGTTTCAGGTCTTCTATTTTAAAGGATTCTATTTGCTGGGTGGTGGTGCACAGCTTTAATCCCGGCACTCGAGAGACAGAAGCAGGCATGGACTACATGAGCTTGAGGCCAGTCTGGACTACAGAGTGAGTTACAGGACAGCCAGGGCTACACAGTGAAGTCCTGTCTCACCAACCCGGTCTCTAAAGGATTACATCCATTCTTGCAGTCTCCCATCTTAGTAACCTTTCTATTGTTGTACTAAGACACCATGACCAAGGCAACTTCAAGAAGAAAGAGTTAATTTGGTGCTTACAGCCTCAGAGGGCTGGAGTCCATGATTATCATGGTGGGGAGAATGCAGGCAGGCATGGTGCTGGAGCAGTAGCTGAGAGTTTATATCTCCATGTCCAAGCACAAGAAAGAGCTAACTGGGGATAACATGGGCTCCTGAAACCTCAAAGTCCACCTCAGTAACGCATCTCTTCCAACAAGGCCACACCTTTTAATCCTTCCTGAATTGTACTACCAGTTGGGGACCAAGATCTCAAATATGTGATCTTAGAGGGGTCATTGTTATTCAAACTGCCATTTGGCCTTCATTGCCCATACTTTGTATTTCTCTTGTAGTGTCAACTCAGTTACTTATTAGCTCTTTACTGAGTATAATTTTAAAGATAGTTTTAAAATGGTGTGTATATGTGTGTCCCTGTGTATGTTTGTGCTATGAATGCAGTGCCCACGGAGGACAAAAGAGGGTGGTGGATCCCCTGGACCTAGAATCACAAAGACTTGCGTGCTCCTAACGTGAGGGCCGGGAATCAAACTGAGGTTCTCTGCAAAAGCAGCACATATTCTTAGCCACTGACCTTCCTTAGTAAGTACATTTCTAGCCCATGATGGGAGCACCTCTTGTGTGTACCAGAACACAGTGGGGTGTAAAGCTATACCAGCCATGAAGTGTGTGTTTGATATCTTTAAGGACCATCAGTTTGTAGCCATCTTCAATCTCAAATTACCAAATATCGAGTCTGTTAAATCACATTTAAAAAATATTCATAATAGAATTTCAACAAAGGGTGTATCTGGTAGACAGATAACCTCCCTGGGTTCTTCTGATTTTTGTTCTTTTTTTTTACCAATTGATTTATTTGATTGATTATCACATGGGAAGGGAGGGGGCATGTGTGCGGTGACACAGTGCCAAGGTCAGAGAATAACTTTGTGAAATTAACTCTCTCCTTCTATCATTACATGAGTTGTGGGGAATCAGATCATCAGGCTTCTGTGGCGAGAGCTTTGACCTGCTGAGCCCTCCCTCTATCTGGCCCTTTAATTTCTTTTCTTTTCTTTCTTTTTTTTTTTTTAACAAAGGTTCTCCATAACTAGCAGAAGGTAGGAGATGAACAGAACTTGTGTTCTGCCAGTTGTGTTCTTGATAGCCCCTTTAAGAAACTCAGAAACAGATGCCAAGGGCTGGTAGATGATTCCAGTAAAGCATTCCTGATACAATCAACAGGCACGCTACACATAAATAGATCATTCATTTTATCGATCCAATTGTCTCGGCAAGTTACGACTTACTTAAGAATGCCATTGTCTATTGAAACAGGGAAGGAGGCAGGGTTTAACACAGCCACAGCCACAGAACATAAGAGAAGACGCATTTTCCTATTGGAGCGTGCTGCGATCATGCATGAAAGGCCATGCTCTCCTATGGCAGCAGTATAGAGTTTGGACAACCTCAGAATGACTAAGAAATGAGGGATTAAATCAGAGATAACGAAGTGATCTGAGAAAGGTTTGCACTTCAGCTGAATCCTGTTGGAAACTTTCTTCTAATTCTCCAAATGACTTTAAGAAGTACACATATAAAGATTTACCTATTAATTATTGATCCATCCATCCATCATCTATCCATCCAATATTTATTCCCAAACCATAGCCTAGCTAAAAGGAAAAACCTTTAATTTGCTTTAGATAAATTTTAGAGCCAGGAGAAGTGTTTTGACAGAGAGCCCGTACTCTCGTCTCTCTTCCTCTACTTAATGTCTCCTATAGAATTTTTTAGTTAAACTGATGGTCAGATGCAAGATTCTTTTCTTTGATAGTTGATTGAAAATTATCTTCATGCACCCTGCTAAATTTTACAGAAGTATCACTGAACTGAAATAGAAACTTTAGAATTACTACTAAAGATTTTTTTAAAAAATCCGTGTCTTGCTGCCTTTCAAAGACTGTTCAACAGCATAGGCTGGCCTTTTAAATTGTTCTCTAGTGCGAATAGGCTGCAAGAGTCTTAAGCGGCCTCAGAATTTAGAGTGAAGAAGTCACCTTTAACTTCCGAGGCTTCTGGTTTTGCAGCCACTCCATATGTTCTGTAGTCTCAGGTCCCAGGAAGGTCCACAAAGCTATATGTAGAGGCTTGCTATTTACATTCATGGGTTGTCACATTCAAGTGGTTAAAAACAATGGCTTTTCTAAATGGACTCGGTGGACAAGGGGTCTAACAGCATAGAGATGCCGAACACTGGTTAACTATTTTACATCTGAGCCCCCAACTAAGCTCTTTGAGGAGCCACTGCACAAACTGAAAGGAAGGGAAACGATTCAGTTTTGGAAAGAGCTTTTGCGTATAAGAGGTGAAGCTGAAGCGAAAGGTCCCTAACACAAATGAGAACAGGCTTAGCCAAGATCCCCCATCCTCGTTATTCATCGGAAACCTCATCTCAGTCTTCAAGTGGCCTGATCATATTGTAGTGACCCAGACTCTCAATAAGAAACTCATCAAAACCAAAATGATCACGTGAGTAGTTTGTTCAGAAAATACCTGCTCCACCCGCCTGTGTGAACCCAAACTTCTGATATAAAACCTGAAATGTTAAAATTTCATATTCATTGTCTACAGTTTCTGCTTTTTTTTACTTATTTTATGATTACAATTTATCACCTGACAGATAATACTCATTGTGGTTGTTGGGAAAGAATTGTTATTTATATGCAGATTTATCGGTAATTATAGACCTGTTTTAGCTACTGCGTATGTCCAGTCTTTAATGGTGACATAAGTAAAGGAGGTGAACCAGGTGACACCGTCCTGTCCTCAGCTCTCTTCAGTCATGTTCCAGGTTATTCTTAATCTCCTTCATGAATCCATGATGATAAAAATATGGACTCTTCACGGGTCAAGACCCAGCAACTTAGCTCTCTGGCTTTGGTGTCACACAATTTTCTTTCTCTGAAATCCCGGTCACAGTAAAAAATCTCTTTCTGGTCTTCTCGGAGATTGCAATCCACTTACATCC
>NC_022032.1:12232593-12291452 GCF_000317375.1 Microtus ochrogaster
TTTTTGTTAAAAATCCTTGAAAATCTACACTCAGTGCCTTCAAGTTTATTTCTTCTTTCTCTCTTTGAAAGCCCTGGAAGTGCTGCAGCTTCTGTTTCCCCAGCAGACATTGCTCACCTGGAACTCACTGTTGTCTCTCATTAGCAGCGCAGTCCCTGGCTCTCAGGCCCTCTGGACTGCTCAGCATTCTTTGGTGAGTGACTCACTTTCCATCCTCCGTAGAAACGTCTTTTTCTTTTCTCTCTTGGATTGCGCACCCCAGCGCCTTCCTAGCGTTCCTCTTACCTCACTGTAGTCTCTTGTTCAGTTCTTCCACCCCCCGACTTCAAGTCAGAATGCCCTTGGGCTCAGACACCTTTGACATCTCTTCTAATTAAACTCTCCCTTTGATGAGCTCATCCAGTGTTATGGCTTTACAACCATCTATACGGGTAACGAATCCCACTTTTATATCTCCAGCCTAAACTTCTCCCCTGAATTCTAGACCAGCCTGCCCAACTACACATACACTTAGATGTCTAATAGGTATTTAACACTTAATTACTGGACCGATAATAAACTCCGGATCTCCCTCTCAAATCCTGCCTCTTCCTTAGTCTTTATTGTCTCGGTTCCTGGCAGCACCGGTACCATTCTGCTTACTCTCCCTCCAGTCACTCTTGCCGTCTCTTACGGCCCACACCCCCTGCATCAGCCAGTCTTGTTGGTTTGGCCTTCCGAACAGATGCTCAACTGGATCCTTTCTCAGCATCTCCAGGACCATCACCCTGGTTCAGGCCGGCATCATCTCTTTCCTGGATTACTCCAATAGCTTCTGGTTTCACTGATCACTCTTGCCCCTCTTGAGTCTGTTCCTGATTTTGACACTCTGAGGGATGCTGTTGAAACTTCCATAACATCACTCGGCTGCTCACCCTTGGCTGGCTTTTGCCTTCACTAAAGAGTAAAATCTGAAGTGCTAATAGTACCCTACCATTTGGTCCCTCATGTCCACACTGGATCCCTTGATGTTTTTTAAAGGGGAAACATTGAAGGCCACCCATAATCTCAGCACTTGGGAGGCCGAGGTAGGTGGACCTTGAGTTCACGGACAGTGTGAGCAACAAAAAGAATGGGAGGCTAGTCTGGGCTGTAAAAGGAGGCACTGTTTCAAAACAAACAAACAAACAAGCACAGACCACAGACTACTTATGTCAAGGCCACCCCTGGGAAGCTCTCAGCCCAGAAAGCCTCAGAGATGCTGCTGTCCTGGTGGAGTCTCTGTCACGGTGAGAAAATACCCTGACAAAAAGCAACTGAGGGGGTGAGAACGGTTTATTTCACCTTTCACGACCAGGTTAGTGTTGATCCTGTGGCAGGGAGGTCACAAGGAGAGGAGTTTGAAGCAGCTAATCATTAGACCCACAAGTCAAGAGCAAAAATGATGCATGCATGAATGCTCGCTTCCCTGCTTGGTGCTTTCTTGGGCTCAGCTTAGTTTCCCCACTCTTAAATAGCTCAAGGCCCCCTGCTGAGGGAATGTTTCTGCCCACAGTAGGCTAGATCTTCCTTCACCAGTGAACTAAACTAAGATAGTCCCCCACAGACGTGGGCAACAGGTCAAAACAATATGGACAGTGTTTCTTAGAGACTCTTCACAGG
This sequence comes from Microtus ochrogaster, assembly GCF_000317375.1. NCBI lineage: Eukaryota > Metazoa > Chordata > Mammalia > Rodentia > Cricetidae > Microtus > Microtus ochrogaster. Next base: position 12,234,235 of record NC_022032.1, read on the forward strand.
CGAGTCTAGGTGGTCTCAGATTGACCAGTAAGGTGAGTGTCATACCATCTTACTGTCCCCTTTCAACTGGCACCTTCTCAGTACCTCACTTCAGACACCACCCCTATTGTCCTTCTCCCAACCCTACACTGTCTCTTTCCTCCTTTACGTTTCCTCTCATAGTATTTATAACCTTCCAACTTTATAACAATATGTAATTTGTAACTGACTTACTCATTTTCTGTTGTTTGCTCGTTCTGGGAGAATGCAAACTCCATTACTAGCAGACATTTGATCCGCTCCAACGCCATCATTCTTTCCTGGAGCATGTGACCATCTGGCACATAATAGGTGCTTACTAAACACCTGTTTAATGAAAGGGTCTTTTAAACCTCTCTCCTTTTCTTGTTCTTACATTCCTACTACACTGCAAGTCCCTTTGGAGCACAGGTCTGTTACATTCATCTTCAGAATTCAGTGTGGTATCTGGCAAAGTGTAGGCGGTTATGAATGTTTGCTGACATAAACTCCTGAAGAAAAACACTCCGTGATCCTTTGAGTGCATTCCAAGGTGGGAGGAAAGATGGCAGAGGGCTCAATCGACGATACAGCAAGCAGGAAGACAGAGGAAAACAGCCCCAAACTAAACTCCCACTAAATTTTGCATGATATGAACCTGTAGGTAGAATTCAGAAACAGAGAATTCTGGAGTGTTTTCTATCCAGAGAGCAGGAATCTTGAAATGAAACAGAAATCCCATGGTGTTTCTGAAGCATTCAACACTGCCACCTCTTCAAGGGAGCTCTAAGATTGGCAGAGGATTTGTTATTTGGCCGAGTTTTAATGTGATTCCCAGTGGCTGCTCCTTGGTGGTGCTTGCCTGGCCTTCTACCCCCTGGCTCCAGTCAGGAGAGTTGTGTTGCCCTGGGTGGCATCGCTCTCCAATGGAAGAAGGCAGCCACTCAAGTTCATGATAGTTTTGCTCTTACTCTCCTTCCCTCCTCTTCTTCCTTTGTAGTGGAAAAAAAAAAAACCCACCTACCAAATTGAATGGCTGTTTTGTGAGTTTTGACTGTTACGCAGATTCTACAGTTGTTACTTTAAGATGGTCTGAGTATTAAAGTCAATTTTGAATGACTAAACTAGCTGTTTATTTATTGTAGTGTGTTTGTTTTGGTTTTGTTTTAAGACAGGGTTTTTCTTTGTTACCCCGACTGGTCTCAAAACTCATGATGGCTGCAGATTCCCTAGTGATTGGATTATAGACATATATCACGCTTAATTCAGCTTCACATCTTTAAAAACACATCACACACACACACACACACACACACACACACACACACACACACACACACCCCTAATGAGCCCAGGGAATTGAACCCACGTCTTCAGTCTTGGTGGCAGGCACGTTTCACCTCCTGCCTTAAACTTGTCCTTAAACCAGTTTCTACAAGATTTCTTCCAGAGCAAAATCCTAGGTAAACATAGCCTAATGGTAAGTATGAAATTTAGCCTAGCCAGTAGCTTGGGCACTTATAGAACCTTTGGAGATATTGTGGACACTTAATTTTTAAAAATAGCGTGGTGATTATAAAAGTGTTTATTAATTTTAATATGATCTCTACTAAGCTGTATGTGTGGAGTGGGCCTTTTCTCAAACAATCAAAGCCTAGAGTTTGCACTATAGCTGGGACTTGCATTAGTTATGCCCCCATCTAATGTATGGATAGTAGGTGAATACTCAGGTCTAGACCAGGAATTTAAGACTTAAGGGACAGGGAATGGTGATCACAGGGGGAAGGCCTTTAATATACATTACACTTTAACTGAAGTCACTTCATGAGGATAAAAATAGCTTTCCATGATAAAATAATCATAAGCCTCGCAGCTCTTTCTGCAAAAATCTTTTATGTAAAGGTCACCCAACAATAGAAGCCAAAATAACCCCTTCCTGTCAAAGTTAAATACAGATTCATTTCGGTTATTTGTTTATAAACCATTTATTTTAGACTCAAAATGTTCCTTTTCTAACACTGGTGGGACTCGGGGCAAGAAAAGATGCGTCTGCTTAACTCAAAAGGCTGTGCATGGATCTTCAGTCCCCAGCCAGCAAGTAAGTAGTCAGCTACAGCAAGTAAAGACACATTCATATCTAAATAAGGAATGCGATTAGCATAGCGGTAGAAGACAAGACTCTCTGCGTTACCATAACAAAGTTTGGGCTTCCAAGGGCTGGGAGACCACACTTGGCCTGGGACAGACAAGCTAGGAGGGGTTCTAACAATGCTCTCAATACAAACTTAGCGAAACCAACTTCATAGCTTTGCATTTTTTAGGAGCCACTTTACAAAACACAAGAAGAAACAGGTAAGAACGATTCCAGCACTAGCTTTTAGCATTAGATGCAGGAGCAGTCTATCTCAAATGCTATTTTAGGAGGTAAGGTACATAAAGATTCACAACACGTCTTACACATTCTTTACCTCATGGTAGGCACTAAATGGCTGGGTTGTAGCTTATACTTTAACCCATCCAGGCTGGCCACATTTCAGGTGCTTTGTGGCCATGCGTGGCTATGGCAACCTGAGAAATCGGACTAAGAGGTCTCTGGGATTACAAAGTGATGACAGAGCCCACAGGTATAAACAGGAATGGGGTCCCTGCTCTTATTAACAGCTGCTGGCCTGGGCTGCCGCTGAGGGGAATCTCTCTTGCCTCTTTGGCGTAGAACCTCGGAATGGCTTGGTCAGAAGAAAAAATCCTGTGGATGGGGTGATAGGCATGTAGTAGCAGGAATGGGTGTGTAGCTAAGTACCACAGTAAATTCTATCTCTAGAACTAGTCATTTAAAAAAAAAAAAGAACAAACAAAAAACCTTCTGAAAGAGTAAGTGGGGGAGCAAATACTATTTCGGGGGGTACCCGAAGAGCTAATCTGAGATTTGGTTACATTTAGGGAAGATTTAGGATGAGAAATTGGAGTAGAGAAAGCTCTAGATCGTGGGTGAAGAAGGGGAGGAGGTGAGCGATGGTCAGTGAGTGGAAGGGGCGCTACGAGAGAGAAAAAAGAGGCAGGGTCTGGACGATTCTGAAGTCACCAAGAACTGAAGGTCAGATCTGTCAGGGGCAGATGAAGAAGTGGCATCAGTCCTCTTCCCGCTACGATTTATACCCTGTTCCTGGTTTGGTGGGCATTTCTGAGTGGGACAGCTCTTAAGACAGCTCCACAGGACAACCTGTGCTTGGGGGAAGGTTGTGACGAGAGGCTGTAGAAAAGGTAATAGGAAGTAAAGTGGAAAAATCGACGTGAATGTTTCTACTTAAGCAAACTGTCGGCTCGCAAGGAAATTACGGATTACTGGCAGGAAGAATGGAAGAGGGATCCCCGGGCCCCCTTTGTCGTCACATGATTGGTAGGAAGGCAGAGATGAGTTGGGGACCACATATTGCTAAGCTGACTTACTCACTGGGAAGAGAAAGGGAAGCATGAGTGAGGCCATGGGGACCGCAGAGACTATTTTAAGATGCCACAAGAATTTGGTCACTGGACGTTTCCAGTTGGAAGCGCAGAGGATGAGTCAGAATGGTGGACCCACCTTTGTGTTCTTTAACTGAGCAAAGCTAGACTCTTGGGAAACCACAGGACGTAGTGCAACGTCTAGGTCTAGGGTCTAGTCCTTGTTCGTGTCTGGGCTGCGTGTGATGTGGCTACGTCATGTCCTCAGAGCATCTCTTTCTTTATGTGTAAAATGAAGGCTTTAGTAGTAATTCCTACTGACCTTTTTGCCTTTAAACATCCATGACTTGCACCTCTAGTCCAGCATTCGGGAGGCGGAGACAGGCAATTCTCTGAGAGTTCGAGGCCAGCCTGGTTTACATAATGAGTCACAAGAGAGCCAGGCATATGTAGAGAGACCCTTTCTCAAAAAAAAAAAAAAATCAGGAAAGATAAAATCAAATGTCTATGCCTCTGAGTTAGATCTACCCTGACTTACTAAGATTCTTCCCTATTATCCCCCCTTATCCACGGAGGAATAGGCTCTGAGAGCTGGAATTACAGACTGATAGTACCCGATCATATATATCTCATATATATTTTGCTCTCCCCTTACATGCATACTTACGATAAAATCTAACTTATAATTTAGGCACAGAAAGAAGTTAACAACAGTAACCAAATGTAAAATAGAACAATTGTAATACTTCAACATCATGAAATTATGAGACTCACAACTCTTATTTTAACAGGGCCACTATTAAAGAAGTTAAAATCATTAAAACATGAACACTCAGTACCTTGTCAGTGAATCCGATAATCCAGATGGTTTCTAAGTAAGTCAAAAGCAGGTAGCATTTACAGTGTGGAAATATTAGACAAAAGTCAATTCACATCCCTGGAAGGGCACAAAATCTGACTGTGAGATATTTATCTCTCTATTAAGGAAGGCACGCAGTTTAAAGTAGTTAATTGCTTCTGGATAGTTCTACTTAACAGTCTCAAAATGCAGTTGACTACTGCATAACTAAACCCTTAGAAAGTAAAACTACAGATAACGGAGGACCATTGTGCTTCAGGGAAGTCAGCCATGTTATTCTTTGTATCCATATAGAACTAGGTTTGGGAAATTAGATACCATGCAGATTTTGGAAAATGCCTTCCTTAAGCCCACGTGGGGATACGGAGATTGTTCACCTGGTAATGTGCTTGCCTTGCAAGGCCTAAGGAACTTCAGCACCCACTGTGAGGTCGTGATGGGCAGAACCCTGGGGTTTACTGGCAAGGTAGCGTAGCCTAATTAGCTAGCTCCTGGTACCAGTGAGAAACTCTCTCAAAATACAAGATGATGATGCCTATGGAATGACACACGAGGTTGACCTCTGCCTTTCCACATCCATGTATGCTTATACACACACACACACACACACACACACACACACACACAAATACACACACAGGTAAGGCAACACACAATTATGAACACAGTATTGGATATGAAAGTGATTTAGACAAAGAAAAGACATTACAAGGGTCTTCCAGACATTAGCTTTCAATCTTTTTCTTCTGATCTCTCTGTTGATAACTCCCAGGCACGATCATACAGAAGTGTTTCTTGATTCCACCAGACTTCCTGTACTCTCAAGAGTCTTTTTAGGGTCTCTGAATATTAGTGTTCTTTATAGGGGAAACACCCAAATTCCTATGTTGAAGTCCTACCTCCACCTGTACAGTCAGAGTACAGCCTTACTTGGAGATAAAATCCATAAAGAGGTGATTTATATGGCTGTTAGGGAGAGACTTCCTTCTTTCAGACTTCATACCTTCACCTAGAATCATCTCTTCTCTTCTCCATCAGTCCCAATACAACCTTACCTAGTGTACCTTGTGGGGAAACCTCCCTAGCCCAGAGTACACTGCTAACCCATCGCCTGCGGTTCATTCTGCAAAGGGCAGGCAAATTTCCCCATGGGTAGTTATGGTATTACCCTATAGTACTAGTTTGACTTCAAAGGAGCCTACAACTTCTTCCTCATTAGGAAGTCTTTAGGAGACCACTGGGGACAATATCTTAGATCAAATTCAGACGTTAGAAAATTTCCTTGAACAATATTTTTTTGAGAAAGGGGGATGGCACCTCATTTAATTTTTTTTTTCTTTTCTTTTTTTTTTTGGTTTTTCGAGACAGGGTTTCTCTGTGGTTTTGGAGCCTGTCCTGGAACTAGCTCTTGTAGACCAGGCTGGTCTCGAACTCACAGAGATCCGCCTGCCTCTGCCTCCCGAGTGCTGGGATTAAAGGCGTGCACCACCACCGCCCGGTCCTCATTTAATTTTTTTAAATAAGTCTTTTATATGTTATTTTTTAAGCTAACAGATAATGGAAGCCACTCTACCTAGTGATAGTTTATTACAATATCTGCACAGAACACACAAAGGCTACCCTGGAGTGAAAGCTGAAATTCCCCCACTCCCTCCCACCGCTTCCCACTAAATCACTTATCGCTCTTCTGTTGTGGCAACCCGATCCTGGTTATTGCCTTCTGTTTTTCTACGGCTTACTTACACCAGCAACAGCAGTTCACAAGAATATCTTCCAAAAACCTTTGGCCAGCGCTAAAGGAAGTGAGTACATTCAAGGGCGGAGGATGATTCAACAATCGCTTTGAGTGCTTAAGTCTTGGTACCCCTTCCGAAACCATTGAAAAGAATGCCAGCAAGCCCTAATTACCATGGTGCTCCCTGGAAGGTGGAGATCTGCCAGTACTCACTGGATTTCTACCAACAGTTCATTGCAAGTGAGTCACGGAAGGAAATGAGTATCTATTTTGGCCATTTTTAGGGAATATTTAACATCCTTAAAAATTCAAATGGGTGCTTGAGTGTTTGATAGAAAGGTTTATAACATTATATGTATGAATATAGCATTATCATATATATATATATATTTGAAACAGGGTCTCTTTGCCTCTGCCTCCTGAGAACTGGGATTAAAGGCATGCGCCACTGTGTCCAGCCTCATCAGCCGTTTTGAATGGAGGTTTAAATATGCACTAAAGATAGTATTTCATTAGAGGCTTAGGACATAAACGAATGAACTTAGCTCGTAAAAGTCTGCACGAGAAATGAAGACTTATTGTCCTACTGAGAAACTACCTGTACTCAAGATAGTTCTCAAATGCCACATTCCCCCCCAAACAACCAGGCTCTTTGGGATGAGGGGGATCCACTACTCTTCTCGGGAAAGCAAGGCTGCTTTTGCAATCAGATTGGCTTCCAAGGCCCCGATGCCAATAACGGCGTGGAATGATTTACCATCAGCTTTGGAAACTTCCTTGGGAGCTGAGTGGGCAGCTATGAATCACTGCACACCCTGTGCACACGTCGTTACTGATCTCCTTGGACTATTTTATGAAAATCATACTTCGCATTTTTGGGTAAGGAATGCTTTTCCCAATGGTATCAGACTGTCTGGGAGTAAAAGTAGGAGCAGCCCCTGGTGAGCCGTGTACCTAAAAGCTGGATGTGCTCCAGCCATATCTGCAAATGCTGTTTTGAGTCTGAGTCAACACACCTGATCTGGAACCCGGCCACAGACAGAGAACGTGCCTCTGGCAATGGCACAAGAGCTTCATTCTGGTGATTTCAAAGAAAATATCCAACTGCCTCTTAACTCCTTCAGAGTTGACTAGAAGAAGTATTGGCGGCCCGAACTTACTTCTCTCAGTAGGGATAAGATTGTAAACCTAGGAGAATCGATTTACATCCCCATGACTGAGTATGGGTCTCCCTTTGGATACTGCAGTTGAGCATTTACTGTGTCAAAATTGATAGTACCATGTACTATCACGGGAGAAACTTCGTGGTGAGCCCCCAACTTTGGGTTCTAGTCCCATGCATATCCGGAATTTTCTGTGTAGCTTCAGCGCTGGACAGGTTCCCTGAGAGACCTATCGGGGCTGATGAGTGAATGCACTTTGTCAGGAACCGCAGGTCAGATGGCAATCATTCTGTGGCGAGATCAAAAGCTGCTGAGTTTCTCAATCAAACATGTTCGTACAGGCAGCCGCTGCTGCGGGTGTCTTTATCAAACCTGCATATAGACAAATGAACAGCTCCGGTCCGCGGGGACGGATCCAGCTAAAGGGGCTGTGTGTGCACTGTTTGTCACCTAGGTCTACAGTACGTGAGGCATAGTGGATGGAACAGAGGATGCTTAATTCATAGAAAAACATCTCTAGAACATTTGTCACCATCATTTTATCATTATCATTCCTTTCAGTTTCTTTGTGTGGATGAAATTCTTCTGTGAAGGACAGAGACTCAAATTTGGTTCTGCTAGTGTAACTTCAAAGAGTAGGATATGAGTAATAGGTTGAAGCCTCTTGGAAGCGAGTTTCAGACTAAACTAATTTCTCCCTCCTTTCTTTCTTGTCTTCTTTCCTCCTTCCTTCCTTTCTCTCCCCTTCTCTGTGTTTTCTTAAGCAGAGCTCATGATGTGCTTCCGGCTGGCCTCGAACTTGAGACCCTTCCTCCTCAGGCTTCCAAGCGCTAGGACGACGGGTGTGCATTGCAAAATCATCTGGGAGATTGTGTGTGCTAACCCTGCTTGTGAGAGTGGACACCAAAGTGTCTCAGACTTTTCTCATTCCAGTGTGTACCGCTCTGCCACCCACCACAGCAGATCCATAGCCATTTTCTGCGAGCTGAGGACCATTCACTGAACACCTGCATCTTCTAAGGCCCGAGGTGTGGGATTCCTCCAATGGATACGAGCCTCTGTGGTTAGAGCAAGAACCTTTATGTTTTTACAGTTCTTCTCTTTTACCCCATATTCTCTTCAGTTTCTTCCAAATCTCATATTTCCTCTGAACCCAGAAGAAAGCTCTTCTCATGGAAACTGGGCAGAGATGCCGATTACCATTTGGGGCTAAGGGAGTATCTCTTCCCTTTGGAGACAATTCAGATTGCTAGAGTTCATCGTTTTAAACCCCACATACGCCTTGTGCTCTTTACCTTCATAGCACACATATTTTGAATAGTTTCAGCTGTGGAAACATATTCTCTAAGCAAGTTATGATGCAAGAGTCTCCTGTCTTGGTTTCTGCAGAATCGCTCATAGCCTGGTCTTGAAAAGAGATGAGAACATTATAGTGGCAAGGGAGTTTAGGGGCCACGCAGGGTTTCAGTTTGCTTCTATTGCTTCTAAGAAATGAAACACTATCCTGGGGTTTTCTCCGCCTTACTTATTTGGTCTTAAGTGGTTCCTCAAGTGTGTGTTTATGTGAAACAAAGAACCTAGTAAATGATACAAATAAAGTTTGTTTTTTTTAAATGGGTGAAAAACATAATTGCCCATGAAGTTGTTAATTTCCCTTTTTATCTGTTTCACAGTTTTAGGTTAATTTTGTGACTAGTTCCCAACCTCAGGATTGGGGGAGTCTCATAGGAGTGAAGGCAGCTACGTGTCATGGTTCGATGTTTTAACACTCCAGGAAGTGTTAATAAATCTCATTAAAATGTCCATGCTAGTTAAACTGGCTACAGAGCTCCCAGCGTCATCCACAGTGGCTTGCCTCTGCTGATCAGCATTCCTGGGCTATTTATGTCTTCATTTTACAAGAGAGAAGGAGAATTACTGCTTAATAAGCATATTTTGTGACCAGAAATTCAGAGCTCTGTGGGTGGCGGATCATAAAAGGAGCAATTTGGGTTTAAAACCATGGTGGGTTCCCCCAACGATTTCAGTGTTGTAATTGGAAGAGGTTCATCTGCTCTGACTTCAGGACAACCGAAAGACGACCTTCAGGAGAGCTGATGGCAAGGATAGACTGGTTTGAAGTATCTTTTGTGTGGCCTGATTGTGGCTTCAGAGTGATGATGCATTACTCCAAGAACAATGAGTTTATTTCATTTAAGAAACAGAAAAAAGATTAAATCAATTACTCAAGATTGGAATCTTCTGGAAGCTAAGGAGAACTTCAGAAGGAACAATTAGGTGTAGGATCTGGGAAAGTGACCTTAGAACCATGTGATGAGATACAATCTGCAGGCCAGGGGACAAAGCTAAAGACACCCATGTCTGCACAATGTCTACAAGAAATTGGAGTTCTTCATTCAGGGATCTGCCCATCACTTTGGGTGGGCACCATTGCACAGGTGCAGAGATGGGCTTTGAATTTATAAAAACCTGAAAGGATGTTTTTTACACAGAGAGACAATATGATGGGTAGTTCTCTGAGAGGTTTCTGTCTGCTCCATGATTTAACCATCATAGCTACTAGGTAATGGCAGTAGTGTCGCCTTAGTTTGCAGAAGAGATGCTGCAGGGCTACGGCTTTCTTGAGGTCACGTGGTGAAAAGCAGTAGAATTGAGCTTCATAAGTAGGTAACTGGTTTGGCTCAGAATCCAACACTCTTAGTAAAAGTAGATGCAAACACAGATGCATGCTCTCTCTTCTAAATGGAAATTTGGGCATAAACAGTGTCTCAAAGATTAGTTTCAAGGGGATACCGTGCAGACTATGGAACCCAGGCTTGGCTCTGGGTCTCCATTTCCAGCCTCAACTGTAATTACGGAAGGCAGGAGGGAGAGGGCGTAGTCGGATAATTGAGCATGTTGAGTTCCATGTGCATAGTTACTATGAAACAGCCAGCATTTTTATTTTTGGCTTTCTCCCTCTCCTACTCTCCAAATAATTAGGCAAACTAGCAATTGAAAAAGAGAAAGAAGGGGGGAAACCCCAGCAACCTGTTTCTGATTTGTTTGGGACTGTCTCCAAGGTTTTGGGGAACCACTTGGAATTGTATTTTCAGAGTGCTCCAATAATTTCTTTTGAAATAACCTTGAGACGAAAATCTAAAATTATAGACTATGTTAGGTCAAGCTTCTGTATTAAAGATTTCTTCACATCATAATGGAAATTGAAGAACAGCTTCATTAATTTATACCCTAAAGTCCACGAGTATAAACCCCAGTAAAAGCTTGCAATAATACTTCAGATCCATTTTGTACTTTCTGATACTAAAGTAATAATTGGTTTATTAAGAAAGAAAATTGAAGTAGGTATTGTTTACAAAACAAGAACCATAAATTCTAGTTGAAGGTAGGTCAAAGAAGTAAGGTTTGTTAATGATAATATATTAGACCCAAACCCACAGTCCGTATTCTAGTTATTGAAAAACCAATGGGGTTTAATGATTAAGAAGAAAAATCAATTTCCACCACAGAGACATTTTGACCCCCACCCCCATTTGTTTTGCTTTCTGACCGTTCCTCACAAACACTTTGGACCAGTGGTTCTCACCCTGTGAGTGGTGACCAATTTGGGGGAGGGGCAGAACCACCATTTCACAGGGGTCATCTAAGACCATCGGAAAATACAGATATTTACATCATGATTCATAACAGCAGCAAAATTATAGTCATGAAGTATCAAGAAAAATAATTTTATGGTTGTGGGTCATCACAACACAAGGAGTATTAAAGGGTCGCAGCATTGGGAAGAGAACCTCTGCTTTGGATGTTGTACGGAGAGCTCATGCTCTTGGCTGCTGGGGCCACATGTCCTGGTCTAATGATTCTGCTAGCCACAATGAGGCTCCCTTCCCTTAGTTCATTGCTCTGCCCTCTTCTCCAAGGAGAGTGAGAGATTTCAGTGTTAGTCTAAAAACACCAGCTGGCAGGAAAGTGGCATACAGTCATCGTGTTTCATGTCATCGTTTAAACATTTGCTTCACACACCATGCCTCCGCTGGCCCCTTCCTTATACCTAAAACACGGCTCTCTTTGCAGCAGTTGCGCTGGGCCTACTTACTATTAACCACTTAATAGTTGGTCAAGCGTTTCCTTTTGAGTTGTAAGATATCAGAGAGGACTCCTATCAAATGTCAAACAATTACAGTGCTTAATCTTTTTCTCAAAAATGTATTGGGATGATTTCTCTTCTTTTCTTTTTTGGAAACAGTATGTGTATCATGTCGCAAACAATGGCAAACAGAATTTCAGGAGGAAATTAGAAATATGAACGGGGGACCCATGTGAGAAGTGTCTGGGCTCCCTGGCTTCAGGCTCTACTGAGGGTCAGCATTTCTAAGGCAGGCACTCACGCCAGGTGGAGTTTGTACATGAAGTGCTTCTGTGAACGGCTGCTCTGTCAAAGGCTTGGTCCTCGGCTGCCCTGCTATTTTTTGGGGTCTTGCTGGAGGAAGTAGTACCTGAGAGCATACTCCAGGCTGAATCAGGGCACTAGCCCTGTCTTCTTCCTGCCATCCCACTTCCCCTTCCTCGCCCTCTTTCCAACTTCCTACCTTTGTCTCCCTATTGTTCTGTGTCTCTGTCTCTCTCTCCCTCCTTGGTGGTTTCCTGGCCACCATGATGAGTTGCACCACTCTACCCATTCTTCCCGGTAGACTGAACTCTCTGAAACGGAGAGCCATACTAAATCTGGTTCCCCTTTCGAGTGTTCCTCTTAGGTATTCTTTCATAGCAAGGAGGAAGCAAACAACACAGATGGAACAGTTTGTGAGCATGAAGAAACTGAAACAAATGGACAAGCCCAACCCTCTGTCCCTGTCCGTGTAAGGGACAAGCATGCTGAGTCTGCACACACGCATCTCGATAGAGTTGACCAGTGTCCTAGCCTCTCTTCTTGCCAATTTTATTCTAAGAATATCTTCCCCTTCCTTCTATACTTAGTTATAAACATGGGCTCTACTTTTTAAGACAAAGGTTCAGAGTTATGGATGAGAGGAAATTCCTTTTCAAATAGCTTTGTGATAGGCCTCCCATCCTGTCCCTTAAGCGAAATGTTTTCTTTTTTTTGTACAACAAAATAAAATGGATAGGAAACAACATGATAAGGAAGCAGCTTTAGAGTTCACATTAATTCCCAATCTTATCTCCTCCCCAGATGAGTCCCGAGTCACCTTCTACCACAGCTGTGGCTTATGGGAGACATCCTAGGAGTCTTGCTTAAAGCCCTAATATCGGTGCTTCTTGGATCTTTGACATACATGGGGTCAACAGAGTCCGTGTAACTGCAATATTGCAATATTGTGGAAACAAAAATGTTCAGAGGAAACGTCTCCTTTCAGGAAAACCTCCCTGTCAAATGAGATGTTTCTAGAATCGTTTGGCATAGTGAATCCCCCAAGGGCCCATCTAGACCCATAGATGGGCCAGCTCTTCTGGCTGCACTAACAGATATTGGGAGACTGGCGCCTGTGCTGGACTTGACAAGAGGAGCTCTCTACCAAATTCATTCACTCTGAGCTATTTGCAGGTCAAGGTAACGAAAACATCAAACACGGGTTAAGGTTAAATACACTGTTTCCCTCAGACTTTCAAGTTAGCTTTAGTTTTCTGTTGATAAATGCTGGCTGATAGGCAAAGCTCAAATTCCAGTGTTTTTTTTTTATTTTAAACTCAACTTTTTAAACCTAGAAATAAGTAATTATAGACCGTCTTAGGGTAATTTTAACTCTTTTACACATTCCAAACACACACAGACACACGTATTCTCACAGGTTTTAGAGGCAATAAAGTATTTTATTGAGCTCAAGTCATGGCTATTCCGTTTCATTATGAGCAGGGTATGTTACAAATAAAATAAATCATTGGCAAATAAAATGCTGTGCTTTAATGATCTGAAAACATGACCTCTTTTTAAATAGCCATTCGGCGTTTTGCCGGTCTCACAAATACCTGTCACACTCTGGCTGGAAATTCTGACCTGTTCCATTCCTTTCTTACCTCGGCCAGGGAACTGTTTTAACTTTTTATGAGGATGCTTGTGGTCAGATTCCTTCGTTGCCTTCACAGATGACTAAGTGGAGAGAGGGCTTTTCAGTCAGTTAGTGGTAGGAGCACCTGTCTTGTATTTTGCACTGTAACTCTAAACTGGGTTACTAATTGGCTTGTTTCTTAACACCTTCTTGATCACAGTGCCTGAATCCGGCCAGTCTTGAAATGGCGCGTTCTGTAATCACGCTCTCAGTCCAAACAGTTATAGGCCAGGTGGAAAGACTAGGTGGGCAGGCTGGAGGGAAGAAAACCCCAAATTTCCCAGGCCAAAGAACCACATTACAAGTTCTAATTTAAGAGAGGAAAATAGAGTTAATTTCAGTCTGCAGCCAGAGGCTGGTGTCCATCATCTCTTCTAAGGACACCTAGTACTTACTCTAAGGTAGGGGTCTTGGGAAATACCGTCTGGTAACAGTAGAAAGGTCCGCTGGAGAGAATATGATCGGCTTCCACTTCGATTTGATGTTTTGACTACAGAAGAATGAAGCCCAGCCTTTCTAATATTAAGTTATGTGCCTCACCCGTGGGGCACATGGCACTTAGGATATGCCAAATCTGCTAGGGAAGAGGGTGAGCATGGCGCAGGTTGGCGGAGCTTTCCTGCCATTCCCTGGCTTGTTGGCATGCTGAGGTTCATTTACAGTCAACTGGAGACAGCTAACAGATGCAGCGCTTCACCTGAAACTTAGCTAAAGCAACGAGAATAAAATGACAAAGAGCAGGGCATTGCTGGGATTCCTCTTTGCTTGAGTCTGAACTGTTTGGGCCGAAAGTCTAGCCAGGTCTGGCAACCTGTCTGTCCTCTACTTGTTCCCGTGCCCCCCCACCCCGGCAAATGACTGATATAAGTCCTAAAATATGGATATACAATTACTGCACTGAAAGCAAATCTTCTTTGAGGTGCAAGCTCCAAGTGATGACAGGCCAAAGTCATCAGCATTAGCAAGACAGTCTGCACCGATGTCTGCCAAATATGCTTAATCAGGTCCACCTGACTGAGGTCTTTATGGGATACTCAGTTTCGTGGTCATGTCAAATGCTCAGAAATCATAACTGAAATCTTCAGTTACTGACCGGTGCCCTGAAGAAATATCAGGGACACATGGTTGTACCTTGGCAAAAACGGCTGAGAAGTCTTTCGAAAAGTGGTTGTGGCAGTAAGCTCAGATGAATTCCGCTGATGGTAAACACTGTGAGCATTGGTAGCAATCAGAGTGGGTGGGTTTTATAAAACATGGTTTAGGACAGGGGGTCAGGAGTATGCCACTGACCGAAGAGCAGGTGTTCTGATGGGTCTCAGCACATTGCTAAGTGCTTTCTCGGCAGTGCAAGGAGCGAGTCCATTCTGCTCCCATGATAAGTCGCCAAGGAAAAGGACAACCAACCAAGTCGAGGTGCTATGCTCGATGGTTAATGGCTCCTTCAATTCAAGTCACAGTTTGTGGAAAAGCTAGAAATTTAACTGCAGAATGAGTCCCAGACTGGTTTATGGAGATGGCATTGCAAAATTAATACATGAGTTGTTCAGGCAAAGAAGTTCAAAGTGTACAAAATGGTACGTGAAATTAATGGCCTGTTGTTTTAATCAAGAGACTCTAGATTAATAAAATACAGTGAGTTCTTTATAGCATTTGGAATGAGGTAGCGAGTGGCCAAAGAAACACATGGCTGCTATGCACAGGTTTGCTGGGTATTTCGTCATAAGGAACGGGCAAACATTGCAGATTGCTGTCACATCTGTGATGATAAGCAGCTGTCAGAATTATGGCTTGAAGCATGTGTCTAAACCAAAATGGTAAGAGCTTCTCGACGATAAGGATGACATTCAAACAATGAGTGTGCAAATAATGGTGCCCGGAAAAGAACAAGAAACCATTTTCTATCTGCAGCTCTGGTAGAGTGCTCTGGAAATGTGTGTGTTTGAGTGTGAATTCCCTATTGAAAACGATGTGTTCGGATCCCTACTCAAGTTCCCAGCATGATTAAGAAAAAAAAATTCTAACAGCATCTGGAGAGATGGGTTATTGCTAAGAGCACTGTCTGCACTTTCAGAGGCCTGAGTTCGATTCTCAGCATTCACATCATGGCTCATGACTGCCCGTGACTTCAGTTCTAGACGATCTGAAGCCCTGTAGACAGGTGGTACACACAAACTTATGCAGGCACACATGTATAAATAAGCATAATAAATAAATCTTAAAAAAGAAAAATCTAGTGGGATAGTGGTGGCACATGCCTTTAATCCCAGCACTCAGGAGGCAGAGACAGAAGCTGGCAGATGTCTGTGAGTTCAAGGCCAGTCTGGTCTACAGGCAAGTTCCAGAACAGCCATGTCTACACAGAGAAATGCTGTTCCAAAAAATAAACAAAAATAATAATAAAGAAAAATCTGACATTGTTTTCTAACCTGCTAAAATAATTTTAAAAAATAGTTGTGCTAATTTTGAGCATATTTTTAACGTAAATGTGCAATTTCCTGTTTGCTATTCTTCAAAGCAGAGCTAGCTTCAGTTAAATTTTAGTGAAATCTTCAGAAAATGGAGGAATCGCACAAGGAACGTTCTGAAATGGCTCAGTAAGAAGACAGTGTTGCACCGCTTTTTAAAAAACTTCAATGGGTTTTGCAAGTCGGTATTGAAATAGACTGAAGTTTGAATCAGGGTGATTCCTCTTGGTAAGACAAGATGTCAAAAACAAGTTGTCATGGCAGAGGACAGCGCCAGCAGAAGAGAGCTTGCCTCCTACGTGCAGGGCCCTGGGGTCCATCTCTCATTCCTCTCAAAGCAAAGGACCAAAAACTTGAAGCAGTGTGAATATCACGTTGTCACTAAAATTCTTTCTAGAAAACAGGATTGTGTGTGTGTGTGTGTGTGTACACGCAAATGTGTGGGCATGTGTATACTCTGATAATCGGTTTATTGGTGTGTGTTTATGTATGACTGCAAATGTGTGGGCGTGTGTATACTATGACACCCATTTGTGTGTCATATATGGATGAGTGTGTGCAAATATGTGGGTTTGTGTGTACTATGACACCTGTTTATTTGCATGTGTGTGTATGAACACGAGGATGTGCAAATTTGTGAGCATGAATGTACTGTGGTACAAATGCTGAGGCCAACTTTGTGGGAGCGTGCTCTCTTCACCTCCCATGTAGATTTCTGCAGTTGAGCTCAGCTCACTGGATTTGGTAGCAGGAGACTTAGCATGCTGAGCTCTCTCTCCAACTCTTAACAATTCTTAGTAAGTTTCATAAGAAAACAGCATAAACTCAACCTTATTGATTGTTCATGTTTGCTTCGCATGAAGTATTGATACAGAATTACATGTAAATGGCCTAGAATAGTGTCACTCTAGAGGTGATTTTTACTCTCTAGGGGACCCTCAGCAGTGCCTTGG
Source organism: Microtus ochrogaster (assembly GCF_000317375.1). Taxonomy (NCBI): domain Eukaryota; kingdom Metazoa; phylum Chordata; class Mammalia; order Rodentia; family Cricetidae; genus Microtus; species Microtus ochrogaster. The sequence goes on from NC_022032.1 coordinate 12,250,913, forward strand.
GAGCTGTGCTAACCTCTGAGGGGGTGTTGACAAGTCCTCCCTGGAGGACTAGGCTGCTGTTAGACATCAAACAGCCCACAGAGCAGCCTCCTGGGACAGAGCCACCATTGAGATCAAAGTGTCAGTGTCAACAGTGTGGATGGTGAGAAGGAAATTCAGGTGGCAATCTCCCCACCATTGAAAACATCTACACCTTTTAAAGAAATCATTTTTCTCCACTGGATCAATGTGACAAATTGATTTGTTATCTTAAAAAAAACATTGAAATGTTTAATAAAAGAGAAAATTTCCATAAATTTATATTCAAATGTAGATATGAATATTACCTAAGCAAATGTAGACATGAGAGGAAATATTGCAATACCTGCATGCATCTGATTACCTACTAGTTTTAGGAAGGCTTGAACTACAGATTCCTTGTCTCTTTTTGGTCAATCTTCACAATAAAAAGGAAGATACAGTTGCAGAATTGTCAGCCGCTGGATATAAACCATGACAATTTATAGAAACACAGAGGTTTATAGTTTTTGGTTTAACTACAATGAGTTTCGGGTCCTGCGCACATTAAGTAGGAAAGAAAAAGACAAAGTCCCATGAATGTTAACTCTGGAATGACAAGTCTAGTCAATCAATGAAAACCAATGACGTGCTTTCTGATCCCAAGACTGTGGCTCCTACACACTGGTGATTTAGAGAGGGGAGGAGGAGGGCTAATTTGCAGGGGTCAGGAAAGAGGTTACGAAAGAAGCATTTTCTTCTTTTCTTTTACGTATGCTTACATGCTCCAGAAGAAAGAATAAAAGGAGTGCTAACTCATCACCTGCCATTACCACCAGATTGCCTTCCAGGCTTTATTTTCTCCTTGAAATTGCCAACAATCACCAACCATAGTCCTCTTGTCTGATATATATATCTTGTATCATATACATGAAATGAAAACGCCCCATTGAGATTTGGGAGGGTAACATGTCAGTTTCTTTTCCAAGTTCCCTGAAATAGAAACTCTGTTCACTGTATAATAATTACAAAGTAGAAATACAGGGTAGCGTTAAAATGAATGCAAACAAAACCCCCAAACTAAGAGGAAGCTGGGATGGGGGCAGGGGCTTTTCTAAATTTATCTTAAGTCTTGGCAGATAAAACCAACTAAAACTATCTAATCCTCCATTCTCTGTCCGTCTCTGTAATGACTTTTTAGCATCACTCACGTGTTGAATGATGGCAACCTAAAGCTGGTTAACAATGAAGCAACATAAAATCGTAGACAGGACCATGCCACGCCACAGACAAAGCACTTATGCAAACAACTGGCACTGCTCCCACAGACGAAAGATAACCATCGACTCCAGTTTAAACAAACCGGGGTGTAAATACGTAAACACTCCACGCGGCATTTCAGCTAATATTACAGAGATTTCCATCCCCGATAAAGAGCAGGATAAAGGGCGCTCTTTATGTTCAGAAGACCAGACGGCCAGCCATAATGGCCTGGTAAGCATCTATACGTGCCTCTAAGCTTGCCCATATCCCTAGTCCTCTCCCAGACTAAACATGGTCACCCTGGATTCACAGTTCAAAGACGTTCTGATTTTCTTTGACTCACTCAATAATTGCAGCCTCCTCTGCTCCACTGTGGGTTCTTGAGGGCAGGGATGGTGTTTGCATTTGCTTGGCTGAATCTTTTAGGGCTTAACATAATGTTTGACATGCATTAATGTTTGCCCACTTCTTAAGATTAGGTATTTCTATTTGGCCTGGTTTGTGAGGATTTTAGTAGGATTTTTTTTTTGAATTTTAAAAAATCATTTTATGTGTGTGTGTGTGATGTATTTGTATATAGTGTATCCTTACATGTGTGTTGGTGAGTGTACTCATATACACCAGAGGGCAGGGTATCAGGTGCCTTGCTTGGCCTACCACCCTCTCATTGATTCCTTTGGGACAGAAACTATCATTTTTGCTGCCACACTGGCCAGACAGCAAGCCCTAGCGATCCTCTTGTGTCTGCCTCCCAGAGAGCTGGGGTTATAGGCATGCTTGGCTATTCTTGGCTTCTGATATGAGTGATGATGATCCAACCTGTGTCCTCATGCTTGCACAGCAAGATTCTTTTTACTCATTGAACCACCTCCTCAGCCCCTAGCACCGCTTTTGAAGCATGTTCTACCAAAGATGATTAACATTAAATGTTAGTGATGTGATGGTTTAGTGCCCAAAAATATCAGAGAAAGAAGATGAAATGTGCATACATACATACATACATATGCACACACACACACACACACACACACACACACACACACACATAAATCCAACAGCCTGTTCTGAATGCTGAGCTGCACACTTGGAACACTGCATGTGTTTCCTGGAGTGGCTCTCTTAGAATAGTTCCGAGAACTTCAAACATGCCTTTAACCCTCGCGTTATCTCCGTGATACATGAAATGTTTTCAGTATCACCCCATGACAACTCGTGAGGCTGTCAGGTCTAAGAGGCAGAAGCCTAGAAGTATTTTCCATTCGACTAAAAGCCGGCCTTCACTCGTTTTCATTTGATCTCTCGTTCAGGTCGGCCTTTCTCAAGGACACGGATTAAAGCAATCATCTGCCACTGTCCTTTTCGTTACCGCACAGAATTCAAACTTGCTTTTTCATTCTTTATGTACCTGTAGATCTCAAGACAAGACATCCAATGTAGTGGAGAAATGGATTTGGATATTAATCTACTGCTTTTTCTTTCGTCACACTTAGAGGAAAGGTAAAAATGAAACATAAAAAAATTCTGCATGATAATATCAACCTTAACTAGACTTTGAAAATGGATTTGAAAGTCAAAGAAAGAGAGTTTCCATCAGAGGTTCCTAGTGACTGAGCATAGGTCATAAAGCATAACGAACACGCAGATGATCGTCACGACGAAGCCCATGGTGCGAAGGGACAGAGAGCTGTGCGCCACACACCTGTCACACCTCAGTGCTCCCAACATGCAGAAATGGCCACGCATCAGTGTCTGTGTTTCCACAGGGACAGAAGAATAATTAATGTCTTACTTATTATACAGACAGAAGAATAATTAATGTCTTACTTACTCTACGGGGACTTTTCAAATTTTTAGAAAATACATGAGTTACAGAATCTTGAAGGATGTTGGAAAACTCTTGCTACTGAACCCAGGGACCATATTACTTTCAAAAGACATTTTTAGAAAATACCCTAATTACAGAATCTTAAAGGATGTTGGAAACCTATTGGGGCTAAATCCAAAGACATAGTACTTTTATAAGGTGTGACATTTAAAACAAAGAAGTTGCACTGGTTTCTTTCCTGGGTCACATATGAAACAGAAGGGACAGTCACTGGCAGGGAAGAGAAGCCTCCATGTCTCTTTCTTTTCCTTCCTTTGTTCCTGAAAGTGATGAACCTGGATCTCTCAGGAGTCAAAGGGTCACCTGCAGTGAAGCCCCAACTGTGTCATGTACTTAATTTAATGCATGCCATATAAATGCTTTCAATTGATTATTTTATAGGAGGATATATTCTGAATAAATCATGCCCGTGTTTTCTTTCCTATGCTAAATGAAGGCTTCAAGTATATGGAAAACAATCTGGCAACTAATACAGGAAGTAAGGTGACACTGTTAACCCTGGGAAGTCCTCACCAGGGCGGTAGTGAAGGACAATACCCAAATGCGGATCCTTCTAACCGGGAGAGAATCCTTTTAGGAAACGTTTTGTGGTCCTACTTTGTCTGAACAATTCCAGGAAAGTTGCTCTTGTAATTTCCAGGACTCTGTTGGCAGGCTTTCAAGGTCGCTCTGCCTTTTGCCTTAGTGAGGAGGGCCGTGTGGGCTCTGGACTGAGCGATGCAGCCTGTGGTCCGAGTGACTGTTGGTGCCCCAGGCTGCTCTTATCGCTGGGGGAACTGGCATATCATCAAGTGTTACTGAAGAGCCCTTCTTTCTGCAGTGCCTTGAGGAGACCCAGCCGCAAAGGTGCTGCCAGCTCCACCCCTGTAAAGGCGACGTGGCTTTCTTCAGGAACATGGAAACATTCCTCTTGGGGAAAGGCGTAAGGAGACAAACCGATTGCCACTTCCGAGGAGTGAAAATCAATCCCCTCGTGCACTTATCTCCATCCACTTCTAACTTTACTGATTTGCCTCTGTTGGCTTCCCAGGAAGGGAAAAAGGAGAAAAGCACTGGTCTGAAGGCCTGTGGTAACAAATGAGTGACAGCAGACAGATCTTAGCAAGATGAATTTGTGAAGAGCCTCAGTTCATGACTTGGGGTCAGGTACTGTCATATCTAACACCCCAGAGTGACACAGAACTCGTCCAATCACCAACTGAGTGTACATACAACATAGGCCTTTGTTAATTAACTAATCGACTGCTCCATCCATCCATCCACTAAGGAAATACCGAGTGTTGGTTATTATTCTAAGCATAGTGTTAGTTATAGCAATGAAAACCAAACCAACACCGCCGCAAATCTCTTCACTTTTGAAGCTTACATGCGAAGAAATCCATATCTCATATTCTCAATGGAGCAAAATTACTGCATCATATTCCAAATGGTTTACTTTTCTTTTTAAATTAAAAAAGACTTAACTTAGGGAATTCTATCTCTTTGTGTAGAGCTGGGGGAATTTGAATTTAAACATTATCACATGTGGAGCAGATAAGCTTTAAACAAAGAGAAAACATTTTATCATATATTCATGCTCTGTAAATAGTGGAATTTATTACAGTATTGTCGAAGATAACACCTATTTCAAGGAAGATGCATTATCCACATCTGTTTAGAATTCTCTTGATTATCTATAAAAATATCTGATGCCCAGTCAGAAACTGTATGCATTTTTCAACTGTGTTCTCTTATTACCTAGGAACAGACTAGAAGCCCATGGGGGCAACCTGCTTACTTCTCTGTCCAACTCTACAAGGGCTGCAAACTATTCCTCAGTGTGCCCAGTAGGGGTGTCATTCCAGCTGCTGGGTCCCTGCTCTCCAGTCCTTGGGGACAGCAGCTCCCTCCACCTGGGGCTCTTGCATCTCTTTCATAACTCTCTAGAAAGGGTTCCTAGATGACTTCTCTCTCTGGCCCCTTTTTTCCTGCACAGCGAGTCATGCTGCTCCTCCCCTTTGTTTCTCTTTGATTACTCCAGATGATTCCGCCACACCTGGTCCCCTCTCTTACTCAAGCTTCAGAGGCTCTCACTCCTAGGCGTGTACCAGCTCAATTTAGCAGCCATCACAATGGCAAAGATGATAGTGATCTTTCACGGGTGCAGCTAGAAAGGATTTGCCAAGAGTGTCAGTGTGATAGATACTAAGTCTCCAGAGTCAAAGCCGCTCAAATTGCTCCCCTTCAGCAGAGTTTTCATTGCCTGAGAAAATGCCTCCTCTGACCAGCTCTAGACCACTCTGCCAGATTAGAAGGAAGGGCCCTAGAGCCTTGCTCTGAATTCTAAGTCACTCTTCTAGTTCCTCTTCTAGTTCCTGCTTCCTTTCCCAATGCATTCTTTGCTCTACTTGGCTCACGTCCTCTCTGAGTTCTCCCACTTGCCCCCCTCCCCCCTCCCACCCCAGTGCTCTTACTATCCACATTGCCCGACATTTTCTTTCAATGTAATGTGCCAGGACTCCATGGCATGCTCGAGTGTCCATTCTTTCATGTCAACCACCCCAAGAGCTCTGTTGCCCAGTTGTCTCCTCTTTGAAATATTTTTCTTAGCAAAGGGATGGATCTGGATTTCTCAACCTCATTTTGCATCAAATCATTCTCTGTGGCGAGGGAGGGGCTGTACTATGATACGATATGAAACATCACAGATGCCACTAGCACCTCCAGTGGTGGAAACCAAAACCAGGTCCCTTGTAAAAATGGTTCTTCTTTTTCCCCTCTAAGCCATCTCTCCAGATCCTGTGATGTTTGTTTTCCATCAGTCCTTGTGCCCTTGTTTTGAAAGAGACTACAAACACGGAACAATTGACTACCAATGATATTCCTTAACTATGGTAAAAGGAGAGAACACGTACAACTACCTTCATTTCAACTTAGCCTTAAAAGATACTATAAACGTTGATTAGTATATATGCATTCCTTAATACTATTTTTTTTTCACAGAAAATGTAATAAAGGAATGAACTGGTTGCCTGAAACTATTGGAATGCCAGTGTCCAATAAACAACAAACACTTCATTTTATTGGTCTGTTAGCACTACATATTGGAAATCAGAGCTTTATAACCTGAAATTTTTACTTTACCTGTAAGGTCTTTAAAACTGGCTTCAACCATTCCTACTGTTTTTAATTTTTTTCCAGTGGCTAATATGCTTCAGTAAAAGGTAGAGAGTTTTACAAGACACATTAAAACAGAAATGAATCAAAAGATTTCCAAAAAATGCAAGGAATGTCTGAAACCAACCCTAATAAAAACAAAAATATACTTAAAGTATGTACAAAAGCTATTTTTTCTCACATGCGTTTACATTAGACCACCAAAACCAAGCCAGGCAGATGTTGGAATTATTACACCTATTGAAGGCATACAATGAAACAAAGCATCTAAAACACAAAGAATCTTTTTGATAAAAAATTGATACCTTTTGATTACAAAAAAATGACTTGGGCACAGGTGGACAGAAAAATAACCACGCTATACCCTGGCATGGCTGGTGGGATTTCTCACAGGAAAGAACATAAGCTAAAAGTGTTTGTAGCCTATAAGTTGAAGGTATTGGTTGCTTGAAACACGGACTACAGAAAGTCTGTTTTCTAGAAGGTTCCTGTTAAGCTCTGTGTCTTAGAAGAGCACGTCAGTGAAATATAAAATTCCAATGAAATGAAATATCATTAATGTTTTGGTTCTTAGCTGGAAGAAGACAGACTCTTCAGGCAGATGAGGGAGCAAATGGTGTCATTTTGGCTGTATCTCACCTCTCCAAATGCCAGGGACAGGTTATTCAGAAAAATATTAACATCCATGGACAACGACAGGCTTAAGCAGGCTTGCACATGTGTCTTCCGCCCCACTGGAACTTGGACTCGAAGCAGGGGACCGCAAGGAGACGGTCAAAGGTGAACTCTATTTTGGGAAGATTCTGGTTTGTTCTTTCTGCACTACTCATTTCCTTCCTTAAGAAGTCGCTTCCGTCTCAGCCATTTTTCCTCCCCTGTCAGGGCAAGCACGCACAGCCCAGCAAGTGTTAGGGGCAGTATCGGCAGGAGTAAGGGCGCACACGTTTCTATCTCCAGTGTAGCTACTTCCCGCAATGACCAGAGCTGACCCATCTTACAGTAGTCTCTGGCATCGAGCAGGTTAGCGACAGAAGACACAATGGAAAATATATAATAGAGTTGGAAGCATCCTTGGGAATTTTCTGGACACGGAAAAAGATGGGCTCTTGGAATAGGCACACAGCCGTCTTTGTTATTTCTGGTGTGCACGCGTTTCCCTATCTACACCAGGAAACGAAAGACCTGATGAGAATTCTTGGAGAGGTCCGCTCTTCATCTTGACTGACTGAAGGCTGTTGCGTAAGGCGGAAATGCCTGCCCCTCTTCTGCATCCTTGTGCCGTTTCACACCCACAGCTGAGGTTCTGTAAAGGTGGGGCCTCTGCCTTTTTGAGTGTGACTCTTGAACAAGAGTAAGTTTTCCTTAGATTGTTGAAGTGGCTCCAGGGTACCTCCAAAAGGCTTCACTTTTCCCCCCAGGTACTTCAACCACCTGTATTATCATCACGCTTGCATTTAGAGGCTTCCCAGCAAAGTCAAGAGATTTGCTGGAGTTTAGGAAGGAATGTGACTAGCAGGTTGGCACCCAATCAGCGAGGGTAAATAACTTGGTCTCTTCTCAGTACTCAAGTGCTTCTGACATCAGTCCCAGCCAAAACAGTTCCATGAACGTTTAGGGCACTGGGCAGCACCGGGTAGCAATGAGCAGGCAAGAATCCATCATGGCAAACAAGTACAATTTTTCCTCTCCCCATATAGATAGATGTTGGTATTTTGTTCGTTTTTGGTTTTGAATGCCAATACATTTGTTTAAGTGTATCATTCTGATTAATATAGTGTGCAGCTTACATTTTGAATTTTCTATAGAAAACCCAAAGTACTTTAAGCACGCATGGTTTCTGACTAAAGGAAACTCTGTCCAGTCTCTCCAGTAATGCCATAAACTAATGCTGTACGGTGAGGAGCGATACAAGGGACCACAGGTGACTCCACAGCACTTCACATGGTCATGTCCTGCTCTGCTCTTCCATTTAGCATTACCAAGAATTGCTGGTAGGTTGACTGAATATTGACTTTGAAAACACTTATGCTTTCCTATAGTTGAGTGCTGGCCAGCACGAACGACCAGATTTAGAACTAAAATGTCAAAGTGTAAAAATTTCTTTCCAGGTCTTTTGGGGGAGATGCTAATGGCAGCTTCTGATGGGTATAACAGCACAGGTCTCAGGCCCTACGTTTCCATAGTGATTTAAAGTGCATTAGTCTCCATTACGAGCAGCTGTGTTCTGAGTTTTGCTTTAGAAAACACTCCTCAAAGACAAGATCTCCTGAGTAAATTGGGAGCGTGGGGACCATGGAGAGGGTAGAAGGAAAGGGGAGTGGAGAAAAATATATAGCTCAATAAAAACAATAAAAGAAAACAAAAAGAAAACGATTCTCTCCATATATAAGGATGACTGTCTTCTCAGGTTGTCTGTCTGCCCCCCGCCCCCGTTACTCATATTGACTCTGAGGCATTGGAAGGCTTTGATCTGAGAAAGATTCTGGTCTACTCTGGTATACCGCTTTGAATCAAGATTTAATTTAATTTTATCAAGTGGTTCAATTCAAAGTGATCAGAACAACATAAACCAGAATCACAAAACCTAATATGAGGAAGCTCATCTCCATGAGCGGCCTTGACAGAGACCTTGAACGCGAATGTGAAAGGCTCGTTATTATTCTGTATGGACTATAGGGACTAGGGGTGCGGCTGAGCGCGGAGCTGATTCTGAATTCTCTGCTCACATTGATCATGTTAATAAAAATGTATTTTATGTCATCTTATCTTGAGATTAGCTCACAGAAAATGTAGCAGGGACTCATTATTACTTAGTTAGAGGCTAGAAGATCTTATCTTCTGTGTCTCACTGTTATTGAATCTCAATTACAGATAATCTCAGAGATCAGTCAGGTCCTACAGACCCAAGAGACCAAAACCAGGAAACTTGGTAGATCTCTAGCTGGTGGGTCTGGGCTGAGAGGGTCAGAGGTCACACAGTTATTAGCTGCAGGGAGCAGTATTGCTTTCTCAAATGCATCACTGTTAGGGTAAAAACTCCATATGTCGGTTCTAATGTGATGCTGAATTCGCCAACATCAATGTCGCTTCTTGGAGATAGACTCATGAATGTAAAGTGTGACGGAATATTAATAAAGGTTTTGGGATGCTTGGCATGGCCTGATCATCATAGCTAATTTATTGGGGAGTAGGCAAATATTTTACTTTCATCATCTTTAAATTTGGCAATCACATACAAATGAACAGATTATAAAATCATTTGATATTATAAATTTAGTGACTTTTATACTTTATTTAGTCAACTTTGACTTGAATATGTTGGCATTTACATAGCTGGTGTTTAGGCCAACCAAACCTAGTGTTAAGACAACAGACTGCTATATAGAATATTTCTGTCCTTTTATTCATTCAAATATATGTGTCATACATATGCATATATACACATCTATGCAAACTAAAAATAATATTGTTGGAACAGGATTGAAGGAACCATAGCTATATTCTCTAGGCTCTTATTCTTGTATTATTAGGGTTTGTTAGAAGGTTGTATATTTGGCATGGAAGAGGTTTGGAAATATGCTCTATTTTCTCTATTGTGACTCAGGGCTTCTTTTAAAAGAGTTTACTGTCCTTTAAATCAGGAAATACACAATTATCAGGGAACAGTTAAATAGAATTGAAACATGATTAATAGAAACTCAAAGGCAGAAGTTCGGGTTCAACCTAAAGGTCAGAAAAGCAAAACAGCCAGTCCTTGGCTCGTACATCTACCTCAGTCCTAAATAACTATCCTGCCTCCGGGAATCTCGGAATGAGACTGGACTTGAGAGCTGTCTCCTCCCATCTTATATTCCTCTCTAGTTCTGCCATTAAAAGGCGTGCACCACAGGGATTAAAAGCATGCACTGCCCCGTTTCTATGGCAACTAGTGTGACTACTGGGATTAAAAGTGTGTGACACCACTACCTGGTTTGTAAGGCTGACCAGTGGGGTTGTTTTACTCTCTGATCTTCAGGCAAGCTCTATTTATTAAAATACAAATGAAATACAACTATATGGAATTAGAGAAAAGTTGAAAATCATGTATTTGATAGAGTGCTTGTATCTTGAATATATGGAGAATTCCTAACTCAATTATAAAATGACACCCAAGTCAGTTTAAAATGGACAAAGGTTAGGGCTAGACATCTCTTCAGGGAAAAAAATACAGATATAAATAGTCAAGACACATATAAACATACTCAACATTATCAGCCATGTCTATAGAATGGGAACTTCAAACTAAGACCACAAATAGCTGGTTTTGCAGCTATTAGGATGGCTTTTTAGCAAAAGAATAATCAGTATGAGTATTCATGAGGATGTGGGGGAATTAGAACTCTCATATACTGCTGGCGAGAATGTAAAATTCCATTGCTGCCTTGAAATATGGTTTGACCATCGCTCAGAAGGTTAAGATCAGATATAACACATATGACCTCAGAATTTGGCATATATCTAAGAACAGCGAAGATGTGTTTTCATGGTTCTCCATATATGAAAACATACATGACAACATTACTCAGCATGGCACTTAATGGAAACAGCACCATGCCCCTTACTGATAGAAGGATAAATATAGTAGGTGGCACACACATATAGTGAAATTTGTGGCAGTATAAGCAATAAACTATTGGCACATGCTACATTATTATGAACCTTGAAAATAATATATCAATGACAGAAGCAAATCTAATGGGACCATGTAGTATATAATTCCATTTGTATGAAATGGCCATAATATTCAAACAGAGACAGCAGGTCAATGGCTATCTAGAACCTGGTTGGATGGGCAGGGGAGAGTGATGGTACTGGGTAAGATACTGTCTTAGGTGATGGATTGTATTAAACAATGTGCAATTCTGTTATATTAAAGGCTACTGAACTGTATGTATTCAATGAAGTGTACAGTATATGAATGATAATTCAATAAAGGAGAAGGGAGGAAGAGGTGGAAAAAAACGAATCCTTCTTTTTTTTTTTTTTTGGTTATGTATTTTATATGCCGTTTCCTCGCTGACTATAAGGGACTCTGGGATAGATAAACTAAGGTGTTTCTCTATATCTCACATTGATAATGACAACTTGCCCCTATAAACATGCGTTGGATTCTGAGAGTCTTCATTTCACTCCAATTGGTGACCTGCAGCTACGGCAAACATTCCCACCTTAGAAAAGATGGATTAGTAAAATGAATTTGGTCCCATGTGGACCAAAGAAATAATGGCCAGAAGCTTTGATGCTGTCAAACAACTAACCAAATAACACTTTGGGTAAAAAGAAAACAGATGTCCAGACCCCACGGAGGGTGACTTTGATCTCTTCTGTGGTGGCTGCTCACTCGTAAAGAGCACCAGGAACTTTGCTGTTCTCCGTAACAAACCTTCTCGCTTTATTAGGTTCACTGCACAGCAAACAGGCGGGAAACGGAACAGCTTTCTAAGAATGGCCTTTGATGTTTGAGTAACACCAGCCGGCAAAGCGTTTCTCACCATCTCAGCCAGTAAATGGTGATGATGGGATAGCTTCATAAATGTGAGGTTTGCCCTATGCTGGTGCGAACAGAGTAGAAACGGTCACAGCCAGGCATTGCAGACTCCCTGGGAGTCCTAACGAGACCAACGGGAGAGCTGCTCTTCTCGGCTGATCGCACTTCTCCTCCTCTTACATCCTTGCCTGTTGGTCTCTTGATGCTGTTCAATTAAAAGGTGAACATGGTACACTAGAGAGACAGCTCAGAGGTGAAAGCTCCTGCTGTACTTCCAGAGGACCAGAGTTTGATTCCTGCCTCCCATACCCGGCTACTTACAACAGCTTGTAACTCTAGCTCCAATGGATTCTACTCCCACTTCTGGCCTTTAGTGGGCACCTGTACACATTGGCCTTCATACACACAATACATATCCACACACACACACACACAACACACACATACATACAGACACACTAAACTTAAAAATCTTTTTAAAACAGTAAACGATGAAACAAGATTAGGGTGCAATGTATGTAGAAGCAATGTCACCCTTTTAGGCTTGATACATGAGGAGTCTAGGGGACAGACACTGCCCAAAGGAGTGAGCAGCATGGAGGCCTTCATTTAGATAGACTTTCAGTCCTGGGGAGCTTTAGCATGTTCATCTACCTGCTGATGTGGTCTGAAGGGCTGGCAGGTCTCAGTGTAATAAACATATATGGCTGGCTGCTTGACCAAGACCTTGGATGCATGTCACCATAGACTAAAATGGGGCCAACAGGCTAGTACAAGCCAGTGTGAGCCTTTGGGTACTTGGGATTCTTAATTCTACTGCCACGCTTCAATGTCTTTTCACTTCCAACTGGGAGACACAGATCAACGTACGACTGTTGGAAACTCGTGTTAGCTGATAGAGATGGCTATTTTCCAGGGGTACTTTGCACTTGTAATGGAAGCCCATTTGTCATGGAGTCACGTGAACGTGTTCAAGATCACAGACTTGGAACATACTTGGTCAAAATCCTTCACTTTCTTACCATTCTGTGAGTGTCTGTGTCTCCATTCTCACTTCTGTTGGATTTTTCAAAAGACACAAATCAGTTTTGTTTCTGAAGGAATAATATGAATCTTTGTCCAGCTTGGCAATTCTCACAGAGCAGATAAGAGAGGAACATGTCTTTCACATGCATTGGCCTGAGATTCTTCCTAAGAGTGTGTCATTCAAGTCAGAGACTGTCGGAACAAGGAGCAGCTATCTGGCCACATTTTCTGGCTTAATAACTGCACAGGCTGAGATTCAGCTTGCCTGAATTCATACAGCTTATTGGATTGAGCACCATGTGTGTTCCAGTGTCAGCTTAGTTGTAAACTTTCTTGTCCTCCAATTACTAATGAAAGTCACTTGTGACCTTCACCTTGAAAGCTCTACAAAAGTACAATCTTTGAACTATCCTCTATCTGTCTCTCTGTCTCTGTCTCTCTGTCTCTGTCTCTCTCTCTCTCTCTCTCTCTCTCTCTCTCTCTCTCTCTCTCCCTGCTTCCCTTTGTTTCTCAGTTCAGGGCATAAAACCCTGGATCTTCTACATGATGGGCAAGCAAGCACTCTACCATGGAAATACATGCCAACCTGAACTGTCATTTCATATATGTGTGTGTATGTTTACTTGTATTTTGAGTTTCGGTAGATATTTTATTGGCCACGATGTCCCCCTGGTGTCTTCAGAAAACACAAGCAACAGAAGAATCCCAAATACCTGATAGATTCAATTTGGCCCGCACTACTTTTTGTTCATCGAAGGATGGCACTAATAGCCATCCATGGCGTCTTACTACTCTGGTTGATGTGGTAGCAGCTGTTCTCTGGGGGAAAAAAGATCACCCCATTCCTCTTGGCCATTGAAATCTTCATTGGATACAGTGTGGAGTCAATGACAGAACAGCTCCTTGAATGCAAAGGCTTAAAGGTGGGGGACACAGACAGCCAGGGGTTGAGCAGGGCTCTGAAGCTTGGGTAGGGAACTTCTGGCTTATCTGCCCCCACAGTCCACACCCCATCCCTGTTGCTTGCCATTCCAGCTTCAGAATTCAGCTATCATCCCGCAGTGGGAAGGAATCCGGGGATCTCTGCTCCCCACTCCATTTAAGGGTCCTTAATGTTGCCTTGGCAGCTCCAGGAGGCTGCTATTCAGATCATAGTTTCTGGAATTGGAAAACCAAATACAAGTTTCTAGATGTATCTCATCTTATACGTCATCAGACAGAATTCTGGGAGCTAGCTATGTATGCCATGATCTTATCTATGTATGGTAGACAGAGCACTCTATAGTGAAAGCTTTTTATATTTATTTATTTATTTATTTTTATTTATTTTTATTTGGAGAGGGAAAGGAGACAGGGAAGGTGAGAGGAAGGGAGGGGGGGGCTTGCATGGCATGAATATAGAGGTTAGAGGACAGTTTGCAACTCGTGGGACTCAGCTCTTTCCTTCCACCACGTTGGTCCTGGGATACAATTCAGACTGTCAGGTTTGGTAGCATTTGCTTTTACTGCTGAGTCACCCTTTCTTCTTTCCTTCCTTCCTTCCTTCCTTCCTTCCTTCCTTCCTTCCTTCCTTCCTTCCTTCCAAGTAAAGATTGACTTGCTTGATTCTTCCAGAATAAACAATACTTTTAGAAGGAACAAGTATGTAATATACTTTTTTTTTTTTTTGGTCAGGACCACCAGCCCACAAAAAAAATGTCTTGGAGACTTATTATTAATTATGAAAGTGTGGTATTTAGCTTAGGTTTGTCTCAGCTTAGGTTTGTCTCTTATAAGTTAACCCGTATTTTAAAAATTTATGTTCTGCTACATACACATTACCTCTCTTCCATCTTGCACCTCCCGCCTCCTTTCCATATCTGGCTGGTGACTCTGCCTTTCTTCTTCCCAGAGTCCTCTCTGTCTCTGGATGGCCTGTCTATACTTTCTTCCTAGCTACTGGCCATTCACTTTTTATTTTCACACCAATCACAACAATACATCTTCACACAGTGTACACATATCCCACAATGTAAGTAGATGTTGGACAGATGGCATTAGCAAACTTTTGGTTACTGAGAACTTGATATTTTATGTCTGGTTTATGTGTACTTGGAAGCCCTGGCCATTGTCAACATCAGTTACACCTTCTAGAACATTTTCTTCAACGGTTAATATTTTCTTTCTCATAAAAGATTTGAATTTGGATGTTATTTAATACTTGACTCCCATCATGGAGATATTCCAAAGAGGAAGATTAGTAGAGGTGTGGAGGCACGCCAGGCATTCCAAATGGAGGCTGTATAATCTCTTAGTTAACTTGCAACTTATCTTCTACCACACCGTTTCAGCTCCAATAAAACATTTAAACACGGAAAGAAAGTGGAACAATTTGGTTTGCTATCTGGATATTTTGTCAACGCAATTCTCTGATACTGGGACAGGCCCATATTATTCAGTTCTACCCAGATATATGTCTGTCTGTCTTCTATAATCTATCTGCCTATCTATCATCTATCTATCTATCTATCTATCCATCTATCTATCTATCTATCTATCTATCTATCTATCTATCTATCTATCTATTCATCATCTATCTGTCTCTCCTTCATGTGCAAAAGAGATCTGGGGGTTTGACTGGTTTGATGGACTATCCTGATTTCCTGCGAGTCAATAAAATGACATGAAATACCTTAAAACTCTCAGCCTCAGGGAGGGGAGAGGAAAGGAGGGAAACAGAGAAAAATGTATATCTCAATAAGATCAATAAAGTCAATAAAAATGAATAAAAAAGAAAAAGAAAAAATGATTATCTTTTCATATTCTTTCTAATTTCTTTCTTATTTTAAAATAATAAAGAATGTACAAGTCAGGGAGGAAACCTCAGATCACGTGGTAGTTTCTGTTCAACTTTTTTTATACTTAAAAATTTGATGACACTATGGAATTAAAACTAGCAGTGATACTTGGTTCTCAGTGAGCAGTTCAAGTCAAAGACAGGTTTCAATGAAAAGTAGTTGGAAATTTAGGAAGGAGAGGTCTATTTCAAGCTCATTTCCTGCTTATATAAACACTGCAGCCCAATCTTTCTTAGCATCCTGCAATCAGCCTTAATTAAGGCTTTGATTTAGGCTGTGTAGCTACTTTAAGACAAAGTTCTCAGCCTGTGAGGAAGAGCTTGTATATGTGGAAATACGAAGAAATATTAATAATGCAAATAACTTTTTTCCTTCACTTTACTGTCTCAGAGGGACAGAGTAGGTAACACTGTCTCTGCTTTAACTCTTCTCTATTCATCTGTCTGGACTTCTATTGATGATAAAACAAGGGTGCATCTAAATTACCTTGCTATGATAAGTCCCGAGGATTTGGGCAGTTAGGTCTCAAAGCTACGTCAAGTCAGATTATGGTTCACATAAGTTAAAAAGCTTAATTTTGTCTTGATTTTCTTTGGGCATAGAATCTTGGGGGAAAAAAGAAAAGATTTGACTTTAAAACAAAACCAACAGGAACCATCCCACACTAAAAACTAATCTGCAAATAATGTCATCATAAAAGATGACCAGATACATAATATTTTGTCTTCCCTAGTAAAAATATGTCTCATTGAGACTGAAATCTTTGCTCTTCTTCCAATTTCGTATATTACCAGGCAATTTAGTCAGAGCCATGGATATCTTTGTTAAGTTGATGATGGAGTCTTATCCAGTCGTTTGATGATGATGGCAGGTTTGGATGTGCTTGCATTTTTATACATATATCCATTTAATAATGCAAAGCTAGGAGGGAGATGATTAAAAGAACAGGTATAATTATCTCTGATTTCAATTTAGACACAAGGATGAATCACTGAGTGTCTTTTCTCTTTGTTTTAACTATGGAGAATTTTCAACGGGTCAAGAACAACCCTGACCTTTATTTCCAGCTACAGGATGAAATACTAACAATGAGAATGTCATCTGATGTTAGATCTTTAAAAGCTTGGACCAGAGAGGGAAGACAGGGCAGAATGAATGTAATTCCTCTCAAAACCAAAAGGCCAAAGAGAATCTGAATACACAGTGTTAAATCTTCTCTCACTTCCCAGAATGATAAAATTCTTCAGTGTCTCTTGCTCTAGATCGGCTGTGAAACCGTGTGGCTCAGGACTAATTTGTATCTGTGTTCTGCTGTAGTGGAAACAGATGAGCTTTGGAAGGGAAGCTTTCATTAGGCTAAAATGCAGTAGTAATGAATCCATAAGATTGCTAGAAATGTCTTTTTTCTGTTAGACGAAGGATAATTAAACCTGGCAGAAATTCGCTTGTAGGGCTGCTGTGTAAGAAATGGAGGCAGATGGCCCATCGGCACCCACCAGACCACAGTAATAGGTAATTTGGACAAATTGCCATATACACGTTCAGTCATGTGACCTTTAATGTCTAACAGCTTTAAAGCATCTAAAGCAAAGAGACTACGCATGGCTAACATACACTTTACGAGAGCCATTAGAAAAGGAACTTTGCTGCCACTTACACAAAACGGTAGGAATCACGAAGAGGCAAAGCTGGGCTTAAGATCTGCTGCTAAGGATGGTAATTACGTTTGGAAACTCAGATGAAGCTCTTGTTACAAAATTCCAAGCGAGTTATTGAAGACAAACTAAAATATATTCTGTGAAAGGGAGACATTTCAAAGTATTTGTAGCAGAAGAAAACATAACCTTATTCAGTTATTGAAACAGTGCTGGAGGCAGAAAGGGTTGTGTGCGTTTATGGCAGGAGGTGAAGTGCGCACACCTGTGTACAGCTATAGTTTCTGTAAGCCTCGTTCATTCTTCTTACACTTCCCATCACACATTCTTCATTCTCTGCTGATTTCAAGGACTAGATTTTAAGTGAGTCTTGTTTGTTCCTCAAGCCAGTGGGAGATGCGGCTACAAGATTTCAGTCTGCTTCGCTTCGGAAACTGATGTAGAAACTGGAGTGAAAACCTACCACCCCTGACTCACCTGCCAGCCCAATCAGAGGCGTTTTATTCTCACCCGTGTGAAATCCCCCACAACGTCAGTAGCTAACAACACAGAACAGTAACGCCGTTGAGTGTATTAAACCTCAGACCTCTGGGTCCTTTCCAACAATAACTGATAGCCAGCTGGGTGTGGTGGCGCATGCCTATAATTCTGGGAAGACCATTAAGTTCAGGACCAGCTCCAGCTATATGTGAGACCCTGTCTCCAGAAAAAAAAAAGGCAAAAGGCAAAATAAAACCTAAAACAACAATGATCAATTAAAAGCAAAACAAATCTTCCTTGTGTCTCAAAACACTTTTGGAGACATTCAGAACTCCAAGGCAGGGAATTTTACTGTATCTTCTGCGTTCCAGCATGATCCAACCATATAAATTAGTACTCCGTGAGAGAAATGGTCGAATCAGTAATGACTCTAACTCTGCATCATGAATTTAGTGACATAGTACAGCTTCAGGTCAATACTTTGAGATCATATTTATCTAAGAGGGAGAGCTACCACATTCTCAGTGATCCACTGGTTGCCATGTGGACAAAGCCAGAACTGGTTGTTCCTGGCTCTTGGAGTCTAGGACTAAAGGAGACAGAACTGGTCTTAAACCTAATTTGGCCTCTCTAAACCAAGAAAAGAACAGGAAATCACTGAAAATTTCCAGATTTAAATATTCTCCATGAAAGAGAAGAGGTTGATGGCGCAGGGAGCTTCAGGTTCCTTCCCAGATCCAAACATTAATGATTATAGAAATCTATTTTGTATAGAAATCCTCATATCATTTCAGTTCTTTTTCTTTCTGAGGGCCGGCAGTACGTGGAAAGCCTGCTTGATGCTAAAGGGCAGGAGGCAGGACACCCAAGGCTTTCTCACTGCCCAGCTTTTGACTGCCTTATGGAGAAATAATAACAGTGTCTCCAGAGTAGAGCACAAGTCTTACTGTTTCTCTTTCTGAGCGGTACCCGTGTGTTTTAAAATAGCAGTAAAGTACTACACATGAAGGAAGAAACAAAGAAGATATGGGGGGGAAGAAGAAAAACGAAAAAAAAAAAAAAGAGAGAGAAAAAAAAAAAAAAGAAGAGAAAAAGGTAGGGAGGAACAGAAACACCATTGTGATATCTTCTAAGTAAATAAATATAACTATTAGTGGGTGTATACTTCAAACATCTTTGTCCTGACATATGTACCCGAACTAAAATTCCTTGTATGTGTGTGTCCCTTCATGTGTCAACACATGCATGTATGCTGAGAGACTAGAATTTCAGCATCTTAAGGTAAACCTTAAATTATCTTTATAGTATCAGTGAATATAAAATCTGCTATGCATCAGTTTAATTAATTAGTTCTGGTCACGGCTGCTAACCAGACCCTTATTCCTAGATTCTTGCTAAGTCATGTGGAATCTTCCTGTTAATCAGAAAAGCATCCTCTCTTCTAGAAGCACCCATCCTACAAGACAGCAGTACATTTAACCAGCTAACCAAAGCTGCCTCTTCCACATGTAGTAGCTTCCCATACGGGAACTGAAGGCCCGAGGACAGTTCCCTACTCTCTTATGGCTGAGAGCCCATAGGCAGGGCAGATCCTGTCCAGTGTGCCCTAGGTCACATGGTGAGTAGAGGAGATAAGTTTAATTTCCTGGAAGCTCATATAAAAATCATTCCTCTTAAATGATGCACATTTGCATTGAAGTAGGCTTCCAGGAGGGTGTGGATTTACTTTGGAATAGTTGGAAGCTGAGCCAGCCTTGGCTGAGCCTACTCTGTGCACTGCGTTCTGCCAGATTCTCTGGGGGTATAGGTAGAGCAAAAGCCCTCCTTTAGGCAGTGGAGCTGGATTTGGAAGCCAGGTTTTGAACACAAAATTGCATGGTTTTCTTCTTTCTCACTTCCTATCAAAAGAGATTGGGTAAGACAATTCTCTCCAGTCCATAAGGAAGAGCAAAGCAGACTGTTTATTCTGAAGAAATGTGGAAATAGTTGTTGAGTGCATAGAGAAGGAAAACCTTTCGAAAATGAAGACTTAATTGCATAACACACTTGCCAGAGAAGAAAGACTATATTAGAATCTGGGTGCTTTATTAGCGAAGGCACGAAGATAGGACTTGCCCTATGATGTGTGGGGATTCGGGAAAATCCCAGCGTCCCTAAAGGCGTGGGAGGGTCTTGAGCTGTATTAGATATGAGACACAGGTGTGGGAAGAGGATACTCGGGTCTGCCACTCCACCTCCTCCCTCAGATCACAGACACGTCATTGCCGAACAAGGGCACAGGGATAGGCATTCGTACTATAGCTGGGGAGCAGCCTGCTTCAGTACAGAATTATATCCACGGGCTGAGTCCAGCATCCAAACGAGCAGTATCCCATGCTCTAGGCAACCACCACCAACACTTCATCAGCCCAGACAAACACCCACACACATTCACAGGTGGGCAAAACCCTTAAGAGGAGAACAATAACCATATGTAGACTCAGACTGTGCCTCATTCTCTAGCTTCAGAGGATTCAAGGAGTGAGAATATTAGACATGTAGAATTTTTTTAGCAAAAAAAAAAAAAAAAATATGGACCCTTGGCAGAACTGTAACCTGGAGAGAGGTGCATTCCTCCAAGAGCCGAACAACAGACACGAGTTGTCAATCAAGAGAGAAAGCAGAGTTCAGGAGGTAAGCCAAGGACTTTGCATTTCTGTCATGCTTGTCCTGCTGCCAGAGATAAACAGTAGCAAACCCCCCCCCCCCCCCCCGTCTGCCTCAGCTGGCTCGAGAGGCATCTAAGTGGCTGCGGTGCTCTCCAAACACAAATAATCTTAATCTTCAAATGCGCAACGGACACCTGGGAGCACCGGCAGGAAGACTCTGTGAATCATAGCCCTTTATGGAAATGCCCAAAGAGCAAACGATCGCCCAAGGAAGTGTCACCTCCAGGAGACGTGCTGGTGGTCTGGATGCATCTCAGCCGTTGGCTCAAGGGACACTTGCCTTCCTCTCAGTAGAGCTCCCTCTAAACCACAGAACATTTAGACGAGAGAAGGGGCTTAAGCTAGGCTCGAAGGTGAAGAAAGACTGAATAATTGAAAGAATGAACATAAAAATAACGACCTTTCACTTTCCATTCCTCGGCGTGTGGGTGTGGACCTGGGTACACCATGTGCTGCGAGTTGAAACCAGCAGTTAATGTCAGGTGCCTTCTGCAACCGCTCTCTAGCTTGCTTTAACTTTCCCTCCTTAATTTTGACAATTTTACACACATGGACTATGTCTATATCTACCCCCTGTAGTAGTCCAAATAGGCACAAACATTTGAATAATTGGTTCCCAGTGGGTGGTGTTGTTTGGGCAGGTTATGGATTCTTTAGAAGGTGTGGCTTCGCTGGAGGAAGCACATCACTGGGGGTGGGCTCTGAGAGCTGCAGGCTTGTCCCCTTTCCAGTTCAGCCTCGCTGTCTCTTGTGTGTAGATGAAGATCGAGCCTTCAGCTACCTAAGCTGGCTACCTGTTGTCATGTTCCCCTCACTGCCACGGACTTTCCCTGCTGGAACCGTGAGCCAAATAAACTATTCTATAAGTTGCTACAGTCATGGTATTTTATCATAGTGACAGAAACTAATTAGCGTACCTCCTATTTCCCTCCAACTCTCCCCATTTACCCCAACATATCCCCCCAAGATGCAGATCTCTCCCTTCCATCTTCATGTTTTTGTTTTCCTGGGTGGGGGTGTATCCATTAAGTCCAGTTAGTGCTATTCATATATGCATGGGTGTGAGGTCATTCACTGGACCAAAGGAAACTTACCAGTGCCTACATCCTCAAAGGGAATCATCCTCCTTCTTCTAGCCATTATTCATTGCCAATTGTTTCTCAGTAAGGGGTGGGGCCTAGAGACCATCTACCCCATCTGTGCTAGAATTTTGGCTGGCTTCATCTTACGTAGGTCTTACGCGAGTGATCACAGCTGCTGTGATAGGCAAGTCATGTCCAGAAGATGCCATTCCACGGCATTCCTCTCCATCCTTTGGCTCTTACACTCTGCTTCCTCTTCTACGATGTTCTCTGACCATTAGTAGCTGTGAGATTAATATAAGTGTCCCATAGGGCTGAACACTCAACCCTTTATTCTCAGTACTCTGCATAGTTAGGGGCTTATCCATTGCAAAAGAGAAGCTTCAATTATCAACTTTGAGAGACTAACATGTTTGTTGGTTGTTGGTGTCTGTCTTTTTTGAGACAGGCTCTTAAACCTGGAGTTCTGATTTTGCCAGACTAACCAAGGAGCAAGCTTCAGGGATCTTCCTGTCTCCACATTCCAGGAATTAGAATTATAGCCGTGTGCCACAAAGACTAGCTGTTCGATGACGTCTGGGGACTGAACTTAATTTTTCATGCTCGTACAGCAAGCACTTTATTAACCAAGCCACACCTCCAGCCCTAAATGCCCTTTTTATAAGCAATGTAATTAATAGTCACATGGTTCATTTAATCTTCCAGAAGGTCTTTTATAACTTAGGTAGAGAAAAACTACACATGTGTGTGCATGTGTGTGTGCGTGCACATACTCACACACACACAAAGAATTTTAGCAACTTTAGATGGCCAGGTTGTGAACAATCAATTCTATTTAAATGCAAATGATGATATACTATTTGATCTATAAATATCTTTTTCTGAGTGGGAAAAAATATTGCACAGTATAAGATCTGGACCTTTCCTGGGGGATGGATGTTACTGATGGAGAGCGTTTGCCATAGCTCAGTGTGTCAAACAGTAAATTATGAAAAAGTGTTTGTATAGTAGCAGGGTGTTTCCTCTAACCAGATTCATGAGGTGGGGAAAGAGAATCTATGGAAGGCTACAGGGAAGGTTAAAAGAGGCATAGGTACAGAGGAGAAAGAAAAAGACAGCTGGGAAGAAAGGGGACCATCAGCCCAAATTATCTACCAAAATCATCTTACACCCAGTTACATTTTCACGCAAACTCAAATCCTACTTGAGAAATGCCGCACTTCAGTAGAAGGCTTCAAAAGGTCAAATGGTAGGTTCCAGTGATCCCTGTAGTCAGACTTTGAACTTGGCTGTATCCAAAATAAAAGCAGATGCTTAGAAATCATCCCAGGTGAGAGATGTTTGCAATGAAGAAATGAAAAGAAAAGAAAACAAAACAAAACCAAGAACCAAAAACCAAAACCAAACAACAAACAACAACAACAACAAACCCAAAACACAAAACCCTTGCTTTCACTTCACTGTATGCGTTCTTCAAATAACTGTAGCATGAAGAAGGGGGAAATTATCTCACGCAAGCATATACGTTTTTCTATGCTAAACTTTTTAATGTAATTTGGGGTGTATCTCTTTGCTTCATCTTTTCTTTTGATATTCTAGACCAGACGGAATTGTAGAGGACAGGAAGAAGACACCTTTGAAATTAATACTTAGGGAAAAGTCTATTCATGTAGCAAAGAAAAATATATAAAAAAAGCTTTGTCCCAGTCCTCAGGTTCTCTAGATGGCCACGCAACCGACGAAAAACAGAGACTGCTTTCAAGGCAGACAAAGGCTGAGGACTGAAACTCTCACTCTCTTGTGTGGGGACCTCCCCTGGCTGCTGAGGCCTCTTCCATGGGGACCCCACTGTGTTGTTAGGGAGTAAGAGGCATTTAACACAACCTTCACTATCTTTCAAGGGCTAATTGGTCCTTTTGGGATATCCAGACCCTTGGTGCCTTTCTTTTCCTAGTTCAGCTGTTTGCCATTTGGTAATTTTTCCATGCTTCATTAAAAGACATAGAGTGCGCTCCTGTCTATTTGGCTCACTGCTCTGAGTGAAGCCATCGAAGAGAGCTGGGATGTAACGGCCTCGGATTGTAACGGGAGTTTTCAACTCTTTTAACAGGTTTACAAGTTACAAAGAATGTGTGCACCCTAACATAATAGCCAGTCTACTGTTAACAGCTGCTGAGAAAGACAAACACGTCACGGGACAGGGCTGTTCATCTGCCCACTTAGCTCCCAAACACATTCAGTTCCTGTCAGCCCTTCTAGGAAGGACATATTTCCCACAGTGTACTACACTGAAGCCCTGGTGACTCATATCTAAGTAGAGTCAGCCTGGCTCTCTATAAGACTGTCTATAAGTCAGCTGAGCCATTCTTCAACATTTGGAGCTGCCTGCATATTGTAGGATGAGCATCAGTTTTCTAGTTTCGCGAGCTGTAGATCATGCTGGGTATTTTTTTTTTTTTTATGATACAGCATCCTTAAATCTTTTCTGCTCCTATAAGCAACCCCTTTACATCTGTGAAGTAGCTCTGATATAACTCATTAGTTTACTCAGTTGGAATTCTGTGGTATCCAGATCTTGGTCTGTAGTCAGCTCCATATCGGGAGGAGTAGACGTGTGTTCACGTCTCCCCAGGAATAGAGTCACATAATATTATCCAGTGTAATAGCTTGGTAACTAGACTTCTCCTTTACTTACAGGACACATTTGGTAACATGTGCCTCCACTGCCTGTTAGCTTGACACTCAAGACTTCTCCCGTTCCCTCTCCACCGTTCATAAGCCCTTTTCCACCTTCCACCATTCCAGATATCAGGTACCAGCCAGTGCTTTTTTCCCTGCTACTTGAAACCTTCTTTGCTTTTATGCATCTGATTGACTCTAAGCCAGCGGTTCTTAGCCCATGGACCACACCCCTTTGGGGGCGCATATCAGATATCCTGTATATCAGATGTTTACATTAGGGTACATAACAGTATCAAAATTATAGTTATCCAGTGGCAACAAAAACATTTTTATGGTTGGGGGTCACCACAACATGGGGGAGCTGTATTAAAGGGTTGCAGTATTAGGAGGTTGAAAATCACTGTGTTCCCTATACATTTTGATTGAGAACAGCACCTTTCCACGGTAGTCTTGTGTCTTGGTCATACCCTGTTTCTTAGTGTCTCTGTGAAGGTAGCCATTCCCTGGGTCATCTTCCTCCCAATACTTCTACCCTCTGCTGGGTTTCAAATCCAGAAATCCCGTTGAACAAAGAGCTCCCAAACAACAGGCCCAGTCTCGTTTCCAACCGCGTTCAAAATAAAGATTCCCGCAAAGCACTGTTATAGTTAGTCAGACGCCCCCCCCCCTTGTCCATTTCTTTTTTCGTTCTGCACGGCTACATTCCGCCACCCAACACCCACTTACATACCAGTGCCTCACTCATGTCTTTATCACCTTTATCTGAGTCCCTGTTTAAATATTGAGAGATCGTCTAGAGAGTAGGGCTGGCCCCCCCCCCCACCTCAGAATGGACCATGGTGCTTGGACATATTTATAATATTTGTGGCATGAATAAGATATTGTTCTAAGGCCAACACATCTCATCATGTAGATCATAAATCCTATTCATTCCTGTTTTGTTGTCAGTACACAGCCCCACCTAGAAGTGGCCCTGGACTGCAAGGCTGTGATGAATGAAATTCAGACTGAGCGTCTTGCTTACATACCGGCTGAAACAGCCTCCTTCCTCCGCTAACAGCATACTGAAAGATAGGCTGGGCCCTCATCCACCTTGTGGAGGCTCCCTTGCTGCTCCCCAAGAGCTGTTGCTGGTGGACCTTCCTAATGTAGGACCACTGAAAACACGAGCAATAGGAGGCAAGCATGCTGCTGAAATCATGGCAAGAATTCGTGATTTGGTGCGATGCCAAATGGAAGCCAGTTCCAGTGTTTCCATTAGCAGCGAAAGATTCAGATACTGCCAAACATTGCTATCTGCGTGTGCAGTTTGGCGCTGCTGGTACCAGGAAAGAATTGCAATTTGCAAAGCTAGTCAAGCCAACAGTTTGTCATGCCATTCTGACTGCAGATACAATACCTTTCAAAGAGAGACATACTGTCTGCGATTAGAGCCATCCACATACATGTCTTTAGAACTTCCATCATGTTAGCGCTTCAATTTTAGTGTCCCATTTAATCCTCACAACAATGTAAGGAGGTAGATTATTCACATCCTCTCCATCTCACAGATGAAGACGGCATGTCCCAAGACATTGATTACAGCACAGTTAATGCTCTACTGTTTCTGAAAGACGTTTTGCCTTTGTTTTGAATACACGTATAGATATGTCTCTATCTGTGTTTGTGTCCATGAGTACAGGGTTGTGAAAGCCAAGAGAGGGCGTTGAATTCCCTGGAGCCAGAGTTATCGATAGTTGTGAGCTGTCCCACATTGATGCTAGGGATCCAAGAGTAGTGTGTTCTCTTAACCACTGAGCCATTTTGCCAGCTCCCAGAGCAACTGTTTCTTAATTATGGCTTTGAAAATGCAGGCCAGCAATGCTCCATTATGCTAATCTCCAGCTTATTATTATTAACTTAGGACTCTAACATTGGGTCCATGCACTTCTCTTTCCCACAATTCTGGCAGAACCACCAGAGGAGGCCACCCTGTAGACATCTTCCACGGTCTGTAATCCAGGGCCATCACTAGATTATAGTTTGGAATTCCTGGCCTCTGGGGGCTTCACTCAGAAGTCTTCACCTCCAATGATGCCTTCTCATCCCACATCTCCAGCTCTCTCCTCTTCAGCTGAGCTCTGGCTGAGATGCTCTTTACATCTGATGTGCATTCTCAAGCCCATTGCATCCTAGACTTTCCTTACCTTCCACCAGGAAACTGCCTATACTAAATTGAATCTGTTTCACCTTTTTATTTGGTTCCTGTACTGGCCCGTTCTTCCACGGTAAAAATTCCACAGCTCTTCCCACAGGAAGCTTCCAGACTCAAGCTCCTTGTCTTTGGTGGGGCTCTCTCCTCATTCTACAACTTTTCTGTGCTTTGACGATTTCTCTGAGCTTCCCCATGCGTAACAAATTCGGCATCATTTTTAGCAAACTCTAAACTCTTGTCTTCATTGTACTGAGGGTGCCCAGGCTAGCAGATGTGCTTGCTATAGCTTAGGCTGTGGTTTGACTAAGTGTCCCTCAGAGGCCTGTATGTAAAAGGACTGATGCCCAGCCTATGGTAGCACTGAGAGGTGGTAGAACCCTATGGGAGGCGGGGCTTGGTGGGAGGAAGTTAGGTCATTGGGCGTGTAAGGCTATCGAGACCACACTTCTCTCTTTGCTTACTAGCTGTCATCACGTGACTATATGCTATTATTTGTTCCTGTCCCGATCTGCAGCCCCATCACAGGCCCAAAACAGTAAGCCAACAAAACACGACCTGAAACCTCCCAAACCATAAACCAAAACAACTTTTAATGTTCCTGAGTTGGTTGTTTCAAGTTTTTGTTCCAGGGATGGATGGATGCAGAGATGACTAACCCTCCTGGCTGCACAGCGACCCCATCGTGTTATCCGGCTTGTCACACCAGTCCCTGCAGGATTCTGCAAGTCTCCGGGGGAGGGGACGCACTGCTAGACAAGAGCCCCCTTCTTCTATGCTTTTCACCCATCTGCCCATTAGCCCTTAGGCATCGGCTTATCTCTTTTCCTGAGAACCAACCTCATTCTTTTGACTTTCTCTTCCTCCTTTGCCCTTTTACTTTAACGTCTCAGTTTATAGATGTGTCTGCCCCATGCCGATTAGATACAAGCCAAATAACAATAACAACAATAAACAGAAAGCCAAAACATGCTCTGGAACAGTTATCTCCCACCCCAGACCACCTTCCTCTTATGATCCTTTCAAGTACAAATCTTCAAATGACAGGAATCCACCGAGGCTACATCTTCCTTCAGAGATTTAGCCATTTCCTGTCTCTTCCTTCTCTTTAAGTAGTATATTTATTTTTATTTCATGTACATCAGTATTTTGGCTGTATGTTTGTCTGTGTGAGAGGGTCAGCTCTTGGAGTTACAAACAGGTATGATTTCCTGTGTGTGCTGGGGATTGAACCTGGGTCCTCTAGAAGAGCAGTCCGTACTCTTAACCACTGAGCCATCTCTCCAGCCCCCCGATTTTTGTCTTTCTCATCTTCCTGAAATACCTTTGCTACCTACCATGCCCCTCCAGGTTGGGGTCAGGGTTTGTGCTTTGCTTTGGGACACTGCACCCACACCCCAATTCAGTCTCCTCAAAATCTGAGTGGTAGATGATGTGACCCTTCAGAATATGGAATGTGGAATTTTCATCACTGCGCTCTCACTACCTTGAATTGCAGGAGAAGTTTTCCTTTAAAAAAAAAAAAAAGAAAGGTTTCCCTGTGAAGTCCAGTCCAATCAAATGCCTCCTCTATTGCCTTAGTATAATTCGATCATCTTGGTCTCAACATATCGCTGCTCCCTTCCAGAACAGAATTGTTGCTGCTTGCTTCCATCGCTTCTTCAAGGATCTCAGTTTGTTGTAGTTCACAGATTGCTCCTGGGTAGAGCCAGCTGCTCAATACAACACTCCTTCAACTCATATGGTAGTCTTTAATAACTAGACTGTTGGACCAGTTCAATGGAAGAACTCCTATTGATACAAGATTGGATGGCTACTTTTTCCTATCTAAAGTAAGCTTATATTTCTGCATCATCCACAAAACCTTCTATTGTCACCATAATGCCATACAAGCAGAGTTATATTAGTAAATAAGAAAGCAAGAAGAAATGAATAGGTAGGACTTTATATTGAATATATAGGCTTCTACAAAAGTTCATCGCTGCATGAGACTTCTCAGGCTGAGGAGAACAAACAGCATTTTCTCATAGTTCTGGTGCTACAAGTCCACGTTCAGGTTGGTTTCTGGAGGCTTCATGGTTGTCGCCTTTTGCTGTCTTCTCACAGAGCATTTCCTGTGTGTGCTCTTCAGTGTGCTCCCTCTCCCTCCTTTCCTCCCTCTCTGCCTTTTGAGACAGCATCTCACTTGAACCCTGGTCTCAAACAGGAGGAAATCCTCTTCCCTCCTGGAGTACTGGAATTGAAGTCTTGAGCCACCAAGCCCAGCTTTCCCCCTTGCTAGAAGGACACCAATCCCATTAGACAAGGAGAACACCCTTATGGTCCCATTTGCCATCAGCTACTTCTTCATCAGTCCCACGTCCTCAGTCACATCAAAGGTTATAGTTCTGTCTATAACAATTGTCTTTATTTTTCTTTCCCTCATTTTGATGCTGATCACGGTCTATAGCTCCTGTTCCAGGGGAGTCTGACTCCCTCTTCTGGCCTCCCCAGGCACTGAACTCATGTGGTTTATAGTCATGCAGACAGGCACCACATTCATACACATAAAATAAAACAACAACAACAAAAAAACTAAAAAAAAGTAACCAGTGGCATGCCTACAAAGTCTGTGGGCATAAAAAATTGAAATAAAGAGAGAATATATGAAAAAATAAAGATGTAGAATTACCATGGTAGGTTTAATAGATAGCTAAGGAAAGATAAACGAGAAATGTATATGATTAGATTAAACTGAGACAAAGGCCAATCTTATAGCTAGGCAAACCACAAGACTGATTTGCACTGTAGACAAAGGAAGGCTTTGAGATACTTGTTCCTATTAAAAAAAAAAAGATATCCTATGTGCACTGAAGTGTCAACTATAGAAACACCAAACATATGTACTGCAACATTAGACTGTGGGAATGCTGTCATGTGGCTTGGACCAGGGAGGAATGCTACATTGTCCTGGCATGTTCAGAGCAGGTGTCCTTTGTTTACTGAAGAGGAGAGCTAATACTCAAGACAGCTTGTACAAGAGCCTGGTTAGAGGTCATGAAACCTTTCCCAGTAGGAAAAATGTTGAAATAATTATTGCTTTGTGATGGGCAGGAAAGGGGATGCTGGAGCCCGGGAGATGGCTTAGCAGATGAAGGTGTTTACCTCAAGCTTGACAGCTGACTTTGATCCCTGCAATCTGCATGGTAGAAGGGGAAAATCAACTTCTCTAAATTGTCTTCTGACTTCCACATGCTTGCATGCTCACAAAACGCACGCACGCACACACGCACACACACACACACACACACACACAGACACAGTATCTAAAATGAAAAGCTATCGTTCTTATGTAACCCCTTGATGGCTCGCTATGTATGGAAGTGAGCAGTTTATGTGTGGCTATGCGGACCTGTCATATGACACCTGTCAATTTTTTTTTAAAGATGCGGTTTTTGCCTTGTTTCTTTCTTTCTCTGTATACACCATGTATGTTGGATGCCCATGGAAGTCAGAGGAAGGCATTGATTCCCTGGTGCTTGAGTCAGCAAGTGATGTGGATGCTAGGAACTGAACTCACGTCTTCAGGAAGGTGATCTGAATGGCTCGGTCTCTCTGCTCTTTCCTAATGGCTAAGCCATCTCTCTATTCCTTCCTCGTGCCCTCTCAGTGTCTTGGAGCAATTGCGGTGGTGGTGGGGTGGGACAAGAAGAATGTCCTCATCTGTATCCACATTGCTACAAAGTTGTTCCAAGGCTTCTTTTAAAAAATATATAACTTTGAACCAAGAACCTAAACCAGGAAGTTGAGTCCACCCATGCAAAAGTCATATGTGTTCATTTTCAAAGCCATATATAAATCTTAAAATACATTATAGCGAATCTAGACAAGGTTCACGAAGAGTTCATCTAATGGAAATTGAAGCCATTCTATACAGTCTAGTCCTCCACAAGAACAGAAGAATGGAACACGAGTCAGAGCCCGAGACGCAGTCAGAATAATTCAGATTGATATAGAAGTGAGCAATAAAACGTTTGGGACTTATACGGAATGTATCAGCACAGAAGATGGACTCAGTTAAAACTCTTCAGAAAAAAAAAATCCATGAACCTAGATCCAAAATGGGTTTTGAAGGGGAAAAAAATGTTCTTGGGAGTTTGCTTCGGTTCCTGCACTGCTGTCATGGATCGACAATGGACTTTCCAGGCTCTGTGAATGTTTGTTGTGGCAGGATCCACTCCGGAATAACTGCTCTTGTGTGAGTGGAGGATTTCCTCCTTCTCCTTCTCTTCCTCCTCTCC
This sequence comes from Microtus ochrogaster, assembly GCF_000317375.1. Classification (NCBI taxonomy): domain Eukaryota; kingdom Metazoa; phylum Chordata; class Mammalia; order Rodentia; family Cricetidae; genus Microtus; species Microtus ochrogaster. Next base: position 12,281,682 of record NC_022032.1, read on the forward strand.
TCCCTCCCCCTTCCCTCTCTCCCTCTTTTTGTGTGTACAGAAAATATGTATGCATCAAACAGGATTCAGATTGAAGAGGAGAACAAACATACTCATTAAACCCAAAGGGACTCAGACAATCTTATCCCCTGTCTTAAGCCTGAATAGCAACTGGAAGGAGGTGTCCTCCTGTGAGTCTCCCTGGAGCCTGGCTTCTCACACACTGCACCCTCTGCCCTGGCTTGATCATGCCGGTAGGAAGAAGAGGAGGCAGTTACTCGGGTCAGTGTTGTGGGCTAATTTCAGTTCTCCATCTCTTCCCTAATAGCCTTCATGTATTAGGAACTTAGAGTATAAGAACAATAAAGGCAGTAAATGCTTAAAAGGAACAAAAACACTGCTAAGTTATAACATCTGGAATTCATCACAGCAGCTCTGACGTCAGGATGCGGCCCAGATGTTAACTGTAGAAACCAGCTAAGGGTTGGGTGAATGCTGTCGTGCCTTTAATTTGCAGAAGCCTCTGCAAAAAAAAAAAAAAAAATCTTGAAAACAAAGCAGTTAGAAGATTTGAGTAATCTCCCAGATATCCACATCAGTTTGAAGGTTCCAGGTGGATTCATTTTCCCTAAGTGATAAGGAAACCCTCCTCCTTTCTCGCCCTCAGACACAAAAGGAACAGAAAGCATTGGGAAAGAAAACTGAGCATGTGGCTACAAGAAATAAGTAAACATCCATTCATGGTTTGTTTATTTGTTTGTTTGTTTTGACAGTTTAAGAACAAGAAGAGATTTGGTAGAATGAGGAGGGGGAAAAGCCCATAAAATGCTGTTGTCTCTTTATTTACTGTTTTATTTTTGTGATTTCAGTTACCTGTATCAGCTGTGGTCCAAAACTATCATAGGGAAGAAGCCATGCGATGACCGTTTTAAAAAAGTAACTTAAAAAATTTACTTTTTTTTTATTTTGTGTGCATGGAAGTTTTGCCATGGGTGTCAGGTCCCCTGGAACTGGAGTTACGGATAGTTGTGAGTTGCCACGTGGGTGCCGGGAATTGAACCTGGATCCTCTGGAAGAGTAGTCAGTGCTCTTAACAGCCGAGTCATCTCTCTGGTCCTATAATGAGCGATTCCTGTGGTTTTATTGTGTGCCATGGTTTGAAGTGTGGTAAACCCTTGCGCTGTGTAGTTCTCTCCTTCCTAGGATGAGCCTCATTCCCAGTCTACCGTATCTGCCAAGTATTTGGTGCCCACCTGGTAGCCACTTAGCACCTATCCAGGTTTCCAAACTAACTGTTGCTTGTATAAAGGACTTGGTATTACCCATAGTTTTGGGCATCCACTGGCGATCTTGGAATGTCTGTCCTGTGGATTGAAGGGAGGGTAATAGGAAAGATGTTTCTTCCTATTGTTTCTCATTATATTGACTGAATGTGTAAATGGTTCCTTCTATATTCCCCGTCGTTATTAAAGTTACACTGCTGTTGTACTTGGATAATCATTTACATGTTATTTAAATTTTGTTCTGTATGAACAGAATTTCCTTAGCTTCCTTCTAATCTATTTCTGTCCCCAGTTGTCAAATATTAAGAGAAACTACAGATTGGATAAAAATAGGAATGCCCAAATAGCAAAGGTTAAAAAAAAAATCTGGGATTAGGAGAAGGGATATAAATGTCTGATTTACTCAAAGACCAAATATCTAAGTACGTTATCTTTTGCATCTGGTGATTTTGGGTACTGGAATACACCATGTATTTATTACTTAACAAAATCCTGAGAGTTCAACCGACAAACACCGCATAAACACAATGGTGACGGCTGAGGGCATAAACACTGGCCACAGATGATCTGGATTCAAATTTTCACTCCTTCACTTACTATATGATACTGGGAAATGTACGTAAGATCCAGCAGAGTTCTATCTTTGTTAATAGTACAATGGTAGTAGCAAGGCCTACAGTTCATTGCATTTGTAATATTAGTGATCAGTGGATGAAAAGCTTTCGTTAGTCTGTCGTTTCAAAACTTACCAGGTGACAGGCTCACTTCTGAGACAGAGATGAGTCCTGCACATCTTGGTGTCCCTGTTTGTGGGCAGTGACTCGATAAGAATTCAGAAAATACTTTTGCAGACATGATGGACGTATGAATGAGGAAGGAACATGTGAACAGATTACAGGGACTGCAAGCAACAACATTCCGCTCCAACAAAGTGTGTTGACCCCTGGTGGGCTGACTTGACCTGGCCTTTGTTTTTACTGACTACGCGTCCTTCACCAAGATTAATGACACCTCTTCTTTTCTTGAACCCGCTTTGCTTTTGATTAATTTATCCACTTGGCCCCATCCCCACTTCTGTCGTGATTACTTTCCAGACAACAGCAAGGCAGCTTCTTTGTTTTACTTAAGTTTTAAAAAGCATAGTATTTTTATTAATTCTTTGAGAATTCCAGGCAATGTACCTTGATCACATTGACCCTGCCCTTTCTCCTAACTCCTGCTGCACCTACCCCCTCTCTTCCCAGCACCCCCACCTTGCTTCCTTTCACTTTAATATCACACAGAGCTCAGTGTGCACACCTTCTTTATAATGCCCATTGTACGACCATCACACACGTCCATTTTTGTGACATGTGACATTGAACTTGGCATACAAGAAATACTCAATGTCTGTTAAAGAATATTGTCCTCTGTCCATTTCATTGCTCACTGTCCAATGTGTCAAGTCTCGGGAAGTCTTGAGAGTGCACACCCTTCATGCTTTTACTGCAACAATGAAGAGTGATGAACAAATAATTGAGCACCTAGCATATCTGGGCTTGGAGGATTTTTAGCAACAATCTAACCCGATCTCTATAGAAGATCATGAGTATTATTGGAGCTACTGACATGTTCAAGTCTTATTAAACTAAACTGTTTCAAGAGCACGGGATACACATTAGATTGCTTGACTCGTGGTTTTCCGTAAGAACAATGGCTAATCACTGATATTTGAAGTGACTTATTTAGTTAAAGGTGAGCAGTGTCTCTCTGGAGATGCTCTCAAGCTGGGGGTAACTGCTGTTTATTGTACATGCTGGCAGGGGGGCTGAATACGGGGAATGAGGATGTCATCGAAGAGGGTTTCTCAGTCTTGGAGCATCTTTAATATTTACAGTCTATGCCCTATTGTGGTTGCTCTAGAAGAAATCACCAGGATAAATCACCACTTTCAGCCTCGGTTACACTCCCTGAAATCAAGTTGTCACATAATTGCTGGCCATGGTGGTTGTGACTTGTGTCACAGAGCCAAATAATTGGTCGAATGTGATTTGTAATCCTCAGGACCGTATATGCTATTCTTTAAAAAGGCACAAGTTAGGCATGCCCACTGAACAGGCGGATAATCAGTAGTTGCTTGGCAGAATGATCACATGTGATGTAAGCCGCTTTGCTTTCTTCTGTCTTTATGAGATGGTTCATTCTGGTTATTCCTCCATAGGAGATGCTTGATGTATTCAGCACGGAAACTACTATAAGGAATGACTCTGATTACATCAATATGTCAGCTGAGGAGATGATGCAGACTTTGTTTATGTCAGCCCCAGAAGAAAGACAAATAAAAACTGCAGACACTGTGGGAAAGTCCAGAGCTGAAGGCAGAAATCTCTCCTCCTGACCAGCTGTCCTTGCTTGAATGCATGAGAATTTAACAGAAGCCCACTCTCCCTCCCAAAGCACAACGATGTTTAATAACTACCACGGTGTCTAAGAAAATGCAAGAAGGAAACCATCAAAAGTTAAATTGAAAGAAAATAGAGCAGTCCTAGCAGCCGACTTCTTCAAGGCCAAGTGGCAGGGAGCCACGGTTAAGTAATTACTTAAGCACAGCTAGTTTCAATTCCCTTACAGCTTCAAGTGGCTCCTATCTCAACCCAAATCACCCAGGAAATCATAAGAGCAAGGGTGACCAAAGCAAAACATTCCAGCACCTGAAGATAAACAGTCCTATCGCCACACTCAGAGCGCGTCAGGCCTCGCCAATATTCCTCCTTCGCATATTTCTCTGGGGACACGATACACGCTCAGGCTCATGGGAGAATCTTGACGTGTATTCTGAGTCTCTTGAAGGAACAGATCAAGAGGATCCAGAGGAGGACAGGGACATGGACCCTCTCTACCATTTGTTTATAAAAACGTGCTATGGAAAGAAAAAGTAATGATAAGAGGGAGGTTTGGGGTGCTGGGCCAGGAGACCTGTTGCTGTGCAAACACGAGGATCCCAGTTCAAATCTCCAGCACTCAGTTTAAAAAACAAAACAAAATAAACAACTCCCCTGGACTTAGCTGAACAGCCCTGCAACCCCATTGCTGTGGTAGGCAGGGGTGGAAGGGACCATTGAGGGGCTGGCCACCAGCCTAGCTCTAGCTTCCATAGAAGACCCCATCTAAAGGGAATAAGGCAGTGTAAGTTAGCAGGACACGCGGTACCTTCCTCTAGCCTCCATGTGTGTTCCTGTGCACATGGGCATCCATGAACACAAAAAGATGGAATTTAGGTTTCTGTTGTTGTTTCTGAAAGTGGCTCTCCATATATACATCCCGCTTACTTATTTGTGGTTTCTATTTCCTGACTTTGCTGGGATATAGGTTTATACAGTCATAGTAACAGTGTGGACTTTAGATTCAGGAGAATTGAGTCCACATCCAAATTTAACTCTTAACTATTATGTAACTTCTGATGGGTTATCTAACATTTTGAACCTGTGGTTTCTCCTTTATAAACTGGCAAAATGAAATCAGTCTTAAATGATCCAGAACTAGAGATGATCGGTAACTTTTGTAACCTGTGGGAAGATTGGAAGTCCTTAACAAAAATCAGTTCTTATTTTCCCTCTTATTCCATCTCTGCTCTGTTCAAAGTCCTGGCACATCACGTATGGACAGGAGGTAGTCTAGAGATGGACACGTCAATTTCGTCTTTCAAGTAAACAAACAGAGGAAGAAGAACTAGTATTAAAATAACTAAGTGCTGGTCACTCCAGTGACACCTGGCTTGAAAAGTTATGACTATTTAAGGTCCGTGGCCACCCTACCCAACTCAAGAGACAAGGAACACAGAACACCCACAGTTTACCTAGTGCTGTGGATCCTAACATTTCGTGATGCCCTGAAGTGAGCACGGGCAAGGATGTCTTAATTCACTATTTACTGAAGTGTGCGTGAGCAACACGCCAGTGTTCCTGAAATGCGCATTAGCTGGATGGTAGATTGACATGTGGTGGAGGAATATACAGACATGCAACTTCCCCCACTCAGTGGAAAATATAAAAAAAAAAATTTGTTATGTGTATGTGTGTCTGCCTGCCTGTACATCCCATACTCTTGGTGCCCATGGAGACCAGGAGAGGATATCAGAATCCCAGAACCTAGTGACAGATGTTTGTGAGCTTCCAAACAGGGGCCAGGAATGGGACCTGAGTATTCTGCAAGGGAAACAAGGGTTTTTATTGTTGGGTTATCTCTTTGGGCTCCAGATTTATTATTTTTATTATTTAAGAAAGTGAAAGATGGGGCTGGAGAAATGTCTCTGCAGTCAAGATCACTGTCTACTCTTCCAGAAAAATATCTACTGGCAGTGGGGAATACAGAATTAGACAATGTAGAAAGAGAGAAAGGGAGGGAGGGAAGGAGAAATGTCCAATTGGTTCTAGATGGATAAAGTGCATCACACACACACAACACACACACGTGCGTACGCACACACATATGTGCGTATTTGAGTTTATACATATGCCCTGGATTAAATCATCCCACAAAAGGTTGCTGATCTAAGAACTTGGAAGATGGACACAGGTACTGCTAAGTTCCCACTGTCTAGAAGTTGCACACATAGGGAAATCTAGAATAAGGACAGGGGAGATGGCTCAGTTGTTAAGGTACTTTCCTTGCAAGTACAAGGACCTGAGTTCAAACCCGGTACTCACATTAGAAAGTTGGGGATGGTGGCTTGTCTTGTAGACCCAGCCTTGGGAGGAGACAGGTAGATACCTGGGGCTCTTTGGCCATCCAGCTACACCTAACCTACGTGTTGAAGTTCTAGGCTATTAACAGATCCTGCCTTGCCAGGTGGTTGTGCATGCCTTTAATCCCAGTACTTGGGAGGCAGAGGCAGGCAGATCTCTGTGAGTTCGAGGCCAGCCTGGACAGTTAGGGCTGTTACACAGAGAAACCATGTCTTGAAAAAACAAACAAACAAAAAATAAAACAACAACAACAACAACAAAAAACCCAAAAAACACCACCAAACAAAACCCTCAAAAGAGAGATCTTACCTCAAAACTAAAACACATTAAAAAATATGCCTGGCATGCAAGGAATGAAGAAATGATATCTGAGGTCATATTCGGACCTTCACATGTGCAAGAACCACACGTACACACAAGCATGCTCATGTGTGCAGTTTTAAGAACTGGGATAAGCAGTTTGCAGCTAGTTGACCGAGAACCCAGTTGTATCACAGTGAGCTGGGCTGGCTGTTCAGCAGAGGTGAGCATCTTAACAGATGTATGAACGGCCCAAAGAAGAGCACCATATATGACACTCTGGGGAAAAGGGTTCGGGAGGAGGGAACAGCAATGCCAAGGGCCAGCAAAAGAGGCCAGAGAGCATGGGGTGAGGTAAATCGGGGAAAAAGACGTAGCAAAGTAAGGTAGAGGAGGTGACAAGTCCCAGGTCAGGGGTAGACTTGTTGGCCATAGGGGACTTCCTGGTAAATATGACAGAAGAGATTCAAGAGGGTGAGTTTTGAGTCAGACAGCAGTAAGCCATAATTTATTCTTCTGCATATCACTGGGGTTGCAGTGTGTGGAATGAGCTATAGTAAGGGGACAAGAGCTGAAGGTGCAAACCAGCTGAGGGGAATCTGTAAGCACACAGGTGCAAGACGATGGCCGCACGGCTGGTGGCAGGGACGGTGGTGACGAGTGATCTGAGTGTTGATGTGTCTGCAGGAAGGGCTGATACAATTGTCCCATGGAAGGAATTTAAGGCAGGGCAAGAGAGAGAAGCCAGAGGCTACTCCCAGAAACTGAGATGAAAAAGAAAAAGCCACGTTTTGTGGGGGAAATCAAAGAGCTCAATTGTGGACATGTTAAGTGATGTGGGGTATGCTATGTAACCTTTCTGGGTTTGTTTCCTCGTCTGTGAGACGAAGATAATCACAGACTCTGACTTGAAGTTTGTTACAGATTTAGTGACAGTGCAGGAACAGCTCTTAGCAGAGACTCACGCTGAGTGTTAGGGGGTCATTGAGAATTAGAACTCAGGAACTTAATGTAAGTTACTGTGAGGGTGTCATCTCTGAAAAAAATACTTTTCCTCTTCCTAGTTGTCAAATACGCTCAACTTTTGTCATCTACACTCCGCATCTACCTTAGTTGCATCTAGGCCTCCCTACAGGCCTAGATTTGGTGCAAGTGAACCTCAGGCTTATTCCCTTTAAACAGACACCTAGATACATCTTAGGTTCCTTCAAACAAGAAGCCATACTAAATGAGAACATGGGTTCATTATTTACAACTTTCACTCCAAACTTCATTCATGATTTTTCATTTAAACTGTCTCATGACAGGAGTTGAAGACATTAACATTTAAAGTTATTAGTGAAAACTGTGTGTTGATTGCTGTATTTTTTTTTTTGTTCTTATTTCTCATTTGTGTTTCTGCGATTATAACTTCACTTGCCTTTTTCCCCCTGTAACTCCCGCATTGGCTCACTCCTCGCGTTAGTCTGGCATACTGCTTCTAAGTTTGGTGGACATGTGTGTGTGCACCTGTGTGTATATTATAGTAATAATTAAAAAAAAGAGAGCATCAGGGGACATGAAGTAGTTGCCGTGGGAGAAAGATGGGTGGAAACAATATAAATATAGTATTCATGTACGCATTTCTCAATAAGATTAAATGAAAAACCTTACCTATGTAGTATTTGCTCAATCTTATTAATAATTTAATGTTTCATGATATACAAAACAATTTACATACATGTTTTATGCATATATGTATATAGATATACATGTATATATGTAAGTGTATATATTTGACATTGTTGGTATCATATTATCTATATCATTTAAATTTTAATGCTTCAAAAGTAACTTTTATGGCTTTTACGCCATTGGGAATTTCTTTCCATGGTGGGTGTTCTTACAAACCGCTGGTATTTGTGCAATTCTTGTTAGACACTCTGGCTATATGTGCATCACTTGGGCTATGGAATTGTATCCTTTGATGAGTTCCTCTACCACCTAGGAACTTCTGTACACACACTCATGCAGAGCTGAACAAAAATACTCCCAACAGTAAGCACTTGTATTAGCCTGCAGCTGTAAGGACCTCAAAGTGAGGAAATTATAGCATGGTTCTTTTATAGCAATGGGGATGAACACATTGATTTGGAACACAAACAGTCTCAGGAATGCAACTATGAGCAAAGACAGTTGCTGGTGGCTATTTGTAGTATTTTTCCCCTTAACACTTTTAAATGTGCAAAGATCGTTGATACTGTTTGGGATACTACTGTTAAAAAAAACCACAGCTACAAGGTGGAGGCACAGTGGCTAATGCCATCCAGAAGTGACTTAGAGAGACCTTCAACAGTAATGGGAATGTTTTCTTACTTGCTAGAGGTTGAGACTTGTATATCCTGAATGTCTGAAGTGTTTAGCGAAATAACCTCACTGTGAGTTAATGATCAGCCTACCTAAAGATTATTCTTTTGGAAACAAGGCTTTGGGGAAGCAAAGATAATTTCAAATCTTACCCAATTGTATTTAATAAACAAACAATGAACAGGCTATAAAAAAAAAAAGGCAAGCCAAGCCACAGGAGACGCCACAACTTAGTGCCCCATGGTGCCACTGCATGGACCATTTAGCTATAGCAACATCTCTTTCATGTTACAAAGAAATTAGTACATACCACAGTCTTCAAAGTGAACAGAGATTACTCACTCTTAAAAAGTTATTAGAGGCACTTGGCTCTTGACCCTTACAACTCCATTACGAGTCAGCTTTTTTTCTTAAGTAATAAAAACAATCAAATACCATTCTAAGCGCCATCAAAAATAACAAAACAAAACCAAGGTATCACCTAAGTTATCATGATTTTTTTAAAATGTACTTTTAGTTTAAGATCAGAGGAGAACTAAAATAATGAACTTCTATTAATTCGCTCCAGTGTTTAATGTTCAAATACGGAAGAAACAGGATCGTGAGAAAGAAAACATTTACATTCAAGGACAAGTTACAAACAGTGAGCTCGTTAAATGCAGTGTTGCACTTCAAGCACAAAATGGGAGAGCAAATGCCAGTAGATAGCTGCAGAAGACACGGGAGAGCGGTGGGCTGTGCGGGCGGGTATAGGAGGAGAGCCATGGGCTGAGCGGTTGCGTATTGGTGGGTATTAATGCCCGTGGAAGGCCATAGAGGGTCACTCTGAGAACAGTGTATGCAGTGGCTTGGGAGTCATGCTCAGGGTCACTGGAATGAAAACATTCTCTGTGAACTGGCATCACGAGAATGGGAGTTCAGAATGTGTGTGGCTATGAAGACGGGTGCCCGGTTTTGGTCTGTTTGTCACAGTCTCTGAGACAGCAGACAGCAGGCTACCCTGACCTCCCCAAAATACATTTTCATTTCTCTTTTCTTTTTTCTTCTCTCTCTCTCTCTCTCTCTCTCTCTCTCTCTCCCCCTCTCTCTTTCTTTGCCAGATGTTTGTGTTGGGAGAAACCAACAACACTGTCTAGACC